>NW_025728233.1:1200000-1800000 GCF_021461385.2 Schistocerca piceifrons | reverse complement strand
GTTGCTTGAAAATGGAACCAAGATTAAAGAAAAATCAAGCTACATTCATAGGATTTGTAGACCTGGAAGAAGCTTTAGAGAATGTAAAATGGTGCAAGATGTTCGAAATTCTGAGAAAAATAGGGGTAAGCTATAGGGAGGGATGGTTAATATACAATGCGTACAAGACCCAGGAGGGAATAATAAGACTGGACGACCAAGAACGGAGTGCTCGGATTAAAAAGGGTTTAAGTGAGGGATGCAGCCTTTCGCCTCTACTGTACCATCGAAGAAGCAATGATGGAAATATAAGAAATGTTCAGGAGATGGATTAAAATTCAAGGTGAAGGGATATCAATGATAAGATTTGCTGATGACATTGCTATCTTGAGTGGAAGTGAAGAAGAACTACTTGATCTGCTGAACTGAATTAATAGTCTAATGAGTACAGAATATGGATTGAGAGTAAATCTAAGAAAGACGAAAGTAATGAGAAGAAGCAGAAATGAGAACAGCGAGTAACCTAAAATCAGGACCGATGGTCATGAAGTAGATGAAGTTAATGGATTCTGCTTCCTGGGCAACAATATATCCAGTGTCGGACGGGGAAAGATGGACATCAAAAGCAGACTATCACTGGCAATAAGGGCCTCAGCTCAATTTGTGAAAGGAATTTCTGAGAGGGTACATTTCGTGCGCAACATCGTGTGGTTGTGAAGCATGGGCTGTGGGAAAAACGGGAACGAAGAGAATCGAAACATTTGAGATGTGGAGCTACGGACGAATGTTGAAAATTAAGTTAAATGATAAGGCAATGAAGACGAATTTCTGCACAGAATCGGAGAGCAAATGGATATGTGGAAACATTCACATGGTGAAGGGACAGGACGATAGGACATCTAAGACATCAGGGAATGACTTCCATAATACTAGATGGAGATGTAGAGGAGACAAACTGCAGAGGAGGACAGAGATTTGAATACATTCAGGAAATAACTGAGGACGTCGGTTGCAAGTGCTACTCTGAGATGATGAGTTTGGCACAGGAGAGAAATTCGTGGCACTCGGCATCAAACCAGTCAGAAGACTGATGACTCATAAAAAGTAGCGTTTGAGGATGACCTATGAAGGCTGAAAACCAGTTACGATTGTGTCATAAAAAAGTAATGGAGTTAAAAATAGAAAAAAGTAATACCTTACTCTTAATACATCACATTCATTTCTATATGGCACTGAAACCAACGCTATTTCTGTTTCAGAATTTCTGGGACAGATTTTGAACCTGTCCAGTTTTGAGATGCTGTACCGAGGCTGCTGGTTAATTAATTACCTGGACCCTGTCGATCCTCTTGTCGAGGCCGACGACCTTGAGCCCCCTCCTGAGCAGCGATAGTGCGGTGCGGCGCCGATGCCGGAGTTGGCGCCCGTCACCAGGGCGACGCGACCTGCGTACCGCTCCATCCTGACAGCAAGTGGCGCGCCTCAGCGGCTGTTCGCCTCCAGAGGACAGGCTGCCCGCGTAGGTCCGGCAGGGCAGCTCGTTATCGCCCGATCGCAGTCCATATGCCTCTCTGCCGGCGCGCAAACAGATCTGTCTGTCCGATGGACGACTTCAGTGGAACGCTTCAACGAGTAGCTTCTAGAACCTTAACAGGTACAAGAGCAGTTTTTGCCTTATTCAAATCGACATTCGGTTTGACCGCAACTGTATGTAAATAAATAAATACGTAGCAGCATTTGTTCCAAACAATTTCTTTGCTGACGACCGGTCTGTAAAGCTACACAACGTCGACGGAGTAAAGTACACATTCGAAATGAAGGCAACGTTCTACGAGGGGCGTTCAACAAGTAATGTAACATAGTTTTTTCTCTGTCCCTTTCTGTTGAAAACATCAAGAATCTGGAATATCACGCTTCAACTTCTGTAGTTATAAAAAGTTTCGATATGTGCCGGCGCTAAATGTCGCCTTCCAAATGACATCTGTAATGCAGGTGCGTTCAAAGCACAGCGCTATCATTAAGTTTCATTTGGTGGAAATCCAGAGTATAACAGATATTCATAAGTGCTTGCAGAATGTCTACCGAGGGCTGGGAGGGCGTGTGTCATCACTGCAACAGAGTCGCGCTAACCTGATCGATCTCCCTCGTGCCGGTTCGTTGCACAGGGCTGTGAATCTTGCAGTGTTGGAACGTGTGAACATTTTCATTCGAGGTGACTGACGGATCACAAACAGACACCTCGCTCCAGAGCTGGACATCTCTGTTCGTAGTGTGGACACTCTGAAGTTCTCCCTGCTGCCATCATGAAACTGAATGATCGACTTCAGCGTGTTCGTTGCCACGAAAATGTGAACGACTGTCTCCTTCTCCATAACAACACAACACCCCACACATGTCTGCGTATCCAAGAGGATCTCACAACACTTCACTGGAATGGGCTTCCTCATTCACCCTACAGCCTGGATCTCGCCATTTCCGAGTTCCATGTGTCTGGTCGAAAGAAGAATAGACTCCGCAGGAATCAGTACGTGGATGATGCTACAAGACGTTGGCTCCGACGTGGACCAGCAGGTGGTACCATGCGGGCATACAAGTCAGCGTGGTAGGGAGGCGTAAGGCCCTCTCATCGGACGGAGATTATGCTGAAAAATAGAGTTTCGTATCCAAAAGAGAGGGAAACAATATCCTGCACTGGAATGGCAAATCAAACCAAACTGCCTTCAGAAATATCTGTTGCATTACACACTGAACGTCCCTCATATTATTATTTCTTCAAATAGCTTCAGGCATTGGTCCACACAACCAAGTACTAAATGTGTAAACACGAAAAAAATTAAACTGCAAACCCCTTGGGTACAGGTTTTCTCGGCAGGTATGTTGACTTTTCAGGGATATCAGAAGAACGATCATTTGAAGGCGAAATATTCATATGGACATATTCTCGAATAGTTTACGAGATAGTATAGTTTCATATTCAGCTTCAGTGCTGTTCAGTAAAATATCGGGTTTACACATGTACAGATATATAACAGGTAGTAAATGTTACAACATATTTTACAAAGTGTCAATTGAAAAATATCATTTTTTGTAACAGATTCACTTTAAGCCCTCTTATGCATGTCACATTACAAGTGTTTTATAGTTGCCAATAAATTCTAGAGTATCCCACCGCAGCTTCATTGCGTATGCGGAATCTTTGGAGGACATGTACTGTTGGTTGTGCGAGTGCTTCTGTACGTTCCCTAATGAGAGCAGCAGCTTCAATGATTACACCAAGCAGTTCATCTGTCGTATTCACGTTTCGTTTCTACACCCCACATTTCATCTAACACCATAAACAAAGACAATTCCCAATATACTTGAATCTTTACCATTTCCTATGGGACACTAAAAAGTGGTTCTTGTAAAACTAATATGTACGTACTTTACTTCTTCTGTTTCGTCTTCTACATCTTCTTCATCTTAGTCGTTTCCTATTTCTCTGTAATGCAGGTTTAGGCAACGTTGCTTTTTGTTCGTCATTCCTGTCACGTACTCGTGACAGTTGTTTTAAATAGTAAATATTATAATTCTTACGCTAGGAACATCGCGTCAGGGAGGCATTTTCAAACCTTTCGTTTTCCTTAAATGCGCACTTGATTTGCCGTCTTAAATATAACTTTCCCTTTGTTTCTTCATTTAAGATTACGTAGAGTAGATGCTGATTTAGGTTTTCCGTGATTTCCCTAAATCGCTCCAGGCAAATGCCGGGATGGTTCCTTTGAAAGGGAACGGCCGACTTCCTTCCCCGCCTTCCCTAATCCGATGAGACCAATGACCTTGCTGTTTGGTCTCTTCTCCCAAACAAATCAACCCCAACCCAAGAATAGATGCCTATGATATAAAAATATGCTTTTGTAAGCTAATTAAATCCTCCTTTACTGTATTTGCGTCGATAGCTGATGAAGCTAGAACCTCTGCTACTGATTCTTACTCGGCACATTTTCAACTTTCAAATCATATGCACACTGTTTTTAGTGTTCACGTTTGCAGAAAACTTACCCACGTCTCCTTCGTTAGCCTATAAACGTGTGTCTCCTCAACGGCCGTTCAGCGAATGTCGCCGCTCCATGTGCCTCCACAGCAGGCGCCTCCTTCCTGCACCCATGCTGACTGCCGTTCATAGGTGACGGAGGATGGGATTCGCACGCCAGAATCGCAACTGAACGTCCACTGAGCGCCGACAGGTGGCCTTCCAGGGGAATCACGTTTTCTGCTTCATCGTACAGATTGCCGTTGACGCGTACGGCCCTGCAACGTTCGCCGGCAGCTTCGAAGCTGGATGTGCGAGCGTCATGGTCTGGGCAACGTTTTCGTGGCATTCCGTGGATGACATTATTCGCGAACGTAAAATGGATCAACACAAGTATGCATCTATCGCTGAGCCCATGACCACTCCTACATGCAGTCTGGATTTTACTCGGCACGACTGCATCTACCAGCAAGACAATGCAAAGCATCACACAGCTCGGAGTGTACACGTGAAATTCGAAGAGCACCTGCATGAGGTTTTCTTTCTCCCATGGTCTCTTCCTATTTGAGATCAGTTAAGTTCTGTGGGGCCACCTCGATCGGGCTGTTCGCGCCGTTGATCCTCATGGAAAGTACACAGGACAGCTGGCCACGCCACTGGACTAGGCACGGCTCCACGTCCTTGTCCGTACCTTCCAGAGCTCAATGACTGGCTACCTGCAAGTCTGCGTTACAGATGGTGGTTGTTGAGCCTTCTGACACGTGTTCACACAAATGTGACTGGATCGTATATAGTGAACAGTATGATATTTGTGTCATTCAGAGTTAGGCTTTACAATAAAGTTATAAAATGAAAGAAAAAGGTGATAAGTATAAACATATATTATCGTGAAAGATACCTTTGGCGATAACTAATTTACAGATTCGATGATTCAGAGAAATTAGAACTTAATGGAGTGAGAAGTAATACATTCCATCGAGATTTAGGTTTCAGTGATTTCCCGAAATCGCTCCAGAGAAATGTCGGGGTAGTTCCTTCGAAAGGGCACGGCCGATTTCGTTCCCCACCCTTAACAGAATACGAGCGTTTGCTCCATCTCTAATGACCTCGATATGGACGGGGCGTTAAATCCAATTTTCCTTTTTTCCTTTTGTTTTCCCTTTTTTATGTTTTACACACTCCAGTAAAATGGAGACTGTCATCTTCAAGTGGAATTTGCATTTGCCTTAACTGCAAGTCTTTGAAACCTATCTCAATACGGGAGGGATATTAGTGTGAGTGTGTGCTGTTGTATGGGAGTTGAGTAAAAACAAGGAAACACCGCAAAAAAAGCAGGCGTGAACATAAATTCAGGTCCTAGCGAAGGCGGCAGTGTGCGCCGTTCTATTTCGCCACGAACGCCATCTGTGCAACGATCACATTACGTTGAAAATGTCAGTTGTAGACAAAAGAGTTTTCTGCTTGGTTGTGACAGCATTATGTCGGACTTAAGCGTTTTCCGCGGCTGTTGCGCGTAATAGTATATCTAACAGACTGTGTGTGTCAGTTGTTCACATTTCTTGTGGTTATACTCGTCGAATACTCACTGGTGATTGTAGCAGTTACGTGGACCGATCAATTCCACAACATTGTATCCAGTCGCTGCAGACGTCCTTCAAGATACTTCTACATTAATTATCTCTTCTGTGTACAGTTCGAAGAAATCGACTTGCGTTCCAGCATGCAAGCTGCTGGCTCATTACTGACTGAAAACATGTGGCAGCACATCTCTGCAGGAGAGCACGCAGAAACGAACTTTTATTGTAAAGTTCAAGCGTTATTGGCCATTGTCGATTACTGCATTCGCTATGATATCGCCCCATAATAGCAGAACAGTACTCATCTACTATAGCAGCGGAATAAAGATGCCCTTCAGTTTCACAATCAGCTTCATCCCATTAAACTATAAGTATGTTTAATAACCTCTATCGTGTGCCTGAATATCGTATGATAATACAGGCGCGTGACTTCCAGGCCAAGAGTTTCACCAAATTGAATGTGATGCTCTCCTGATCACAGAAAATGTTTCGGAACAGCTCATATATGCCTGTTTCTCCACTTTAAAGTTGGGTTGCTTCACAAAAATTCAGCTAACAAACCCAGTAATAACCCAGAATATTTTAACAAGTGTGATGTTTTCGGCTATGGAAGTCACATCCACAAACTGATCAAAAAGACAGAAACTCGTTAAAAAACCATCGAGAGTATTCGTATTTGTCCAAAATAGAAAACAGTCACTGTCATCCTGTCTCAAAAAAGACCTGCGAAGTTACATCCTCACAACATAACACAATCTATGGAGAAAGATGAAAACTATCACATTTCATGTATCGGTGACGAAAATAATACAACATCCTTCAATTAGAGAACATATCGAAAGATATGCCAAGAAATTTTAGGTCGTACAGATCAGATGAGGTTGAGATCCACATTCGTGGATGGTCTTGCATTGAAATTCAATGCAACAGGAAGTAAACCAAAATATCAAATTGGGTGTGACGGTTATCAAAAAATTTGCATCAAGTACTGAGGACAACAGAGAAAACAAAGAACTCAGCCTTTGTTTTGCTAGATTTTGCGAAGAATACTTTTCTCAATTATCGGCTTTCCTAGCTGAGTACTATCTGTAAATAATTTAGCGTTACACATGTGTGTGTCGTTGTGGAGATCAGTCGAAGACTGCTTCGTGCAGTCCTCTGCACTAGTCTGTTCTGTGTAAAGCTCTTCAGCTCTACGTAACTACCGAAATTTACATAAATTTGAACCTGATTACTGTACTCTAGCCCTGGTCTTCTACTGTACTTTTAACTCTCCACACTTCCTCCATTTCGAAACTGTCATTCCTCGATTCCTTTTGGCGTGTCTTATCAAAATGAAATTTGCTTGTTATATTTGCACATTGCCAACCTTCAGTTACTTACGTGTCGCTTATTCGCGACGAACTTTTGTTGTTATCGCAGAACCCACTGACAAACTTTCACTGCAGCGTCTGTTACGGTAGTTTCTCTGCTTGAGTTATTTAGGACGTGAATAACCTAAGCCAACCAAGGGAAAGAGAGCTGAGACGTTAGGCATTCTTTTACAAATTCCGAAGGAAAACAGAGCCTGCGTTTTCCTTCTTTTCTGTTCGAGGCTGTGACAGAGAGAGGTGTCCATTCTTACGGTGTAAAATGGTGTACCGTTGAGACCGACATCTGTGCGGCTGGTCCCGGCCGAGGTTCGAGTCCTCCCTCGGGCATGGGTGTGTGTGTGTTTGTCCTTAAGATAATTTAGGTTAAGTAGTGTTTAAGCTTTGGAACTGATGACCTTAGCAGTTAAGTCCCATAAGATTACACACACATTTGAACATTTGAGGCCGACTGTATATACGTGAGGGGCGTTCAGTATGTAAAGCAACCATTTTTTTTTTCCTGAGAGCGTATTATGGATTCAAATACGCCATACTATTCCCCACAGCCATTGCCTAAAATATCCTATTTTTCAACATTACCTCCGTTCAGTGTGACAGCCTTATGCCACCCTACTGGGAGGGCCTGTGGTCTCGCATGGTACCATTCTACTGGCCAACGTCTGAGCCACCGTCTAGCTGTAACAGTAAGCTCACCATCACCCACGTACAGCTTCCCGGAGACTGCATCCTTTACTGGACAAACAGATGGAAGGCTGAAGGTGCGAAATGTTAGCACATGACTTTGAGTAAGTCAGCACTACCAAAAGAGACACACAGCTGTGCAGCCTGGCGTCTGATTGTGACTCATCGGTCACTTAGAAACAGAGTTCACACATTGCAACACTGCAGGAGTGACAACTGTGTGCGGCCGGCCGGCAGGCTGGCTGTCAGGCAGATTTACGCGACCTCGTTGCGACGATGACAGACACATCGCCCAGTGACCCACCGTAATTTTGTTCACTGCCAGATCTCCGTAGACATTCTGCAAGCGGCCTGAATATCTGTGATACTCCAGTTTTCCGCCAGAAGAAACCCAGTGACAGCTCTCTGCTTGTAATGCACATCCGTTACAGGCGCCATTTCGAAGGTTACGTATAGCGCCGCCGCCTGTCGGAATTCCATGAAACTGGAGGGCCTGAAGCAGGAATATATCACGATGCCTCACAATAAAATATGCATCTTTTAACAAAAATGGTGGAGCAAAAAAAAACAAAAAAAATGCTTTTCATTACTTATTGACTGCCCCTCGTATATGACGAGAAGACTGTGAGAGTTGTAATATCCACGCCTATATTTTAAGCAGAATAACATTCACGACAACACTGTGTGTAGAAAGTGAATGAACATGCTCGTGATATTAATAAAAAGGACTTCGTCGTTAATAAAATAATAAATAATTATTGTCAATAGCATAATTTAATATTTTGTAAAAAACTTTATCTTAGACAATACTTATAGAAAAACATAAAGGAAAACTCTTTGTTATCTATGACTCTTCTAGAATAATCCTTCTTCTTGTCCGAAGTGTTGTACTGATAGGATGTGACTGATGTCTGGTAACACAGAGGTCAGTATAAAACCGTATTATGTTGCTAATTCAATATTTGGTAAAAACAGTTTATGTGTCACTGAAATAAATCTTCTGTGATTGGAGTTTTACATCAGTTTGATTCTCGTCATATGCAAATGTTAAGTTTTCTGATCAGCTACTAAGCAGCGCAACCATTGGAGCTATTGATCTACAGCGTGGTTTATTGGTAAACGCTGAATAATAAGCGATTAACACTAACAAGGGATCCTCCCCATCGCACCCCCCCTCAGATTTCGTTATAAGTTGGCACAGTGGATAGGCCTTGAAAAACTGAACACAGATCAATCGAGAAAACAGGAAGAAGTTGTGTGGAACTATGAAAAAATAAGCAAAATATGCAAACTGAGTAGTCCAAGCGAAGATAGCCAACAACAAGCACAGTTCTGACCTCAGGAGCGCCGTGTTCCCGTGGTTAGCGTGAGCAACAGCGGAACGAGAGGGTCTTGGTTCAAATCTCCCTAGAGCGAAAAATTTTTCTTTATTTTCGCAAAGTTATGATCTATCCATTTGTTCATTGACGTCTCTGTTCACTGTAATAAGTTTAGTGTTTGTGTTTTTCGACCGCACCGCAAAACCGTGCGATTAGTAGACGAAATGACGTGAATCTTCAATGAGAACCGAAAACATTTGATCGCAAGGTCATAGGTCAACCGATTCCTCCACAGGAAAACACGTCTGATATATTCTATACGACACAGGTCACGGTATGTGCGTCACATGACAGGAATATGTTGTCCACCCACATAACTTATACACTTGGCGAATGGGTAAAAACATTCTCTTACGTTGCCCGATTTAGGTTTTCTTGTGGATATGATAATTACTCCCAAAATAGTGATGAAAACATAAGAGTTTGTCACATAAACTGCAGCAAATGAATCCAACAGTTTCACAGTCGCTCACTTTTCCTTGAGCTCTGTCAAAACATATGTTTTTAACGTTTTCAAATTTTTCCGTGTGTAGATTGACAAATACTGCATATGTCCAAGCAAATCTGAACATGTCCTGGAATTTTGGAGAGCGAAGTTGATTATGTGGAGTGCCTGAACTTTGATAATTGTCTGAAAATAAAAAATTAAAATTTTCGCTCGAAGGAAGACTTGAACCAAGGATCTCTAGTTCCGCAGCTGCTCACGCTAACCACGGGACCATGGCGCTCCTGACTTCAGTCTCTCCCAGATGTTGCATATCATTCGCATGGATTACTCAGTTTGTATATTTTGTTTAATTTTTCAGAGTTCTACACAACTTCTTCCTGTTTTCTCTATTGATCTGTGTTCAGTTTTTCAAGGCCTATCCACTGTGCCAACTTATAACTAAATCTGAGGGGGGTGCGATGGGAAGGTTCCCTTGTAAGAAATATTTTCAAATGTTAATGCATATAGTGAAGGTACAAAAAGGTTTAATATATATTATTTTTTAGTATTAAAACAGGGGTTGGAGCAGAATTGATAACTCATTGCCTTACGTTAGCCGCCATACTGCAGCGATAGTTTTTAATTGACTTTATATACAGACATAAATGTTGTTGCTCATAATAGCGATAATATATCTGTATTGGTGGCCCGGAACCTAATCTGAGGTAATAAATTCCAATTAGACTGTGAATAATCTCTAAATATAGTGAACTTCCATGAAAGGAAACAGCATCTTATGTGATACAAATTCGTATAAGCTGATGTATGAAGCTTGATTATTTCTTAAAAACTTTAATGAAATATTTTTACACGAAAAAACACATTAGTGTTGTGTGCGTGAGGTTTTGTGCGACAAAACTGATCATTTTGCTTAGGGAAAAGTGTTGCCGCCTCGAATAACAGTAGCGTTAAATTCGATAAACGATCTGTAACTAGTAAAAAGAGTATTATGCAATAGCACTCAAAATGACTAAAAATCATTACTCTTGTTTAGTTCAGATTACACATCATACATTTGGCTTGTTTGCTGGAATGTATATGATTACTTTTGTGCGTGAACTTAGTGCCATTTACAATGCTTGGCAGACAACATTGCTACACATTCCCAGGTGGAGATTTGTTTAACAAAATAACCATCACTAACCGAGAAAAGCAGTTATTGAATAAAACCTCATGTTACATCAATAATAAGTAACTAGTTTTATTGCAATCTTGCTGAAATTGTACAACACGCAGTCAAATCACAGAGTAAGCAATATATGAAAGCAGCAGTGGGTTTGTGTGTGTGAAGCCCTTGTGTGATATTAGAGATCCTCTTATACGACTATTCTGCATCAGAGATGACCATTGTTTTCTTTACTAACTATTTGGCGAGAAATGTTGGGCTGTCGACGTGATAAATAGAGTTTAAGTGTCACCGGAATAAATCTTCTTTGGTTGGAATTTTATTTCATTTTAATTCTCATCATATATAAATGTTAAGTTTTCTGATCAGGTACAAAGGAGCGCATTCTACAGAATGCCATGGGAGAGTGCCTTTCTGCGGTTACAGTTCACTTTTCCAGTTTTCGTTTATAAACTGAGTTTAATTAGCCATCAGGATAAGCAAGTCGGTATTTCATCCACCACATACGTTCTGCATCGTCTATTCCTTTCAAAACTTTGTGAAATAACTGGTCTTTCTATGCTGTGCTGAGACGAGGAATTGTTTCAAATAACCTTAATTAGAATCTTCTAGGTTAAAACGTGCCCATTGCTGAAAAAAAAATACTGATATTGTCTAAATTTTCATAACTGAGTATTCTGCGGGCCGAGCTTTCGGCATGTAACGTGAACATTTTCGAAGTTCCATGTTTCCTTCTGCACAATGTTGTTCTGGCGTAACCACAAGCGCCAGAACGGGGCTGAAGAACGCAAGAGAAGAGAAGGCGGTGAAACAACGTCAGCCAGTGGTGCGCTGATTAGGACCGCACCACGACAGCAGCGGCCTCTACAGGAGGAGACCATAAGCGCCGTTCCTGCCAACCTTGGCCGCTCAGTATTCGGACAGCATCAGCACGGCCCAGCAGAGACTGTTATGATACCAGTGAAGTGTGATCCATATCAACTGCTCGCATTAACACTGTAAATAGCAAAGGTCACTTATTTGCATATCGCCCCTCGCTTGCGACCACTTATTGTAAATACAAGTTAAGTTTTGTCATTCTTCTTATTTGTAATAATAACTATAAATGTGATTTTGCTTGAATTGTTGTACAACATTCCGAGAACGCACCATCCTTTAGGCATTCTATGCGAGACGAATGGGCAGGACCCCACAAATGTCTAACATTCTCGGACACCCACTGCGCCGAACTGGCTGAAGTCACACGATATCTTAATTTAATTTGGTCGTAATTTCTTTTTTGTGTGCAAAGGAAATTCTAACGCAAACTTGAGAATGGCCGATGAGGGATAAATTTTAAATATATGTCTTCTCATAGATTTTAATTACAGGGTAGTTGGGGTTAATGAGCGCAGGAATATTGGATGGTGTGCTGGAATGCACGTTAGGGAGAAGTTTAGCTTAGTAGTTGACTCCAGGCTACATTTATTCATGAAACAGAATGAAATACTCTACTCCTGTAAACACTTATAATGTAGAAAGTCCTTTCACTATCGATCAGTGAGGGGTGTCTGCTTTAACTATTTTAGTCAACAGTATTCCAGAAGGATTAGGTCAAGTGAAAAATTCAAACTGGACACTCAAATGAAACAAAAATCCAGACACTTAAAGAGAGCAGACGACAAGTTCACCATCTCTAGGGCAGACGATCTGCGAAAACTGGCTTGAAGCCGACAATGGAAAGACATCTAGAAACTTAATAAGGATCGCGATGCAAGAAGTAAATCATGACTGGATGAGGAACAAGGCCTTCCCTTACTGAATCTAGTTAAAGGACCAGATATTTATCACTCACGAAGTGTCCAAAAAGTGCTTCCGACAAATGAATTAAAAATCTCAGATACTTCCTAACGTGGAAATACTTACTATCTCACAAGTAAAATCACATTTCTAGTGAGCACAGCAGTGGCAGTCACACTAAACAGACCCCGAACAGCGTCTGCTGACTCTGAACAACTTTCAGCCTGTAGCAACTCCGAGGATAGAGACAGATAATACCTGGGAGGTGGCGAACTGACCAGTCGACAAAGCGACTCTGCAGTGGTGCCGAGCGTCTCCTCCTATCAGGAGACAGCAGACACAGCACCTGGTTTCTCATTTCAGTATTTCCTAAGCATCAAAAATTGAAGCAGCGCAGCGATCTTTAAGAAACCAACCGTGAAGCCATTCGTTAAGAATGAACAAGCAGACCGAGCTTCCCCCCTCTGCTCGCACCCGCTAGACTGCCGACACAACGTAGCCTCCGAGTAAAGATCCTACGGCCATTCCAAGGTCCAAGACGGGACCGAAGAGGAAAATCTAAATTTATCGATGTGCGTATGTTCGTATTTACACAGACATTCTCACAACCAAGCAATCATCCATGTTTAGGAAAGGTGGGTAAGGGTACGAAATATGTTGAATTTCGAGCGTAACAGAGAATAAAACTCATATCCGTCCCCAGTGTGAATTCTTCTCCTGGTATGATAAAAAAATCTAAGAAAATGCAAGCAGAAAAGAGACAGTCTGCAGAACATAACAAAGTTACTGCACCCTTCTTACGTAAAACATTTGTCTTCCCGAGATACAAGAATAATTATAAAGGTCAAGGGAAATCTAAAATGGTTATCTCTGATACGCACTTTTCATCAATTAAATTAAGTACAAATTTTGTAGCTAAGCGGAAGTGAACAATCCTGATAGTAATGAAACAAAATATTGTCATTGTAGTATATACTTTTTTCGTATACTTGATGCGCCAAAGATAACGATTAGCGTCCTGTCTTTGAGCACGCGTCATACATCTACATCATACTCCTCAAGCCACCAAACGGCATGGAAGGTAGTTCTGGTGCCACTAAAAGATCATCCATTCCTTGTTACACGAACGAATAATGTGTGTGTCGGCTTCTTCTAGTTTATAAATACAAGCTCATTTCTTATCATTCTATGTTTCACAGATGGCGAACTGTTATGTGTTGCATGACACTTGTAACTTCATCTACGTTAATTAAACAGGACAACGACCAATTCTCTGTCATTGTGGACCATCTTGATTCATTAATGCTCTCAAGCACTGAGCCTTGGTAATTACAACATTAGCTAAGTAACTGTACATGCCACCTGAGGCAAATTTTTGTCGATCACTAGGCTATACTGGAAACCACTTCATAATCCTTTGCAATAATATCGTTGGTGTGATAAATAATCGGATCTCGAGTATTAAGATTTGTTTGATCTTGTCTATATAGATTATCTCCATCGACTTAGTGATTTTACACATTTAATGTGTCCTTCATGCGACCATGATGAAGTTGCCAAAAGAATAATCTTCTGTTTTTTGGTATATACAATTCTACCCCAAAGAAGAGCATGAGATGGGTGCTCAGATTTATAAAATAGTTAAGATAGTACACGTAAAGTACATACCTGTAAGTTAGCTATTGAGAATATCCTTAAGCTTCACCTTCTTAGAGTAATTCTATTGATATGCTAGCTGTGTATGTTTCATTTACATCGCATCCACACACTATTTAACATCATATTTTTGTATTTTGTATTACTTTCACATATTAGCTGTTGATGTTCACTTACATCACGACAACAGTGAGGCCATAGCTTTGACTAAGTCATGTGCATTTTCATCCTTGTGGGGATTTACATTTGCCTATTATGCAATAGCTTTTTCCACAACTTCTGCTGTTAATTGTAAATAATTTAAATCATATTACAATCATGACTTCGATATGGGTAACATCTTTCAAGTATCATTCCTGGGAACTCCTCACATTTTACTAGATCAGTGTTACACGTATTACTAATGTTGTTAATCAATACCATAGAATACAATTACCCTCACAGACACTGATGATAATTTCAGGAGGAAAATGTTGAAATTTATCAAGATTATTTATCAAAGAAATTTTCTGCTATTTAGTGGATAGTGAAATATTTTATTTCTGATTGTACTTGCGAATAAGTACGACTTCGTAGCAGTAGAGGTTTGAAAAGCGATCAGCTTGGAATGTGATCTTCTGTTTAGTTCATAAAAAAGTTTGAAGCCTGCTCTCCCTTTTTAAGAGTGTCTGATGAAAGTTGTCCATTATACTTGGATATTCGCCAAATTCTATAGATTAGGTTTGTTTCATCTAAGTTATCTGCAAGGGATTATTTCTCTCACCTTTGGACCCACTGATTGTCTTTCGTTATGTGATCTGCTGTAATAGTGTACATGATAAGGTTAATAAGAGCAAGAAAGCCCCAGCCAACGAGGTAATCAGGTCCAAAGTCATTGGACATATAATTGCAGAACAATAATGAAGGCTTCTTATTCATCTTCCCATGACTATGGTAGGGATAGGATGTTCTGTCTTATAGCGTGAAATAATGTGTTGTTGAAGGTGCCTGCATTTACACATGCTGAGAATATATATGACACATTGAAACTGTTGCTGCTTTCACATACACACACAAACAGGTGTGTGTCATTATACATACACACACACACCCTATGATAATCAGGTATTCATTGGACAAATACATTATACTAGAACTGACATGTGATTACATTTACACGCAATGTGGGTGCATAGATCCTGAGAAATCAGTACCCAGAACAGCCACCTCTGCCCGTAATAACAGCCTTGATACGCCTGGGCATTGAGTCAAACAGAGTTTGGATGGCGTGTAGAGGTACAGCTGCCCATGCAGCTTCAACACGATACCACAATTAATCAAGAGTAGTGACTGGCGTACTGTGACGGGCCAGCCGCTCGACCACCATTGACCAGACGTTTCCAATTGGTAAGAGATCTGGAGAATGTGCTGGCCAGGGCAGCAGTCGAACATTCTCTATATACAGAAAGACCCGTACAGGACCTGCAATATGCGGTCGTGTATTATCCTGCTGAAATGTAGGGTTTCGGAGGGATCGAATGAAGAGTAGAGCCACGGGTCGTAATACATCTGAAATGTAACGTCCACTGTTCAAAGTGCCGTCAATGCGAACAAGAGGTGACAGAGACGTGTAACCAATGGCACCCCATACCATCACGCCGGGTGATCCGCCAGTATGGCGATGACGAATACACGCTTCCAATGTGCGTTCACCGCGATGTCGCCAAGCACGGATGAGACCATCATGATGCTGTAAACAGAACCTGCATTAATCCGAAAAAAATGACGTTTTGCCATTCGTCGTTGAGTACACCATCGCCGGCTGTCTGTGATGCAGCGTCAAGGGTAAGCGCAGCCATAGTCTCCGAGCAGATGGTCCATGCTGCTGCAAACGTCGTCGAACTGTTCGTGCAGATGGTTGTTGTTTTTCAAACGTCCCCATCTGTTGACTCATGGATCGAGACGTGCCTGCCCAATCCGGTACAGCCACGTGGATAAGATGCCTGTCATCTCGACTGCTAGTGATTCGAGGCCGTAGGGATCCAGCACGGCGTTCTGTATTGCCCCCCTGAACCCACCGATTCCATATTCTGCTAACAGAAATTGGATCTCGACCAACGCGAGCAGCAAGGTCGCCATACGATAAACCGCAATCGCGATATACTACAATCCGACCTTTATCAAAGTCGGAAACATGATGGTACGCATTCTTCGTCCTAACACGAGGCATCACAACAACGTTTCACCAGGCAACGACTGTCAACTGCTGTTTGTGTATGAGAAATCGGTTGGAAATTTTCCTCATGTCAGCACGTTGTAGGTATCACCACCGGTGCCACTCTTGTGAGAATGCTCTCAAAAGCTAATCATTTGCATATCACAGCATCTTCTTCCTGTCGGCTAAATTTCGCGTCTGTAGCACGTCATCTTTGTGGTGTAGAAATTTTAATGGTCAATAGTATATATATTTGTGTGTATGTGTGTGTGTGTGTGTGTGTGTGTGTGTGTGTGTGTGAATCAGCAATAGTTTGTAGGTGTCAGACATTTTATTAAGAACAAATCTCTCCCGGGCATATCTAACCATTATGCACTACAAAATGCTGGCAGTGTGCAGGTCATGTTGGTTGGTGCAAATTTGTCTGTCTCAGGACAGAGTGACTCTCAATGAATACGATTCTTTGAAATAGCTTGCGTTCTGTTTATGGAATGGCTTTATCTTGCGGTTGGCGTCAGCAAGTCGGTATTTCATTCACCGAATAAGCTGTACCTGACATCACTTCAAATATCCGTCGAAGATCTGATTATTGTAGGGGTGTGCTAAGGACAACATGTGATACATGTTACTTTAGGTGACGTCACTATAGGGAATTTTGCGTATATGATGCACCATAATATTCAAAGTAATAAATCTTATACGTTTTATTTCAAATCCATGCCAATGTTAAATGAAGCACAGTTTTTGTGAGTCAACATGTGTTGCTAAACAAGCTTTCTTCGAAGCCTTGAGTGGAAGTAACAAGTTAAATACTCTCGTGGTCAATTCAATTTATATTTCATTCAGAACTAGTTGCCCATAATGAATATTCAGAAATACAATACTTTTTGCTTTATTAAGCTACTTTATTGAGAGGGCAGCTGCATCAATCTCATTACACGTTTTGTGGTATTACAAGCTCGCCACAGTTAGACAATCATATTATCTATTAACGCACAACTACTACTCATATCTTACTAATCAGAGGAAAGCTAGATCCTAGAAATATTCAATCTGTTTCAGTAAAAGGAAAAGTTAACCAGCAGTAAATATTTTAAATCTCTCCCTTTTTCAGAAAAATTCTAGGACAAGGTTTTTTGTTTCTGAGTTTGCAATACTAAAAAGGGCAAATGTTGTTTTTATGTTACCTGGCATGTGTCCATTGCTTAAATGATCTCGGCCATGTTACCGTACAAACTAACAATGTGACAGTGGTGTGCTTAGCAACACACTGTTTGGGTTTTTGGCACATTATTTACGCTAACACAATGGATACTGATCATGAGCAAAGAGTGAGTGTAATGTTCTGCATCAAGCTCTGGAAAACCTCTAGTGAAACTGGGCAATAAACGCAGGCGAGGCACTATCAAGAACACAAAGGGTTTCGTGAAGACAGAGATTCGAATCAAGACGAACACGATCTGGTCGCCCGTCTACAGCACATACCGATGCAAACGAGGAGCGTGTAAGGCTTTTATTCCAAGCGACTTGCAGCTGTGCGTGGGACATCAGGACAACTCAATTTGAATCTTGATGTGTCTTGAGATTTTATGCGAAGATTTAGCAAAGGGAAAATTACTGCAAACTCGTAACTCAAACACTAACAGACGAACAGAAAGAGGGAAGACGAAGAGATTCTGCTGAAGTACTGGATGGAGTCATTCCACATTTCTGTCAAAAATTATTGTTAGTGATTAAGTTTGGTGATACCGGTAGCAAACGACAATCTTAGAGAACAAAGACACTGTTGAACACATTCTTTGATAATAAAGGTTTAGTTCACGTCTAGTATGTTCCTCCAGATCAAACAGTGAACCAAACTGCTTACATCGAAGTCTTGAAAGGTTTGCGACAAGCAATTCGACATCGCTGCCGTAATTTGCGGCATTCACAAGATTGCTTCTTACTGAATGACAACGCAAGACACCACACTGCTTCATCTGTTATCGAGTATCTGTTCTGTCATTCTATTATTGACATCCCACATCCACCATAATCGCCCGATCTCTCGCCTTCAAATTTTTTCCTTGTTTCCGCGAATGAAGAGGTGACTGAATGGAAAGTTGCATCAAGATATCGCAGACATCCTATAAGCTTTGAGAAATGAACTTAGAAGCACCACAACTGAAAATTTCCCAGATTGCTTGCAAGACCTCCAGCAACGTTAGTAACCGTTAGTAGGCAGCCAAGGGGACTGCTTGGTTCGGAGCTAGGATCATGACTTGCCAAGTGCAGCTTTCTATTCTTTGAAAACCCTGTCCTGAAGCTTTTCTGACAAACTGACTATTTTAAACATCAAATATAAAGTACACTGCTCGTTTTTAGGACCGGGGTCTGAGAATCGTCACTGAGAGTAGCCCGACCTCAGTATAATAATTGAGAATTATTCATTTTCGCATGAGGGCAAACTTTATGCAGGACTTAACCAACACCAACTGTTGCAATTTAAAGTACAAGAAAAATATTGACTATACAGAAATCATACAGTCTCTAATATCATGAAAACAACATTTAATTGCAAGACAGATCTTTGTTTCAGTGAATATAAAAATATATCAGCTCAACAATTGTTCTTTTGGATAACATTCCCTAACCTTCAAAGTCTTTTAAATGTGTCTAACTATAATTAACGTCAGCACAAAATTTGTGTTGAGGAACACTCTTCAAATAATGTTTACTTTGGTCCTCATTACAGGTAATTTTTTAATAGACAGTCAATTCTCAGACCAAATTCTATAAACATGGTAGGCCGCTAAACAGTCACTTTTCACAACACCATCCACATTACTATTGACGTTCATAGTCTTCCCTCAATCAAAATAAAGCTGATAACTATTCAGTGCACTCAGCCTCAGCAAATTCACTGTACGCTAGCGTTCTGTGATGACTGCTAGTTCTTCTCAAACTTCTGATGGCTTGATTTTTTATTTCTCATGCATTTATTCACTGTCAAATTTTACAGTCTTGAATCGCCTTTTTTGATACTTTTTCTTTCTATCTTTTTGCTTGAAATCTTCTTGTCTTTCATATCCTCTACTTTCATATCCTATTCTTAAAACTCTGATCGTCTCTGCATGGTCAAACAGCATTCTTCTACTCGTTGCGATAATTCTATGCTCTACATAAAATCTTGTGACTTTCGTCACAAAGAAACTCCCTCACTTTCCTCGAAACTATCACTCTTTCTCTTTGGTTGAATTTCTTGTCCTGTCTGTTCGTCATTAGGTTACCGAGCCCCATCAGTGACTGACCCCTACCATTTTTCGATTCCTCCTTATCAAAATTTTGCACAGATAATTTTCCTGCTAGACGAAAGCGATCTCTATACTTGTAAACTGCATACAGTCCAAAGTGCTTGTAACATTAGAATATCTAAAATACTTCAATTTAATTTACACTTAAATACGAAATAACTAAAAAACTAGTGGTATAACTTATATCACATTATCGTTACACATTTAATGAATCACTGAAAATGCACTTCGTTATTTGGCGGAGAAAATGTCCATTACAGTATCATCATGGAATAAGGAAAGAAGCGATCATCGGGCATTTGTAGTTAACAGAGGAGATATAAAGGAAACAGAAGAAACATATATGCCCAACTGACTCGCAAATATTTCTTTACGCACTGCTTGCTTCTTGAATGTCTTTTACACAAGAAGAATCTATTTAATGATTTCTGTAAGGGATGTCTGACACGATAACTGTTTGCTGCCTCACTATACTCACATTCACTGCCAGAGTTTCAAATGTCTGTTTCAGTTTGTTCCTGTAAACATCATACGCATCACCAAGTATTGGAATCTATTGATTTTTTGATGCATTGCGTTTCATTAAAATTTCGCGCATACAACAACCAGGATTTGCTTGTAATGTTTGTCATTTTCTTTGCGTGGTTGTCTGAACATAGGGTGTTTTATTATGATCCATAACAGAAGGATTTATTTCGGTTCCAATATATTGGCTAATTGCAGGCACTTTTTCTTTAGTTGGTTGCTGAAGCACATTTCACTGTAAGACAAATAGTCAGTCTCATGACATAATTGGAGCTATTGGCTTTTTCTGAAGTAGGGCATTAATATTTACTGTGAGATAGAGACTGATTTCTTGTGATATTTCTTCTTTTATTTGTTTACTGCAGTTATTTATACATTGCGAAGTGTCAGAAGGGCTTGTTATTCGTTGAGTTACTCGAGAATGGCATTCAAATTGAATCGACGAATAATTTAAGAAAGCATTGAACTACCGTACTTTTTCTTGTGCTTTGAAACACTTGCGGACCGACGAAACGGACGACTCCTTACAATTTTATCTTATGTAGCGTATTTATTTCTGTCTTCTATTCCACCAGGAAAATTATTCTTACAGCACATAGCTATGTAGTCTGTGTTTTGATAGCTTAGTAGTTTATCTGCTGGATTAGTTTCGCATCAGGAATATGTTGGTACCGAAATAGTTTTTACATTCACTGTATGCATTCCGTGTATTTCGAGTACCAAAAGTGAGACGAGTCTATCAACAAACCAATAGTTCAAAGAACGTTCACCGCAGTCTTCCTCCAAATTTTATTTTCTATTTTTATTTCAGCGACAGAGATACTTTTGTGAACTTTGCGCTCTGCTATCCATTCATACGTTCCACCGCAGTTCGGACGAAACATATCGGCTCAAGAGGCGTTGGCCTTTTCGGATGTCATATATGCCAAGCGACATTACCTCTCCTCCGAAGGTTCTGATCGCATTCAATTGATGCTGTATCTGTAGGGTGAGGATAGCAGAACAGGTTTACGAAAATGACCTCATTCAAAGTTATGAATATGGTGAGATCAGTGCAGCTGGCGTACACAACGAATAACAAAGATCAAGCAGAGCCAGGATTAACAGAGCTAAAATCATTTTGTGCCGACCTATGACCCAGTTCTGCACTAGGGAATATTCATGGCTGCATACACAGGATAAAATCGGAATTTTGGTATGATCTTGGCAAGATGCAGTACAATTAATTAAACTGACGTTAAAGAGCCAACACTTTCCATGTCTATAGGGAATAAAATTTGTACTCTTACATTAACGCGTACGTATTATGCACACTGAACCATACAGCAATCCATACCTGAAAATAATGGGAGACAAACCTCTTCCCTGAGAGCTTGCCATTTACTGACAGTTTAACGTGTTGTAACTGCCTTTCCTGAAGTAGCTACCCCGTGTATCAACGGAAGATGGAAGTGAGAAATTCGTATAGAGCATGTATACAATATTCCTAAAGAAACTACGAGTAGAAAGGTAGGGTACTCTTGGAAGGCGTAAGGAGAATCACAGAGAATATATTACAAATCTCCCAATCATCAGACTGCACGCGCAGATTTATATCGGTGCGAACGCGAAATCTTCAGATATGTACTCATCTGCTACATGGAAGTAAGCTTCGTAGGAGAAAGTAGATTATGATAGTTCTTCGCAAAGTTCCATCAATGTTTTATCCAACGGAGTCCCAAACATCTTATGGCTGATATATACCCCCATATAAGTTGTTCACAAGTGTGGACAAATTTCCAGGCCATGATTTTACCCATAGTCATTGGAGATTTATCGAACACACTCTAAAAAATATAAAATTAAATTGAGCTTCTCAGCATCTTATGAAGTGTGTCATTGTGAAGTGAACGTGGTACTGTAAACTAAGCTAAAATATGGGCCACTGTCGGAGGTACGTGTTTACCCTATTTATGGCACTGTACTGAGGTTTTCAAGTGCCTTAGAGTATCTTGAACGAACATAATAGTGGTTGGTGGTAATACAGCTGCATATGGTGATCGATTACAAATAATGTATCCTGTGGCAGCAAGGATATATATATATATATATATATATATATATATATATATATACCCTTCCATGATCGATTTTTGGGGTACTAGTCCCATCTTCACAATCGCCTGAAGTACAAATTGAATCGATGTTGTATATACTTTCTCTTAATATTTCTCTGAATGGCATCTGGCTGTCTACGAAATGAGAAGTGTACTATACCCACGTGTATAAGTCTACATAAAATGGCCCAGCCGTGAGGTGACAATGTATTTGGTGCTGTGGACGAGGGGCTTACGTGTTTCGCATTCGGTTGACAGCAGGCTGTGTTGTTTTATTTTAAATAGCTATCTTTGATTAGTTTCCAGGATGCAAAGCGTATATTATTGATTGCTATTAAGTACAGGAAAATGAACTTCTTAGAAAGTATATTATTGATTGCTATTAAATACAGGAAAATGAACTTCTTAGGAAGTGTGTTCGTGAACTATCATTTTACAGCAACACACTTAAAGAACTAGACAACAGTTGACGAAAAACAAAAGATTTATTTATTGTATATAAATGAGAAAAAGATTGGTAATGAAAATTCAAAACTGAACAAAAATAAACTGGAACACAAGAACAAAGAACAAAACTGAACAAATAACTCGAAGAGAACAAAAAACTCGAAACAGACAAGAACTATTGGAACAAATAAATCTTTTCTTCAGTTTCTGGAAGCAGCAACCGAAGCATGGCTGCTGATATCCTCGGCTGCCCCCTCCTCCACTTCTTTACGAGCTTTTTCATTATCAGCAGCGTCCACCTAGGCAAACAGCATAGCTATAGTTGTGACAAAATCAGTCTTCACCTAGGACTTAAAATAATAGTAGCATAGTATATCCAGACACTGTGACGAACAAACAGTTAATACGGAATACCATTCTTGTTATTACGCGTGTAGTGCAAAGAAGAGAAGAAATAAAAAGAAGATTTAACGATATCCGGACAAAATTTAACATGGTGCGTCTAAGTGCTGATAAGAAACGGTTAGTCCTGTTCTCCATAAGAAGACCAGACCTGAGGGGCTGACAACAAATCAATAACAGATAGATACAGGGGACCAACCACGTCAAATACCTAGGTGTATTATTAGACGATAAATTTATATTCAACTTACACACACAAGTTAAGAAAGAGAAGACGATTAGACTAATTGATGCCCTACATCCCTTACTAGACAGCGAAAACGTGAAAGTCAAATCAAAAATAAGACGTTATAAGGCACTCACGATTAAGGCCAAGACATGCAGAAGTTCGTTTTGGGGCACAGTACTCCAGACAAATATACTCAAGTCATATGAAAGAGATGCTTAAGACACATTTTCAAATAACTCCGATGGTCTAGAGCCAGAGACCTACATAATGAGCTCAATGAAGTCATGATAGGTAAGTTGGTTGAACAAAACAGCATTAAACTGTTGGAGAAAATTGAAAATCTTAGACCAGCCTCACAACATTTGTAATATACGAGCACAGTCAATTGCCAAAGATGGCCTCATGTACGAGTTCCACGAGCAATGATAGAAGATTTCGAGTTGTAGCAGCAGAGTATAATCAAATCCAGGACACGAGCACAACGTCCTGTTAACGTCAGAGAAGCGCTAAAATGATACTAAGAAGTCCAGCCTTCAGAGAGTTCCGTACGGCTGCTAACCGTTAAAAAATATAAAAGAGAAGTAAATTGTTTACAAACAAGAGTCTTCGTCTATCGCACAATGTGCAATGAGATACCGCTGAAGATCTCTCTATTAGCAACGGGACTTTAACTAGATACACACTGATACGATTTCTGGCAGGTTATTAATTAAGTAGCCCTTTCAATGTAATACCTTGCTTGTAAGTCAGTCTGACGTATGTGTTGTTACTGTTATCGAATTATCTGTTCTGAATTTATTGATGTTAATCTAAAACGGATAGTTACACTGCTTGCGAGCAGTCTTGTAACTGGGAATTACCCAACTCGGTGGTTTACTTTTATTCAATGAGGAACTGTGTGTCAGTTATAAGCATCGTTTGATTTCAGCTGTTACGAGTCCTCCAAAATTACCCATTTCCTCTCCTTCCCCTAGTGCACATTTGCTTATTCAGTGCATTTTGCGGTTTCTGGACACCCAACATAACTTAAAGTAAATACGGAAATATGTGATATTGTGCTGGGCTTCAGGGTATGAGCGAATCTGCTGCAATGAAATGATGTAATAGCAAACGAAAAGACAACTCACTGCCTGCCGGCGTATAGTGTAAAGTGCCACTGTATGCAGCTGCCTCACTGGTGAAGCCTGTTACCTGGCTGAGGCGTGCCTCATTCCAGCCAGCGGGACGAAGTAAGGTGCTCGTTGGCGTCCTGATTAGGCACTTCCCGCTGATACACGTATTCCTGCTAAAGGGAGCTAATTTGGTCAGTGTGGTGGGGTTTGTTGTGTGGGTACTTCCTACAGCTGAAAGCAAAAGGAAATTTCTCAGGAGATGATTTATTTATGAACAAGAAAATAGGAATGCGGCCGAACAACTTAGTAGCCAGATGAACATGAGTAGCCAGATAAACATCAGTCCTACACCCATATGATGTTAGTATGATAGGCTGCTAGCTTGTACATCATTAGAAGGTGGAAATAAATTAAGTTTCAATAGAAAAACATATTCATTGCATGAAAGGAGAAAACAAGTAATTGTGATGCAAGGCAGGAATTCGAGAGCAGGACAATATAAAATATAACAGAGCACCATGAGCTATGGGCAAGTAATTATATAGAAAGGCGCCTAGAAAAATGTGCACAGAAATCAGTTGAATTTGGTTTTTTTTTAAGTGAAAGGAATCTATGTATCTTTTAGAAACCTGGAGATACCAGAAGACTTCAGAAGACTATCGAGTGTTTCAAAGGGAGCTTTAGGCAACCGCTGATTCAGAAAGGGAGATGTATTGCAAAAGATGATGAACGGTTGGTTTCGAGAGATGTGATCATGAGAGCTGCATAGGATCAAATGGAGGAAAAGCCAACTCATCAGTAAAGAATTTTATTCACGAAAGAAGAAAATACCTAAATACAGAAAATTAAGCCAGTAGATGTGAATACACAGGTTTAAAAATAATTAAGAAGAAACTCTAAACTTGACTGCGGGAATAATAGACGCCCCACACAGGAAAATTTAAGAAAACTTTGGAGAAAATCACATAAATGAATACCTGTGGATCAGATTGCAAGACAGTATGAAGCAAGAAAGGAAAGACTGAAACTGGGATACAGCCTACGGGCAGGTTCAACAAAGAGTACCAGCTTGAAGTAATTATTATCGAAAGGAAAGAGGAATTGGACGAGGGTATGAAGGAACACATTATACTGTGAAAGGAATTTCACAGACCACTGAAAGACATATGTCGAAGAAGGACACCTAGAGTAGACAAAACTTCTTTACTGTTATTGGGATCATTGTGAGAAACAAGAAAAAAAAGAGTTCACCAGACATGTAACACGAGCAAGGTTGGATACATACTCCCGGTCTTCAAAAATATGTAATGATCCCACTTCGAAAGTGGAAAAATTCCAAAGGAGTGTGAATGTTAATGGAATGGTTGGAAACACGAAATTATCATTAGACTGGCAAAAGATGAGGTTAGGTTAAAGAGGAATGTAGAGATGCACGAACCATTACTGACTCAATTCTACAACTTGGGAGATACACTGAAGCAAAGCAAACGGACGTTGATACCTGCTGCATTTCTGAAGGTAACAAGGATGAAATGCGAGTCACGAATTAGACAGGCTTTTAGCCTATTCCACATGCTATTCAGTGTGGACATTCAGCAAGCAATACGGAAAGGAAACCGGAACTTCGAATGAATATTTTAGTTCTGGAAGAAAAAAAAAATAAAACTTTTGTTTAGTCGATGACATTGCAATTACATCAGAGACGGTACTTTACTTGAATTATCAGATGAAAGAAATGGGTAACGTATTGAAAATATGTTGTTAGCTGAATGTTAAAAAAGCGAAAGTAAGGTAGTAAAATGCAGTAGAATAAAATCAAAATTGTGAGCTACGGAGGGAAATGGATTAGGAAATGACATTGAAAGTATCAAATTCTCATGGGTATCAGTCACTGTAGTGATGTAATTGTTTTTGCTGAAGTGCAGAAGATGTAAAACTGAGAACGCCAATAGCAAAATTCAATGTCACATGGTCTTTTCTGAAGGTATTTGTCTGCAGTCTAGCCTTGTACATGAATGAAACGTGAACTGGAAGCAGTTCAGGGCAGAAAAGAGCAGATGGTTTTGAAGGGGAGTGTTCCAGGAGAGCGCTGAAGACGAAGTCGACCTAGGGCGTGGCTTACATCGGGCAACTCAATCGAGCTGGAGAGAAAAATATTTTTATGACAGAAAGTGAATAAAAGGTGGAATTTGTTGATAGAATGCATCATTAAGCCTCAGGGGCTTATCAAGTTGGTGAAAAAGGACTGAGGGAGTGTGTGTGGTCGTGGAACGTGGGATGTTTTTAAAATTCAGCTGATAGATGAAGACTTGAACATGTAAAGTGGACTCACATGAATGACGCTTGCCATAGTTATGAAGAAACCAAGAGGCTCTCACTCGATGGACTACTGTGGCAAGCTGCATAATGCCATTCCTCAGACCGGAGACAACAAGAGCAACGGTTGTGCCTCGGGTTGATATTCTAATAGTTGCCTGTTCCGTGCGTACCAAGGGTTATAGCTGTACTGATGCTATTCACAGCAAAATAGCGGATAAGGCTAAACAGACGGACCCTTACACAAAAAATATTCTGTCATGGTATATTCTGGTAGCAGTGGCGACTGAACTTACGTAACATAGGAAGTGTCCTTGTACCTTCACATGCAGTAGCTTTATTAATCTTCTGACATTCAACACACTTCATCATACCATTCTCCTTTAAACTCGTCGTTGTTAATTCTTATTGTAATATCACATGATAAAACGTTCACCGTTATTTTGTGTGTTAGGTTATCCGCATTCTTTGGTGTAACATTCAGTGAATTATCAATCTGTCACAGCAGAAAGGCTCAGTATCATTGTTCGTCATAAATATTTCAATGACTCTTCCATCTGTTCCCGACATGTCCTTAGATGTAACTTTGGATGAAACGAAAGCCCTCGTTACCAAGCTTACTGCGTTAATGTTATAATTCCGTCGGTTTCTAAGATCTGCGTTACGTGGGACGTCAAATTCTCATGGGTATCAGTCACTGTAGTGATGTAATTGTTTTTGACTACTTTATCGATGATATTCTACTTCATAACATGTTCATCTGTGGTATTCAGGCGACATCTCATTCTGCCTCCAGGTTTCATATCCTATTACACTAGGATACCCTACTATGGCGCCCAGTTCAGGTAATAGGTTTTTTTACGTCGCTTAGACATGTGAGTACATCGCAATCTTTTCCTTTGATAATGATACGTCTTCGCTTTAATATTTCTGTTTGGTGCGTAATCGAGCAGACGAACCGATGCTACTGCGGTCAATGTTTACTTTACTGTCCAGCAGGTTGGTAATTTCCTTCTGTTCTTTCCAGCAAGTAGCTAAGGATGCAATCTCGTTGAAGCAAGAGGTACTTGAGATCACTTGAAACTAATAGAACAGTTCATCTCTGAAGGAGTCGACTTCGGTGAAGTCTAACATCTCCGGAAGAAACAAGCCAGATAGAGACGATATTCCAAAGAAAACTACAACGTGGAGAAGTCGTGAGTTGGCTAAGACACAGTACCCGAAATCAGTACGCGCCCTTTTAAATGTTCACCGACTATCCAGATTTAGATTGTTCACATTTCCATAAATTACGTCAAACATTGATCGTCATAGATGCGTTGAAAGTGAGTCAATCGATTTGAGTATTCGTCATTTCCCAATCAGAAATCACGCTACGTAAATAACGTCTTTGTCGCGAAATAAAAGGTAACTGCTTATCTTACACCACTACCTCGAACCTGCCGTGTAGACGGAAGGATGTGACTCTAGCCAGCAGTGACATACTGTCACTTGTGACTCGCAAGAACTATGGTCTACAACTGGCACGACTCAAGTCGTTGCAGGGTCCCATGTAACCATACCGAACCCGAGACAATTGTGCAGTGGAAGCTTATAATCTCTAGTGATACCATCGCGTTAGACCTTGGATTCAGTTTAGTGTCTAGTAATTGAAGGACGTGAGTACACTCTAAATAACCAAGTGATGTACGTATATAGACTAACAAATTACTACAGTTTCAGTTAAACTGAATTATTTATGTAAGAGAAAGGGCTTCACAAATTGAGGGAGTCAACAATGCGCTGTTCCTCCTCTTGGCTTTATACCAGCAGTTTTTGGACGTGGCACAGATTATTGCAGTTACTGGATGTGCTCCCGGCATCGTGGCATATTCTGCCAATAGGAGTGTTTACTGCATCAAAATCTCGAACTGGACGGAGGACAACACGCATAACACTACGAACGTGCTGAATTGGGGAGAGATCCGACGAACTTGACGGTCGTGGTAGAATCTGCCAAGCAAAAAGGGAGGAAGTATAAACTCTCGTCTTGCTGAAATATAAGCCCTGGATAGCAACAAAGCGTTGCGTGGAATATCGTCGACATACAGCTGTACTGTAAAGGTGCCGCGAATGGAATCCAAGTGGTTACAGTTGTGAAAAAATGGCGCCCCAGACCGTCACTCCTGACTGTCAGACTGTATGGAGGGCGGCAGCCAGGGGCTTCCTGAGACACGTCTTCTTTGGTCACCGGTGCTCAACTCGAAGAGAGCTTCTTCGCTGAAGACAATTCTACTCGTGTCAAAGAGATACTTAGCTGAAAAAGCATATATACGCCCCAGACATCGGTGAGATACCAATTTGAATGTCGCCCGACGTATGGACCGACAACCAGAAATAATGCTTAGTGCGCCTTTTCCTTTCATAGAAGGACTCGGTTGGTTGTCATCCGTGGCAATCTTACAGCACTGCGGTGCGTCAAAGGAATTCTGCACCCCGTTTTATTGCCCTTTACGACAAACCGTCCTCGGATTAAATTTCAGCAAGATAATGCTTTTCCGCACATGGCGAGATTTTCTGCTGATTGTCTTCGTTCTTTCCGAACCTTAACCTCACCAGCAAAGTCGCCGGATCTCTTTCCAATTGAAAACGTGTGCAGCATTAGGTGTACAAACGCGTTTCTGACTTGCTCAGTTTGTTAAGATCATCCATTTTTTTTGAACGCATAATCATTTGTTTGTCTGTACCTGTACACCTGAACATCACGTCTACCGATATCCTTCCCATTCTGATAATTCGTTTGTGGTGCGTCGTTCTTTTGTCTTAGCGTGTAATATAGGATTGTAATATAGTGAATCTCTAGTTTAGTCCTTCATGTAAACGAGACAGTCGACTATATTTTATAGTCGTGACAGGTAACCGGATTGTGAGAGGTTCGCGAAAATTATCGTCCGACAGGGTGGCTGTTTCTGCAATACAGACAGTCTGAGATGTATTTGTCTTTTCGTCGCTCCAAACTGAGTGGCCATTTATTCCTGCTAGCTCTTCATGGTACTAATAACACTAACTTACCTCAGAGGGATCCTCCATCGGCAGATCAACGAATTCCACCTCTGCTTTCTTGCAAATAGTCTCGGCGTTCACATTCAGTTTACAGGCGTCGTTCTCGAGCGGTGGAACATCTTCTAGCAGATTGGTCACGTCGAAACGCCCAATGACGCGGACCTGTGGATGGTTTGAATTCATCATCACTGACTCAGCTGCAAAGGCAAGCTTCTAACCTACAGGGAACCTTAGATACTGACTTAACTTTCTGAAATGGGTTATACGAGATCTCTATGTGTAGGTTGTAATAAAGATGAAGAACAGTGCTACAGATGTCTGTTAAAAAGTAAGATAGAGGTAGAGAACTACGATGTACAGGAATTTAATGGAGGGGGAACATTTTTATGGGGCAGACTGATCAGGAAGGCTAACGTGAATATTCGTAAGGCAAGGAGGAATAGTTAATCGGGCGCTTAAATGTAAGAATTGTTAAGAGATGGTCAGGTTCGAACATAAGAAGCAGGTTATTGCCCATGCAGTGCTTCGTGCACAGCATGATACAAAATGATCACGCAGAAGAATGAAACTTTCTAAAAGAATGATGATATAAAAACATCAGACATTGTCTATGGTCTATATGGCATGTAATGTTTTTGATGGTTTTTGTTTTCTTCTTACAGTAGGACACATAAAGACGTACAGCAACTTCGTAGCAAAACATACACTCAACTCTAATCAAGGGAGCTTGCTAATGAAAATGTCGATATATATGTTTTTTATTACTACTCTGAATCATGTAGTAAAGTTACGTAATACATCCAGTTATCGTGATATCGTTTGGAATTAAATGCAGTATATTTGTCAGTTGTCCAGATAATTAATTTCATTTACAATAAAAGTGTTTAGTCAAGTATAAAACGTTCATACGCCTTTCACATTCACGTGTCATATACCAGAACTTGTATAATTGCTCTGAAGTTGTTAAAACTTTATGTTTTAATTCACTCCAATAACGTTACATCGGCTTCTCCCCAACAGATGTTGTTTTTCTACTTAACTGATGTCTGTTATACGTATGATTTAATATTTTTAACCTCCAATAAATAGAATTACTTCCTAATGAATTACTAGTATTCTTCTTGTTGAGTAATATATTTCTCATCAATGATTTCTGTGACGTTACGTATCACACATTTGTATTCATGCAGTGGTAACACTTTTATATCTAGAATTGTTACTGTGTTATCACGTGGAACTATTTTGCGCGCATTTGTGTACGTCTCTCTAAAAAATGGTTCAAATGGCTCTGAGCACTATGGGACTTAACATCTATGGTCATCAGTCCCCTAGAACTTAGAACTACTTAAACCTAACTAACCTAAGGACAGCACACAACACCCAGCCATCACGAGGCAGAGAAAATCTCTGACCCCGCCGGGAATCGAACCCGGGAATACGTCACTCTCTTCGGTCAAATCATCCCAGCTAATAAGTGCGAGGAGCGTTTTTAGCCGTACAGAATCTGTCCCAGATCGAGTCATTCAATAAAGTAATCGACTTCCTTAGGATTTCAGATAACCAGTGCAACACCATCAACGACACAGTAGTAAATTTCAAAAATATATTATCCGACGTATCCCTAACAGCACAGCTGTGGCGAGGCAACATAACATGTAGAAAGTGCAGTGCAGTGGCAGCCGCAATGACGGGAGTATGCTGATTGAGACGTAACGTACCATCGTTGACGAGGTCATTAGAAAACTTTGTCTAGATATGGGAAAGGATGACGGGCGAAAGAGCATGTGTTCTTTTCCATTGGATGCATCTCGACTATGTTTTATAACAGGACCAGCGAAACCCGTAACACAGTTTGCACAAATTTCCATTACTTACTAAATTATTCATTTACTCTGATTAAGTACCTGAAGTAAAAGGTGGTCAGAGGTAATCCTCTTTTGGGACTAAAAGGGCAGTCTTTTGGTAAATACTACTATGTAAGTCGTTTTTCGCACATTCATTGTCTTCGGATTACATGGTTATGACGTTTGAAGTGGGACACACTTGCAGATAGACGACGAGCTAAAGGGAAGGGGCTGTCCACTAAATTACAAAAATCCTGTCTTCGTCGAGGATGTAGAGCATATATTATTACCACCAGCTTACAAATCTCGCAATGATCATCATTCAAAGATAAGGGAAATTAAAGCTCGTACTAAGCTGTTGAAACAGTTGTTTTTCTATCGCGCGATCCACGAGTGGAACACAGGGGGTGGTTAAATATGGCTTTGGCGCGAATAGTGCCCTCCGCCACACACCGCTTGGTGGCTAGCGGAGTTATATGTAGATGTAAATGTAGAGGTAGAATTTGCCTCTAAGATGTTGCTCAGCCTGCGACAGAAGGTGATCCAAAACATTGTTACAGCTTTATTTTAAATAATGTAGCCTCGAAAGCAGCCTACTATTACTAGTTCCAATCAAAATTCTTGCCTCATTTCTTTTTATGAATTGCTGTCCAATAAAGACGTCGTAATATTATAGTAATTATGTATAACTTCGGTATTAACAATGACTGATAGCGGTGTGGACCTACAGATGGGATGGCATCTGTTTCAGTTCTCGTCCTAAGTCTGTCAGAAGCTGTACCGAAAATGCCTGGGCAACCCTTCATCGCCCTTTCCTTACGGCTTGTGCCATTGATTCCATGTGGTCTCTGCCAACTGCTCGTATGCTCTTACAATTTTTATATCTTACAGTATACTTATCCAGATAGTTTTCATCAAGAACTTAATTACAAGATCATGTGAGCGTCAGCATTAGAACAACCGTTGGCAGTATCAAAATAAGGCAAAACAGACGCCACGAAAGTTTAGCTGGAGCAATTAGGTGTGAGCTGTGTTAGAAGGTAGTTAAAAGAGTCCCAGTAGAGCGCCTTTGTGGATGTCATAGAATATTCCATAAGTTCATTCGGAATCTTTATGTCGTCACATTTATCCTGTTGAACTTTTACAAGGGATTCAACCATCGTACCCGTTACCACGCATACTGATTTGGTGTAATAGTCATTCCGTTTCTATCATCTGTCTTAGGTGGCACGTTCACCATCTAGTCGGCTACAATCATTGAGATTTTGTGATTCCTTCTGTTTTCTGTATTTATCCCCTACTGCCACACAACAAGTTAATTTATGGCGTTCATAGTCATTTATTTCCAGCTCTTGGTTTCACATCCCCTGACATGTGGATCAGTTCAACTAACAGATTTGCCTCATGTTACACAATTACAGAACTGCATCGCAGCTTTTCCCTTTACTACTGACACGTCTTCGCAATGATACCTCTGTTTAGTGTGTGTTGATGACACAAGTTGTGCAACGGCGGTTTACGTTTACAGAACAGTGAGGCATCTAACCGACCTCGTGTGTTCCTCCCACAAAATGGCTGAGGACGCATTCCACTGGGAGCCACAGGCCAACTTAAGCTTAGTCGCAAGCATCAGAACAGTACAGCTTTGATGCGGTCGTATGTTTCAGTAAAGAATTGTATCTTTCTTTAAGACACAAGGTATACAAAGTTTTATTTCCGCATGAAATTGCAACGTGGTGAGTTGGTTAAGATAAAGTCTTGAAATCAGTGTGTGCTATGATAATTTCACTTTTTCCCGGATTTAACTACTCCACGTTAACATAAATCGCTAAACACTATCCTCGTCGTAGTTGCGTTAATAATGAGGCAACCGGTTTCAGTCTCCCGCGGCCCACAACTCGAAATCGCAATGCGTGTATAACGCCTTCGTCGCAAACTGAAGGTCAGCTTCTAATCTTACACGTTTGCCTCGAACTTACGACACTTAGTATTTGTGGATTGTAATAAAATGTAAACGTGACTCTCGAGTGTATTTTGCTGTCATGAAGGCATGTCTGGAGCGTGAGAGATTCGAAATAAATAAATAAATTTCGCAGAGTGGGTGATTCTGCAGTGCTTTTTTCCGCTGTCAACCTGTCAGGCCATTTCTTCCTACTAACTATTCATGGTAGTAATGCTACTGACTTACCTCAGTACGGCTCTCTTGCGGAGCATCGAACAACTCTGTCTCTGGTTTCTGCGGTAAAATTTCAGCACTCCGATCGCAAGTGTCGCTCTCAAAACGTGGAATCTCTCCAGCCACCTCTTCCTCTCCAAAGTCCCAAGTAAAATCAACCTGTGGGAGGTTTGAGTTTATCATCACTGATTCATCTAGAATAGCAGAAAAGTTAAGATGTCTTTCTCAGCATTCTTAAATTGACTACATATTAAGTAACTAAGCCTTCACTGCAGACAGTAATGAACGTGAAATTCAGTGTTTTTAATGTACGTTAAAATTGTGAATATATGGGCAGGTTAGAAAAAAAGAAGCAGACCATTGCATATACAGTGGGATAGGGCGCGTGATGTTATAAAATGATTAGGCCATACAAAAGAGTGACACCAAGCAAGACTGTGATGATACAAAAAACAAGACACATCCTTTTTTAGCAGTATGATATGTGACTTCTTCGACGGTTTTCGGTTACTACTTGCAATCTTACAGCAACTACGCCGGTAGATTTAAAAAAGGAAGATTACTAACGAAAATGTAAGTATATTTTGATATTGCTACGCTGAATCTTCCGCCAGGATGAAATATTACGCTTGATTAACAATACATCATGTAGAGTTATTTACTCTATCTTTGTCAATGTCTTGATATATTGTTTTTTACAATAAAAGTAATTAGTAACATATTTTAAATTCATACTCCTTTCACACTGTCTTGCTATATAATAAGAAAATGTATGATTCCTCGGAACATATTAATACCGTATTGTTTGTTTAATTTACACCAATTATACTAGAGCCACGTCTCCCTATGTATATTGTTCTTCATCTTCCGTCTTCTTCAGTTTGATGGCCTAGCATCCATTTCCACTTTTATATCCTTGCATGCAACCTTAGTTTTACCTTAGGGTGTTGTAACAAGTTGAGAATAGTATTATTGGTCTGTAATACAGTGAATATCTCTCTCTGCTCTTCTTGTAAATCTGAGTGTCAGCTGCGGTCTCTCATGATCTGAAAGCACGTGTGGAGCTTGAGCGATTCCCAATAATACACTGAAGCTCCAAAGAAAGTGCTATAGTCACGCGTTTTGAAATACAGAGATATGTAAACAGGCAGAATACACCGCTGGATTCCGCAACGCCTGTATAAGACAATAACTGTCTGGCGCTGTTGTTAGATCGGCTAGTGCTGCTACAACGGCAGGGTATCAAGATTTAACTTAGTTTGAATGTGGTGTTGTAGTCGGTAAACGAGTGATGGGACACGGCATTTCCGAAGTAGCGATGAAGTGAGGATTTTCTCGTACGATCATTTCATGAGTGCACCGTGAATATCAGGATTCCGGTAAAACATCAAATCCCAGACATGGATGTGGCCGGGAAAACATCCTGCAAGAACGAGAACAACAACGACTGAAGAGAATCGTCCAACGTGACAGAAGAGCAACCTCTCCGCAAATTACTGAAGATTTCAATGCTGAGCCATCAACAAGTGTCAGAGTGCAGACTGTTCAACGAAACATCATCGATATGAGCTTTCGAATCGGAAAGCCCACTTGCATATCCTTGATGACTGCAGTACACAAAGCTTTAAGCATCGCCTGGGCGCGTCAACACCGACATTGGACTGTTGACGAATGGAAACATGTTTCCTGGAAGGACAAGTCTCTATATTTAAATTGTATCGGGCGGATGGACGTGTACGGTTATGGTGACAACCTCATGAATCCATGGACCCTGCATATCAGCAGGGGACTGGTGGAGGCTCAGTAATGGTGTGAGGCGTGTGCAGCTGGAGACAGACATGAACATTATTGAGACTTCCAATTTCTTGTTCAGAAGAGATCTCCATCCCCTCGAACTCCTACGGATTTATATACAGGCCTGCAGGATTCACGCTGTCAGTTCCCTCCAACACTACTTCAGTCGTTAGTCGAGTGCGTGCCACGTCGTGTTGAGGTACTCTGGGTGCTTTTCAGGGGCCCTACATGATATAGGGTACGTGTACCAGTTTCTTTGGCTTTTCAGTGTATTACCTGGCAGTGGAGTATTCCGCAGTGCATACCATCTGAGATACCATCTGTGCATTCTTTCCTCACACCCTTTCTGGCCGTTCCCTACTGCTTCTTTATCATGGTAGTAACAATATTGACTTACATAAATGGGATCCTCCTGTTTCTTCTCTCGCCTCTTCCGGCGGTTGCGAGGTTCTACAGGAAGGTTGCAGTTATGGGCAACAGATGGAGGAATTTCTTCGGCCACATTTATCACCTTGAAGCGCCCAAATATACGAACCTGGGGGAGTTTTGTTTTTACCATCACTAATTTAGGCAAGACATGTATACAGCAGATATAAAGGTTTAGGTATCTGAATTGTAATAATTAAACAGACTATATATTCAATAAGTGGCCCGTAATTGCAGTTTTAAGGAATTTTAGTACGGTGCTATTGATGTGTGCTGAAAGTTAAGATATCGAATAAGGTAGAGAGTTAGAAGGTACTAGAGTGAAAAGACAAAGAAAGATATTTATGGAGCACACTTAGTTACTTACCTGTAGTTTGTTGCTACTAGTGCTAAGGCATCAACAAACAGTTAACTTACGTCACTACAGCAAATAAATTTGAAGTGCCAGTACACAATAAAATACGCAGAGAATTGCAAGTGAGAGTGCTTACTAACGAAAATGTAAATTTATGTTTGTAACTGTCTTTGTTATCACACTAATTTCTCTTAGCTTATTATTCCCATCGTCATTTCAATTTATGTTTTATCTTCCTTCACACCGCCTAATCAACCTCGAATTCCGATTCTGGAACATTACAGGGGGTCTCTACGGCAGCACTGTTATCTTTGTTTAAGAATCCCCGCCCTCTAATACCCTCTCTAACACCTCTGTGGTCTCTGTTCCGGTTATTTATTTTCTTATCAACTATTCTTAAAGTTTCTAAACTGCCTCCTGCATCGGCTCTAGGTAAGCATCGCATGGACTGGAACTGAAACACACGTTATATCGTTGTGCCCTTGTGTACATTTTTCTGCAGTGGATATGTACTACTTCCTGAAATTACTGCACTCAAATTAAAGTCATCTTTCGTCTTCCTTTTAAACTGAAGGCATACGCTTTTACCAGTTTATGGAAGTGCTTAGCTTTATGCAAGGATATCCAAACTAACACTCCCTATGGCCGTAACCTGTCTACTGGAGACTGAGGTAGCACGTCGAAAGCTTTTGCCAGATTTTGGTGCACTAAGTCACTGTTAACCTTCGTTTTTCATTTCGTGAAGGTGGAGCGCCGAAGAACACTATTGCGTATGAAACGAGTGAAATATTCCGAAACCCCAGAAGTTTTACAGAGGAAGCATAGTGCACAAGTACTACTGCTGCTTTTCACCTTAGATTTACCTTAGGTTCTTGTAACCAGTGCATGATACTATTACTGGATTGTAATAAAATGCAATTCTTATTTAGTCCTTCATGTACAAATGAAAGAGTTATCCGGCAGACAAAATATACAGTTTGCTACTTTATTTGGTCATTCTCCTCTCTCGTACTTTCTTACCCTTTCTTCGAATTTACTTCACAGGGTTAAATTGGAATTGACTTACCTCTGCATAGCCGTCCTTCAGCGTACAGTCCACACTGTTATCTCCATACTTGATGAGACTAGCTGATTCTGGGGTCCATTGGCAGGGAAATATCTCAAAGACAGAAGGCACTTGTGACACCCTCCTCTTTTTCAAGCGGCCATAAACCTGGAAGAGTGGGTTGCATATTTTTCTAACAGATGCGAACATTCTAAACACTTGACTTACAATACTGAAACAGATTTTATACAACATATGCAGTCCATAACTGTATCGTTTAAGAGATGTGAAGTACGGTGCTACAGATGGCGGTTATAAATTAAGACATCAAATAAGGCAGAGAACTAAGAGCTACAAGAATGGAAACGTGAGGTAAGATTTTAACGGAAAACACTAGACAAAACTGTGGCACAGTAATACGGCTACTGCTAAGGCATCCTGCAATAGTTAAACTGGCGCTTGAAAGGAGAAAAAATGTATGTACAATGAAGGTTTAGAATATGTGAAGCAAATGTGGATAGATATATTCAGTAAACACGTAGTGAGATATGAAGGCCGGAATATGCCGGACTGAAATTCGAGTACAAGACCTTTGCCTTTCTGTGAAGTTTGGAAGTCGGGAAATGAGGCACTGGTGGAAGTACACTTGTGAGGACAGGTCGTGTGTCGTTCTTGGTTAGTATAGTCGATGAAGCGCGTGCCCGCAAAAGGTAAATTCATTCTGCTGCCATCGTCCCACTGTGATCTCTATACTACTGACGAATGACATGTCATCTGAAGACTCGGAACATAAACATTTGCAAGCCACTCTAGGTTTCAGAAAGCCTGCTACATTAAATATCACTTAAGCAACACACATCTGCGTACACTAAACGCATATCCTTATTGATGGCGTCATGAAAATAATGCTATGTCATATAGCTCTGGTTAAGGTCATGATGTCAGACAATCCTCACCGATGCTTGCTGAGTAGAGCATTGATAACGTAAATAATTGTAGACCTATTACAATCTACTGTGCACCTATTTTAATACCGCGTGGTCTGCGATGGTGTGACATGTCTTGGTTACGTCTACTAATGGAAATGAACTTATCCATTAAAAGATGTAAAGTTTTCCTAAATGTTTCAACGATTCATCAATTGCTACTCCTGAATATTCTCAAAAGGAGCGATTTTTAATCCTACGAGGCATGTTTTTACGGTTTGACCCACAAATCTGTAACAATATCGACTGAATGTAATTTTCGGTTGCCTTCATGCGTACTTCACTTTACTATTTATTAAAGACAGGATGCTGCTGTCCGCAGCGTTGCGACTGATTGCCACATTATGTATAGAAGTTGCCTCCTAGTAGGAAGAACATAAGTACGCGGTCTTCTTTTCTCAAACCGTTAATGACTGCATGCTTGACTGAATGAAATTGTAATGTAATATGCAGACGTCGTATAAACACAGACTGTGTGATGGTTGTAATAATTAGTCTCTCCCTCCGCATGCACAACAAACTGCGAACATAGAAAATATGGGCAATATGTGACGTATGGAAGTTTTGGTCGGTCCGGGATGCGTACGTGTATAGCCGAAATGTTTTCTTCAGTTCAGTTTACTAGCTTAATTCCAACCATTAGTGTTGTTACCGTTGTCACCAGTTATTACGAGTCCTTTTGCAAGCAGGTATAGCTATTACGCTGTCCGAAGATCGTAGGAAAGTGAGCGGCTAGTGTTCCGGGGGTGATGGATACGAAGACGTGTGGCTGCAATTGGGTTACGTGGCTCGATCCACACTTATTTCACTGTCGCTGAAACTGCACTTATAAATCGGTGGGGTGAGTGTGCACTGTAGGAGGAGCTGTCGTTTGGTCATGGCTTGTTTATGACGAGTAGTTGAGAGAGTTTAGCCGAGTCCAGAAGCTGATACAGTGAGACTCTGTATGGTGCTGTATCAGTGACTATATTAACTGTAAAGTAACTGGTCGTTGGCTTCATTGTGGGATTTTTCATACAACTTAGACTTGCTCAGTGCTTACCTTCTCCATGTCCACATTTCTGTAATCATAGACTTCCGTCGAACGTTCTTTCTTTGATTTCTGCCCCAAATCACGTGTCTTCTTCCTGCAGGGAAGACACAGACAGCACAAAATGCTGTAAAGCACCTGCGAAGACAAAAGAACATTAGAACACGTGTGATTCAGAGTTTATGTATTCAGACAGCAAAATGACACCGCCTCATACTCCTGCTGCAGAGCAGTCAGTAAGTTACGAATTTTTTGTGGACTAACTTTCACATGGACTTGACCCTTTCCTCAATATGTTTGAAAAATACCCTAAAACTACAAAATATCACATGAAGAGTGCCGAAAACTGACAGACTATCCCCCTGCTTCCTCTATCCCAGGAAAGAACGACATGTAATGAAGCAGGCACGCAAGTAACCTTCACGCCGATCACGAAGAATGGCAGCCGCTATCAGTACACGCGTAACACCAGCAGTATCACATTAACAACCGAGGTACTCTTCCCCACAAAAGTAGAGGTACACATGACAGATTTAAGAAATGGAATTGTATGTGCTATCACCAATCACGGCTTTCGGGGTCGTTCAGTGGAGCGTTCGGTCAGCCAAAGAAAATGAAGAAAGTTTTCCGAGCGATTTCATATCCAATTATATCTGCAGCTTGCGTTTCCGAAACCTTTTTGGCACAAGACAGACGTATCATATCTAGAGAGTTCTGTATTATCAGGTCGAGCAGACCAGATTGGAAAGACGGTGTCGAGGGCCGCAATGGCCGAGCGATTCTAGGCGCTACAGTCTGGAACCGCGCGACCGCTACGGTCGCAGGTTCGAATCCTGCCTCGGGCATGGATGTGTGTGATGTCCTTAGGTTAGTTCGGTTTAAGTTCTTAGTTCTGGGGTACTGATAACCTCAGCAGTTAAGTTCCGTAGTGCTCAGAGCCATTTAAACCGAAGGCGGTGTCCCTGTCCTGCTGTGGGAAGAAGACACTTTTTCGGAACGATAGATCAGTTCCCCTAATATAAGACTGTAGATATCAGTAGCGCCGATATAATTACGTTTTGTATTATTCACCCTGTTATCGGTACGTTTCTCGCCGTAAAGCAATGCAAGCGAAGTGGAGTGGAATGCACTGTTGAACAACCTCTGGTGATCTCAACGCTTACTTCGCAAGATAGGTAAATTCGTTCCGGAGAAAACGAATCCAATCGGAGCACAAAATTCGAATATTCTCCTGTTTGAAATGACTCTGACTGAAGTATGGTCTACCAGCCGCCTCATTGTAGTTCCCTCAGCACCTTTAAAATTTTCCCAAATGTTTTTGCACGCGAACATATTCGCACTCTATTTAACACGCAACTCATCTCTCATTCCGACAAACTCCCCTCACTATAACCCACACCCCTACTACTACCACTGTATCCCCTCACTGTCATTGTCTCCCTCTTGCTCTCTCTTACTGTTACTATTTCATTCACCCATTAAAACTGCCGCCCCCTTCTCACTGTCGCTATCTCCTTCGTCCTCGATGTCACTGTCGTAGACGCTGTCTCTCTTTATCACTGGCTTTCACTCACTTCCAACTGCACCTTCCCTTTACTCCTGTATCACTAGCACAGTCTCCTTCACTCTTTTCCTAGCACTGTCAACTACGATACTATGCCACTGATTCACTCTCTTCCTCTCACATTACTAATGCCTCCTTCGATCTTTCTATGCCACAGCCACCTTTTATTACCTTCCCGTATATCTGTGTCTTTTCCAATGCCGCTTTAACATTTTCTCTCTGCATAAAAAAGCGCGCGAATTTGCCTGCATGCCAAAATTGTTGGGAAATTTTTTAAAGGTGCTGGGGAAACCAAGAAGAGGCAGCTGGTACTCCACTTTTCTGTCAGACTCTTTTGAACAACAGCATGTTCGCCGTTTTAGTGCTCCTGTAGGAGCATTTTTCCGCTACTTCCCCACTTTTGCCACCCCAGTAGGGAATGCCACTCATATGGATACAACTTCATGGTTCAGTAAAATTTTTATACATTACTTATATTAAACTGAAATATTGCGCGACTAATTTTACACCTCACAGAGTATTTAACGCCCACAAAACTTTCCCTGTGCTTCAGTACCACAACGTGGGCTTCCCAGAACTCTTCTGATGTTAGTGAAGACACTTTACAACTTGTTCATCGGTGCTATGTCACTTCATAAACTACGTTTTCGGCTCACAACGTATTACGCTTCTTCGTTACACGCTGACACCCCTGTGAAATCATAGGATACGGAATCTTCACAAATGATTGCGTAGCGTTGGCTAGCACGTAAGTAATATAAGATCTCCATATCTTGAAAAGACAACCTGCAATGCTGGAAGACAGATGCTACAACTAAAAGGTTGTAAAAATAAAAAAAAGGTCGGGAACATCAGAAACAAATAATTATTGTGAAACGTTGAATAGTGTCATTAAGCTGTCCGATGTGTTGAATACAGCATGAAAACTCAGAAATCGCAAATGGAGCCCGGACCTAATGTTTCTCTCACGATTGCAGTCCCGTTATTCCACCAGTAGCCATAGAATCTGGCCATATCCTGTGACCACCTTTTCAGCTAAAAGAGCTGAAGAAAATGCTGCAGTCCTCGACGAACTCTGTCCTTGGAGTGAATCATGCCCACAATCCTTCGGTGTGTAATTCGCCAAATAGTGCATTGACAAAGTTTCTACGAACTTTCAACGGTATTTGGATGACACTCTTCTCCTCACTGAACAGTTCAAATAATTATTCCAGCTCCGTGACCTAAAGCAATGGCCGGAAGTAGAACGTCGTCTTGAGCCAGAAGGACCCTTGGATAGTTTATTAAGACCCACTCAGAGTGGTAGCTGCGATAGAAGTATTTGCTTTCAGAAAACCAGGTGGGGTTTCCGGAGCGCAACGGAAACTATGCGTCCTTCGTATTACACATTTTAAAATTTTTCGTTCAACACTAGGCAACAGTTTTGCATTAGCGTTTATCGACGTAAAGGTGCGCACGACAATGTTTAAATTTCACTTCTACTACAAAAATTAAGCGATATGTGTATTCCAGAGACGTTTTTGTTTGGCATTCAAACCTTCCTAAGATACAGTGCTCTGACTGCAGAACAAATTGCTATTCCAACCTAGAGAGGACTGCCTCAGTGCTCCATGCCAGCCCTTATATGTTTTAAACGTACACACGAGATACGGACCACGTACAACATCATTTCACCCGGCAATGAAACTATCCGGGTTGCAGATGATTTATACCTTTCTCCTATACACCACGATCTTGAAGCCTAGTCAGCGTCTTGAATCCAGTACAGCATGATATTGAATATCTTTGCACGGCTTTAGACAGTGTCGTTTACGCATTAACACGCTGTTACAATGTCAACAACCTAACAATTTCAACTCAGAAATGTTCCATAGTTCTCTTTAACCGGAGATGGTTGCGACGGTGTAATTCATCCATTTTATTACATAGTGTCTCCCTCCCACAGGCAACTGAAGCCTGTGGTGTTGGGAACGCGCTTCTGATGGGATGATCACATATCTCTTGTAATCAGGAAACAGCATTAACATTACGATATCTGTAGATGTAACTTGGTAGGGTGTGCAGCCCACCATTCTCTTGAACGTACCCTAGGGCTTCCTCCGCTCAGTCATCGATTATGGATACCAAAGGTGCACCTCATAAACTTGAAGCAGTACAGTTTGGTTGCCAGCGATTTTGCCTTGCAACAATGCGATCAACTTCGACAAATACATTACCAGTAGAAACGCTTGAATCTCCGCCGTATAAGCTACTATTTCGCCTCACACCCCGTTACACGTGCATATCTTACTTGTTCAAGTAGGGTAACTTTCGACCTTCGTCTCACGGAAACGGATAAAGATATGAAAACAACTTTCAAGGTTTTCTGGACTCGGTATTGTAGGAATATATCGTAGGAAATCCAGTCATATGCTATTAAAATCCGTCTTGGAATCCGTGGCTCGGTTTTGGTAGAAAGAATACATGAAAAAAGTTTTGGGTGGTTTTCTGACAACTGCCCATAAATTAATGGTGCCTCCACAAGTCTCTTAATACACACCATACACCATATCAAACGCAAAAAACACCAAACGATTGTGTCCGTTTGCCACAGCAAGACATATTGTGAAATGTTCATATTTTGAGCCTGCACTGTGGGACAGTGACACTAAGACGATGCTCCTGTTGGGTATACAATATCGAAGAGCATAGCATTTAAAGAAAAATTCTGTTCGGCAACTGCCATGTTCTTCTATATTGATCCCAACTTCGCCGGCCGTGGTGGCCGAGCGGTTCTAGGCGCTTTAGTCTGGAACCGCGCGACCGCTACATTCGGGGGTTCGAATCCTGCCTCGGGCATGGATGTGTGTGATGTCCTTAGGTTAGTTAGGTTTAAGTAGTTCTAAGTGTAGGGGACTGATGACCTCAGATGTTGAGCCCCATAGTGCTCAAGGCCATTTGATCCCAACTTGAAGTTGTAACATTTGCTATTATTACGTGGGTCTTCAAGACTTTAATATTTGCACTGAAGGTCGTTACTCAGTGACTAAAATCGATTTTCTGTAATAAATGCTTTCACACCCTTTACGACGGGCGCTACCGATTTTGTTGTTTACATACTGTCAATTGTCAACGATGGCTGTCCTCTCCTGATGTGTCTTCCCCCATAAAGGCAGCTCTGTTGACGATATCACGTTATGTTCGTTACCAGATGATGCGGTTTCTACTTAATATGGCATGACCCATTAGGATCAGATCATTTCCCTAATGTTCTGATGACAAACCGACAGCAACAACGTGGAATTCTTCCCTAACACTCCTTGGCACTATTTCAAACAATCGTGGAGAATACAGTAGCTGTTGTGCCAGAAACGGATCCACAGTACATATCCTGCTACACATTGTTCAATGTGTTAAATGTGACAGATCTCTCTATCCCAAAAACCACATACTACTTCGTTATAGATTAACAGCTCTGTGACATGGGATACGGAATCGTGACAATTACTGAACAACGTGGAGTAGCATTTAAGCAATATAAGCTCTCCTTATCTTCAGCAGGCAATCTGCACTGCTAGAAGACGGATGCGAAACTAACGGGTTCCAAAAAAGAACTAAAAACGTCTTATCTGGATAAATTATTATGAAACGATGAGTAGAGATATTAAGACATCTGGTGTGTGGAGTACAACAAGGAAACTCAGAAATCGTAACTGGAATTCAGACCACAGAGAATTCGTTAGATTTTGTGCTTGACGACTAAGTACTTGGCGAGAAGATTTATTGGTCTAGAGGGACAGCAGTCCGACAGTAGATCAATCACCCTCCTACGGCATGTAAGATAAATTCTTCCGCACATAAGATCCAAATCGGAAATGTAGCGTCTTAATTGCTGACTAGTTAAAACATTAGATCCGGTGTGTAACACCTACGGTTGAATTCAATCTCATATCTACATAGGCCCATTTCGTACTTCATTGCTACATATGTTTGTAAACCTCAAAATTCTCTACTACAGCTCAACTGTCGTATTCGACGAACATTGTTCATGTTTATGCTAATGGCTTGTGCTTGCAAGAGATTTCAGCAGTACGATGTGTATTTCTTGTACAGAAACTGAAATATTCCAAGCAATTTCGTCTTCCACCACATTTTCTACAGCAGAAGCTATAGCGATTCGAGAGACTCTCAAATCTGGTCGTCCCGCGGTGCTCCAGAACGTTCTGTAGCGTAACAATCCAAACGTGTATACGAATGTGTTCAGCAATGTCTATGTATCAGTAAAATGAATATTCGGGTACTGCAAATAAGCGAAGAGGTACATGTATCTCCTTTCCATGGAACCGAGGACACTCGGTATTAGTTTACAATGACTAGGACGAATATATGACGAACAAGGCCGGTGTTTCTCACCCTGTAATTAATGTCGTTTATCATCCTAAGAATTCAGGTTACGGAAGACGAAACTTTTCAAGGAAGAATGGGCAGAGGATTGGGGCCTTTTAGTGTACGATAGAAGTCAATACTACACTCCAATAAAAGCACCTATTAGAAGCTCCAGCAGGTTTCGAAAATTTCAGGAGAGGAGGAGGCTGGTAAGTGTTTTTCTACAGATACATCGAAACACAATGGAACTATTTCCTGCAAGATCTTGAAGGTCTCCCTTCCGTCAAGTGCTACTGTTTCATTGTATCATGAAGATCCTGAAACTGAACTTGTTGTGCCTGATTGTAGGCTGTACTTTGCACCATATGTTTTCTGTTCAACACTTGGTTCCGTTTCTGGAATCTCCCAGTAAGTTTCAGCATCTGACTGAAGAAAGCTGTTTATCGCACTGTAGGTGTGGTTTGATTAAAGAAAGGTAATCTCAGGTTGTATATGTGTATATATTCCGCTATAGAATAAGAGATCGTTTATTTGCTGAAAACAATGTAAAGGTAAAGTTTTTCGATGTACGAGAGCGTGCTGAAAAGTAATGCCTCCAAATTTTTTATTCTGTTCACAAGATCGGTTGAGGTATTACGTGTCATGCAATCGGTTCGGTTGACTTTTCAGCTTCGCATACTGAAGTTGAAATACGCTGGCGCTAGAGCGCTCCGAGTTTAACGTGTAACATGTCTGTGTGCATCGTAACTATGTCGTTGCGTGAGAAACAGAATCTCAAAAGACAGAAAATACGAATTCGGAGAGTTCGTCTACACATGGAACACAGACGAGGGCTGTGACATCTGCAACAATACGTCGGTTGTGTTCAGTGTCATGGGTCATCGCCCGTACATTCATGACTAGGGCTCGCCTGTTTTCCATCTGTTTCAAAAACTTAAAGGTTACCTTCGAGGACTTCACTTCAATAGTAATGAAAGGGTGCAAGCAGAGGTGATGTGGGTATGAAGAATAAAGGTGTAGAATGCTCTCTTACACTTCAAACTGACTTCTTTGAATCAGTTCCTCGATGGTCTGGACATTGTCGTCTGCGACCCAAGTCGATATCGACGGCCTTCCTTTCCTATCAGCGTCATACAAGGCTGTTCAGCATTGGTTAAATTGATAACACCGTTTCAATACAGCGGGGCGCGTCATTGCATTTTGTACACACACAGCCAGAATTCACGGTTAGTTTGTGTGCAATTTAGATGTTTTGCCCACAAGAATCGGACTGTCTCGCGCAGCTCAACTTTGTAGCAGCTTTCCAGTCGCCGTTCCATTTCACTCTCAAACTGTGACGCAGTTACTATCCGTACCGCAGTGTAGCTGTGTCTGCAGGAGTCTCAAGGATTGTCTCTCTTCTCATAACGCACCAGTCCAGTTGTGCAGTGATCTTAGCGTGGGACAACGTGTGTTACTCTCTGCAGTCGCTGCGTATATGGCGCGATTCTGCTATTTTTATGGTATTGCAAAAAGCAGTTCGTTTTTTCTGCGAGACAAATGTATTTAGTGCACTGCATAACGTGAAACCCTTATATCCAGGCAACAACCATCTGATTCAAATTCTCCGTGCTGTATTCAGTATCTTAGGTGGACACGGCACATGGTATGGAGCATCTCTACTGTCAGTGTTGGCTAAGGGTTTGGTGTACTCGAGCATATCCTCATTCGAAATGCATCGCTTTTGTCATCACATTCCACCTCTTTCTTCCTCACTCTCTTCTGCGCCTTGTATTCTCTACTGGTAATGTGAATGTGTATGTCGTTGCCGGATGTGTACAAAGTGATGAATCTCTTAAGGCTTTTTAATTAAAGCGTACGTTATTAACATTCTACACCTTAATTCTTCATGCCTACTGTGGTGTCACCGCCAGACACTACACTTGCTAGGTGGTAGCCTTTAAATCGGCCGCGGTCCGTTAGTATACGTCGGACCCGCGTGTCGCCACTATCAGTGATTGCAGACCGAGCGCAGCCACACTGCAGATCTAGTCTAGAGAGACTCCCTACAACTGGCTTCAGTTGTACAGCCGACTTTGCTAGCGATGGTTCACTGACTACTTACTCTCTCATTTGCAGAGACGATAGTTTAGCATAGCCTTCAGCTGCGTCATTTGCTACGACCTACCAAGGCACGATATTCATTTACTATGTCTTCTGAACAGATAATACTGTGAATCATGTACCGTCAAGTGCGACGTTCATCATAATGGATTAAAGTTAAGTATGAAACTAATTACGTCCGCTTTCTAAATTCTAATTCCTTGTCATGTTCCAGACCTCACGCCAGTATAGTCCTTCCCTCTTCACGCCAGGCTGCGTGAGCTAGAACGCGTGCATTTCGGCCTCCTTTCGTAACACGGTATTGGCTCCTCTGCCAACCCAACACCTACATCACCTCTGCTTTCACCCATTCATTACTATTGAAGCGAAGTCCTCGATGGTAATCTTTAAGTTTTTGAGACAGATGGAAAACAGATGAGACCTAGTAGGGGCTGTACGGTGGATGATCCATGAGACTGAACACAACCGACGGATTGTTGCAGATGTCGCAGCCCTCGTCTGTGTTCCATGTGTAGACAAACTCTCCGAATTCGTATTTTCTGTCTTTTGAGATTCTGTTTCTCACGCAACGACATAGTTACGATGCACACAGACATGTTACACGCTAAAACTCAGAGCACTCTAGCGCCAGCGTATTTCAACTTCCGCCAGCGAAGCTGAAAAGTCAACCGAGTAATTTGCAAGTTACTTGGCCTATCACGACAATCTCTAACTTACTATTTGAAGGCCCCTCGTACGTAAAATTTTCTTATCTTTTCTTTGCATATAATAATAAATTAATATTCTGTGGTACTTGCACATTTATATATCAGTCGGCAGTTTATAAGTAAAGGCCAGCAAATTAATCCGCGGAAATAAGTCATTACCAGGCTGAAAAACGTGTGTGAGTACTGATGTAAAATATATACTATGTGTCCTAATATTTGGTGAATATCAAGAATTTTTGTAATTTTGAATTTCAGTCTTTTTGGCCCCAGAAAAAACACTGACCACCGACATAAAATTTTCATTCGCGATGTCTAAGTTCAATATTCGGGAGTATTCAAAACATTTTTTGATTTACATGAGGTAAAAACATGATTAAATGAAATTTGTGTTTATCTGTGATTACATAAAGGTGATATTGTCCATGTGGATGCTTCTCATTCTCTCCTGAGTTGTGTTTGGTATATTCTGTCTGTACCTGATATGTGTATATTTATTAGCTACAAACCATGGCCCTTCAAGGAAATTCTACAATAATTTGAAATCATTGTTTGCACTGCTTATATTCTGCTTACTCGGCATATATTATTTTGTATTTGTACCAGGCTTTTCGCAGTGTGGCTCAATAAACCCAATCCAAATAAAAAGAGTAATAAAACTCCTACAAGGGAAAACTACATTGGTGTTGCCTGTTCTATTTATGCCTGTTTCGGATAAATCCCCACATTGTCTGTTCAACGACCCAGTTGGTTTCAGCCTATTTGGCAGATTAATGTACGAGTGCTGTTTTTTTTATAAAAATCCGATCGGTCGCGAAATGCAAATCACGGTGATAGTCAAAAATGATTTATTTGGAAGAGTTGGTTGGTTTGGGGGATGGGACGAAAGAGCGAGGGCTTCGATCCCTGCGGATTATGGAAGGATGGAGAAGGGAGAAAACCGTGCCCTTTCAAAGGACCCGTCCCAGCATTTGCCTGAAGCGATTTAGGGAAATCACGGAAATCCAAAATCCGGATAGCCGAACGCGGTCTTGAACCGTCGTCCTCGCCACCACGAGTCAAGTATGCTAACCATTGCACCACATCGGTCGGATCGCAAAACTTGGCTACACCATCCATCTACTTCTCTACATAGTCGCCGATCAGCGTTAGACAAATGTCGCACCCTTGTTCCACACTTGCAGTACCGTCGCCTTAGAAGGCAGTTGCCTGCACTTTCCGAGAATTCTATGGGCTGGTCTGCAGTCTTGTCTAGTCGGGACTGCATGGTGGATGATCTGTTGACAGTTGACACAAGGCGCCGATTTGTTGCAGGTGTTGCAATGCTCGTCTCTGTTCCATGTGAAACCAACTCTTCCTCATGGAGAGCGGTTCATGTGAGCAGAGATGAAACCCAGAGGGAGCCATTTCTGGCTGTAGGGCAGGTAATCAAACAATCTTCAGCGAAAACGCTGCAGGAGCATCTTCTTTGCCGCTGCAGTGTGTGACAAGAAGTGTCATGGAAATGCCTAACAGTTACGTTACGTGAGTTGCATCTAATAAGGCGAAATCCCTCGGCAGGCATTTGTTCTTGGCGGGGAACACTATCTTCTGTGCATTTTTACTTGATGTCCGTTCTCTCAGAACTGAAAAGAGTGACATGACGCTATCGACGGGCATATCTGGGACACTGCCGGAGACATCTGTGCAAGGTTTCATCGGATTTTCTCTGTGATTTAGACTTCACGACCCAGGAGACCTTAATAATTGAATATCCCACATCAATCTTAATCAGCTACCACGTATATTTTGAATGTGGACGAGGAGGAAGAGCAGCACACGTTGGCGGAGAGGTTAACGCACTGGAGTTTCCTATGTTTCGAGCTCTTCAGCGATCTCAGCTGAAATTTACCTCGTTTCCGTAAGTCACTTCAGGCAGATGCCAGTTGGCACGCCTGAGAATGGATGATCTTTATGGTGGCACATCTTTGTCTTTTCCGCACGTCAAGCTGTTGCCAAACCAATGTTTTCCTATCAGCTATATTGAGATACTGTGATCCACCGCATAAGCTGAACTTCCAACATAGCTCGAGACATCCTTTTGATCTGTTGGCAAATTTTATTATCGTTAGTCAATAGTCTGACTTCTAGTAATGAAGCCCCCATCTTCCAAATTTGTACCTGGAACTCAAAAAATTCACTCAATATTTTAAGTGGAAAATTAATAACTTCCCACACAATAGATGGTTCACAGGTAACATCCATTTAGAAACTTTTTTTTTGAGTCTGTGATGTCTCCCTAAGTAGTGAAGCTATTCTATTATCGACAACGCTAAACAATTACCTTCACTGCATTAGTCATAAATTTCAGTAAATGTATCAACGATCAATATATAGTGGACAAACATTTGAGATTCGGAAAATAACTGCTAGTTGCGTTTACTATGAGTCGTTGCGTTGTCAATGTACACATCAGCACAAAATGCAGCTGTAGCAAGATGATAAAATACGGTGGCATCGCCACACGTTTTTTTATGATAGTAGATCTTTTAATTAATATGCACAACACACTTAGAGGCGTTTAACTAATTATATTCCATATAAACGTTTTCTGTGACTGATATACCGTTGTGTCCGAATAAAAGACTAAATATCGAGATTTCAGGAACATGCAAATAACATTTACAAAACCTGAATTCTCTTCTTACAGAAAGTACTTAGCTATAAAATGCTGTGACAGGAACGAAAATTCTTATGTGTTGCCGACGCGACATCGTACCGACGTGCAAAGTACTGGACCTCAACTTCCCAACAGCTAAAAATGACATTTATCACATTTTTCTGAGCATGTCAACCTGTATGAAATATTTCCAATCACTTTCAGTAAACAACAGTGTTACTGCTATGCTGATCATAAGTTGCTATACGAACGTAGTTTCTTCGCAATGCTTCAGCAGTGGGAAAACAAAATTCTGATTTTGTGAGGAAAGAGTGGTAACGGTTTATAGCTGCAATACCTTTTATTTTCTATTCAAACCCATCTTCTTGTGGATTTAACACAATTTATTTCTTGTGATTGGACATACAGGCTTTACTTAATGAAAAAAAAATTCTTAATTGTGATGCTGATTTTGCTACCACAGTGCTACATTCGGATCACGCGCGATTAAGGAATTAAGGGATCGCATTCAGACAGTCCTGGTTGTCAAAAAGTTTAATTTGGTTGACACCGGATGAAAGGCAAAATAGTTGCGAAGCACATACTGCAAAAGACTTATCTTTGATGACGGTAGGTCGGAGAATTACTGATGAACCATTTTACCGGACGTAGACTCACTACGCTTGGGAGAAACACGAACACACCAGAGACGGTGAGATAGAGCTAAAATTAAGCAACTTCTTATTCCCGAGTACTGCATTTACTCTGTGGACTCGTGATATTAGATTCACGTGAATTAGCGCAAGCAATATACGTTGCTCACATCAACAGTTTTCTAGAGACCAAACGGGCCATACCGCGACTCCCTTAAGTGTTAATCCTTTGCAGAGTTAGCAGTCCCCTGAAGATCGCCTTAAATAATCGGAATGTTTTATTCGGTCTTTCGGTTGACCATATTGGCACCGAAATGGTAGATAATTAGGAGAAAGCCAAACAGATGAATTCGATTTTCAGAAAAAATTTCCACCACGGATGATCGCAATAGGGTACCTCCTTTCAGTCACTGGACAAACGCCGAGGTGGTAGTTTGAGACAAGTTATCACAAAAAAGAAAATCAACTAAAATCGCTCAACAGACGAAACACATCTGAACCTGATGAAATGCTGGAATATTCTGTAGAGATTACTCTAAGAACTTGTGGCCCTTCAAGTAACTCTTTATCGTAGGTCGCCTGAGCAACTGAGGATGTCAACGTATTGGATAAGAATTGCAGGCCATTACCGTTTTCGAGAAGGATCGTCGGGTAGATGTACATAATTATATCACTGTATTGCCAAGACAATCTGTTGGAGAATAGTGGAATAACTTTTATATTTATGCGTTATTAAGCTTTTGCAGGAAGAAAGTTAAAAAAGAGTCTTCTGAAAACAAAGATCTTGATCAGCTTTGTGGTTAACGCAGAAAGTTCTTTGGGAATACACGGAGATGCATCCATCGTCTGTAGGAAGGTTGAAATGCCAAAAGACTATAAGCAAAATGGAGAACTTTCTGCAGTGAATCAATTAGTGGCACAGGAACAGGTTGTACCGTGAAAATTCTTCTCATTATAACACACTGTCTATAGATAGCTGAAGAAGTCCATTATTGTTCGATTACGGTACTGGCAATATATCAATGGAAACTGAAACAACGATAAAATACGCACAAGCGGCATGAAGTCGAATGATGGCGTACAAATAATTGTAGGAAAACCAGATGCCAAGCTGAGACTCACTAGAAGAGTCTTGAGGAAATGTAGTTCATCCACGAAAACAGTTACTTACAAAAAAACCTTGCTCTACCAATGCTTCAGTACTGCTGATTACTCTACACCCTTTATCATCTTGGAGTAATAGAAGAGTTGCAGGAGATCCAGTGGAGATGGATATGTGTCGTCACGGGGTCATTTAGCAGGTGCGAGAGCGTTATGAAAATGCTCAACTCCAGTGGGAGAGGCTACGAGAGTTGTTGTGCACCGCGGAGAAGCTGCTGTTGAAATTGGGAGAGAGTGAGTTCCGAAGAGAATAGGGCAGAACATTATTTTCTCGCTTCCAGCTTCCGCGAAATCATAAAAATGTGAAACCCTGAGTGTTTAGAGACGTTACGGTAGCAAATTATTACGCGATCTTATAAATCACCTCTCGCGAATACAACAGGAAGGGTGGGAATTCACAAGCACTCTCGACCACACGCCGTAAAGTGGCTTGCGGAGTATAGATTTCTATGTACAGTGATAGGCGATTCACGCTGAAGACTGTGAGTGCCACATACGGAACTCTATATTATTCTGATTAGGACGTATAAGATAATTGCATTCAACAGTAGCGGGTTTTTGGTTGTTGCACGCAGTCGGGGATTCTCCTTAGACGTTGATGATGGCTCAGTGTAAACAGTTATTGGTCACTTACCTCCACTGGCTTCATGGTTTCCTCTGATATCTGCCTGTCTTCAGTACTCAACCTTTTTCGGCGACGACTTTAGCTCCTTCTGGCACAGATGTGCAACTCACTTCACTTTTCAGCAGATTCTTTTTCTACAATCAGCGAAACGCACCCCAAAACTTATGTTCACCAGGCAGACAAATGCTAGGCAACGCACGCACCACGTCCCACGATGTTTCATTGTTGTGAGCCTCGCCTGCGATCAATGCTGAAGAGTTCCCATCGTCTGTGACTGTAGAAAACTTTCTAACCATACGCGACTTGTTTGTATCTGTCTGTTATTCAATACAACAACCCTCGTATGAAAAGAAGAAAACAAAAAAATTATTTCTTTATCACCGGAAATCCGGAATCTAATTTAAAGTTCGCCCAGGACAACAAAATAAATGGGTAATAGAGACAATTAGCAAAACCTACATTTTTCTCAGTTGGTGTAGCTAGAACCGTTCTCGGTTTATTTTATTGTAATCAGATCGAAACATTTTCATATTGTGATATTCTGGCGAAAATGAGCAAGTAATATGATTGGAAGGGACATTCGCCGTCAAATTTGTAGATTTATGCATTAAAGCAACGCGAGGATCTATAGTTCGTTCAGTGTATTGAAATTTATTTCTGATTTTGGAGAAAACAACCGACACTGAATGGCGTGATGGTCAAAATTATCTGATCGTGAGGGGTAAATGTCGTGTTAAGAAGAGTTAACGGCAGCACACAATGACGATACGTTCAACGTGTTAACGAATTAACGAAGGAGCAATGCTTACAGTTGTTTCTACATTAAGTCAACTGGACAGGTTGGGCGTATGAAGTACTAAATAGCAGAGCTCCCTGTGAAATACCGTCATTGAAAATGGCTTGTACACATACGACTGAAGTTCTTTAAATTCGAAACGTGAGCTAACACAGAAGTGCTACAGATGGTAGGTTTACGCGACCCTTTTTGTATCAGTGCACTGTTTGAAAAGTACAGGAAAAATAAAGAAAGAGAGAAGGAAAGAAGACAGCGTAAACGGTCCAGATGGAAAGGATGAGAACTGAGTAACTGAATGAATAAAGATGTTTCATAATAAGGGAAAAGGAATGTACCAGGGCGAAAGGTGCAGGTACGTTCCACATCAGAAATTATACCTGTACCCAAAAGTTGAGAGTAATAAAGAAATGGCAAAACGCTCTTAACTGGATAACCAATAATGATGTACAGCCACGGAGAAAATTTCCTTCCCATACCCGATGTGAATCACAAGCAGTCGTTTATCTTAATACCAACGTCGACGAAGGGCAAATATTTCACGGACATATAGTAATCTGCCAGAGAGGCATTACAATCCTCAATGAAGTAGCAGCTATTGGCCAAAGAAGTTTTCCGCTGTCACTGCGACCACAAAAAACGTACCGCAATGCAATCGTAATCGCTATTGTGGGCCACATATCGATAGTTTGGGCTCACAGAGCCAAAAAGTTTGGGACAGCCCAGACTCTACGGCGAGCACAGGGAAGCGCACTCCTGCACTTGACAGTTCCGAACAGATCAACACCTTCCGAGGCGCTGCAGTGATAATAGGCATGCTATCTCTAGACCTAAGCTTAAGAAAGGCATGTCCACTATTTTGGCTGACAAATGGCGAACATGATAAGCTAAAAGAGATACTGGACATATGAGCCACATCGAATAAGGAAGTGATGTCATGCACTGATAGAGAATGACGTGAAATCTGGGCAGGTTAGAAATAGCTGTAGGGACATGGTCCATACCTAACTGCTTACTGAGTACACTTGTTAACGTGGAGCAATCGGCACCCTGACCACATCGTCTCAGAAAGTACCACCAGCCTACATGTTACAGACAACGAAAGGAACGCTTTGAGAATACTGTAGTCTGTAACATAATAAGGAATGAGGAACTGTGGAATCAGCGGAATTCACTTAAGGCTAAAACATCAGTTTATGATCTTCAAGCCTACATAGCAGAGAGGCAACGAAGACGAGGCCACGTATCATGGAAACGAAACGCAACACGGCAAAATATCCACCGACGACAACCTTCCAGAAGCAGTGATGAGATGAGCCTCGATGAGGACAAGGAAGGATTTCCTGTGACTCTAACAGCCACTTAGTAAATGAATCGACTTCATCTACTTCTGGTACGATGGACGTGGGAGAATTATGGGCAAATTTTAAACACATTGTAAATCATGCATTGGACAAGTATGTGCCGAAAAAGTGGGTTACGGACGAAATAGACCCACCGTGGTTTAACAGCGCAATTCGGAGAGTGCTCAGGAAGCAAAGGCAGTTGCACTCGCGGTACAAGAAAGATCGGGAGAATGAGGACAGATAAAAGTTAGTAGAGATTCGTGCTGCAGTAAAAAGAGCGATGCGCGAAGGATACAACCACTACCACCGTCATACCTTAGCAAAAGATCTTGCTGAAAACCCAGGGAAATTCTGGTCTTACGTAAAATCGGTAAGCGGGTCGTACAGATTCCCGTGTGGAGGACATAGTGATAGACATCCCTGGGGTCGTGAAGCAGGCGAATGGGTTGAAAATAAATAAATCGCCAGGTCTTGATGGGATTCCAATTCGATTTTACAGAGAGTACTCTACTGCATTGGCTCCTTACTTAGCTTGCATTTATCGCGAATCTCTTGCAAAACGTAAAGTCCCGAGCGACTGGAAAAAAGCGCAGGTGACGCCTGTACATAAGAAGGGTACAAGGACGGATCCTCAAAATTACAGACCAATATCCTTAACATTGTTTTGTTGCAGGATTCTTCAACATATTCTCAGTTCGAATATAATGAATTTCTTTGAGACAGAGAAGTTGCTGTCCACGCATCAGCACGGCTTTAGAAAGCATCGCCCATCGAAACGCAACTCGCCCTTTTTTCACATGATATCTTGAGAACCATGGATGAAGGGTATCAGACGGATGCCATATTCCTTGACTTCAGGAAAGCGTTTGACTCGGTGCCCCATTGCAGACTCCTAACTAAGGTACGAGCATATCGGATTGGTTCCCAAGTGTGTGACTCGCTCGAAGACTTCGTAAGTAATAGATCCCAGTACGTTGTCCTCGATGGTGAGTGTTCATCGGAGGTGAGGGTATCATCTGGAGTGACCCAGGGAGGTGTGGTAGGTCCGCTGTTGTTTTCTATCTACATAAATGATCTTTCAGATAGGGTGGATAGCAATGGAGTACTTGTACTGACAATTTTCTCATGGTCCATTTGTACAGTCTTACAGATACCTTATGTACAAAAGCATATCATACTCTGTAGAAGATGTTAAAAGCCCCTTGCTGTAGTGGCTGTAATTTTGATACTTTTCCTAAACCAGCAAGGTAAAACGGAGGCCACTACTTCCACCACATAAAGTGGATTTAGTGCTCACGTACTCACATTGAGTCATGAACACTTCCCAGTTTATCAATGGGGAATAATTGAAAATTATCTTTCTACTATCTTTACCACGAGTGCAATGATCGCGCCAGGCGTGCGGTATTGAATCTCTATCCTATCATTAAAGGTGTGAGACCTGCACGACCTTATAGCAACCGTTATAGTTCTGCATTATTCTATTGTGACACTAAGGGTGATTTCACGTAATGAAAGGGAGAATGCAAAGATTAAAGGACTCATTTATTTAACAGTTGAATATTGAACAATTATACAGTCAAATCGGGGTGGGGGAACAAAGAATTTAGTTCAGCAGCCTGCCAAGGAATTTTAGGAACGATCTCCGTATTATAAAATGGAGTTCAATATACTAAAGGAAGGGGTTGCAGGCATGCAACGACCACCATCATGAATCAGCCAAAGACTAAGAAAGATGCTACTGGGGGTGAATCGCTAGGTAGCCTCCTGTAATAAAGGAATAAAACCAGCAAGACGCGAAACTATTCATACAGGTGATACTAGATAACTTTGGCTTTCGGTCCGACTACGTAAACGAAACATGAAAGGGCGCCAGACACTCACCACGTGGCGTGGGACAAAGGGCACAAGTTTTCAATGTAGGGAGACCTACTTTCTGAGTCAAATTTTGCAAGGGAGAACTGAAAGAGCTACTGCCAGACGAAGCGGAAAAGTGAGCATGAAAGTCCGCAGGGCGCGAAGCTATAGTGCACGTCGGTGTTCATGCTTACCGAAACTCCATCTTGTGGAAGCAGCACCTCCAGTCGCAGGCACGGTCACACTGCAACTGCCCACTGCCCCTTGTCCACTATCCACACGCGGAGGGCGGTTGGCGCTCACCCGCGAAAACCGGGCACGCACCTGAACTGGCCAATCACAGGGCCGGAATCTCACAGAGAGGCGACCTCGCGACGTTAAAATCGAGCAGAAATAGCAGTTAAAAGGCTGGTAAGGTAGGTTGGGGAATTGAAAACAGGAGAAACTTTGGCCACTACTGAACGTTCAAACAACACCAAGTGCTACCCTGGCGATCGGAAAAAGGATGGGAAACGGGAAGCCATCATGGTTGCTAGAAAGACTGCTGTCCTCGCCCATAAATAAAGAAAATTCCTAGTGCCAAGCTCCTCTCACAGATCAGTGTGAGACAAACTGTAAACATCGTCAAATAAATTAGGCAACCCATAGAAATTATTAACAGGGCCTGAATTGTTATATTACCGAATATCAGAATGCTTGGATTAGAAATATGAAATACGAGCACTGAACGGTGAATGAAGTGCATGTCTTTCATCACACGGACCTATGAAAGAAGATTGTCGCAAGTACTCTTATCGAGAAAAATACGAGGGCTTCGAAAATTTTGACACTGACTGGGGCAGGGGGACTTCCATGGACGCAGCCATGTTGGTACTTAAGGAAACTGTGGGGTTGTTAACCAAATAAATTTGTTTACTTTTTTTTTTTGAAACCACATACATGGATGGTGTGATACACAAATACAAAAACTTTATCAATGTCACAAAATACACAATAACTGAGTATGTACATGAGATATTATACGAGGGCACAAAAAAGAAACAACAAGTCACACGACACATTAACTCATAAAATGACATACCATGTCACTGAAACAAGAAAATCACAAGATGCATTAACTCATACGTAAGAAACGAAACAATGCTGACAACGCACAGACTGAGGTACTATTACCCAAGTGTCAAGAAACTAATGACGTGAATGACACAAAATAAAACACTGCACAATATCCTAATACATAAATATTAAACCAAAACAGGGAGAATGAAGCATATTGAACATACCATTATGCAAATAATAAGATTATAATGATACAAAGGACACAAAATGAAGAGAAGAACATTCCAATGCACACTGACATGTAAATATTACATAAAAATGGTAAACAGTCAATTGAACATGATACTAACACAAAAGAGAAGGTCACTGGCCAATGTCAAGCCCGTTTGTGAGTCTCTTAAACTGGACCTCCAAGCGTCCAACATATATTGGCAGCATTTGAAGGGCACTTGAAATCAATCAGTGATGGAAAACAGTAAGAGAAATAGTGAAAAGAGATGGCAAAAGTGGAAGAGCAGGATATGGACACACACTGCATAAGATGAAACAAATCACTACATTCAAGACACGTTCAGATATCAGTTAATTCCGATGGAACAAGTATAGCAAAATCACTGAAACAGTAAAACTCTCGACAACACATCATTGCAACTCAATTTGCATCGCCATTCACTATGTATACACTGAAACGAAAAGGAGCACTCGAAAAAACTTTGGACGGAGTGACGTACTTAATCGAAGCACTGCACTGTTCGAATGTAAGCACTCGCATCTGTGTCAACGGAGTCACGATGGATGCGGAGCAATGCCTCCGAGGCTGAGTAGGAAGTTCTGTCTCGCTGGCATGACTTGAAGTGCAGGAGCGGTTCGGTCCAATCATCGCAGCCACGGTAAATCTGTCCTGGCGGCCTGGTAGTAGACTCACGGACTTCTACAACACCGACACTTGATGTCCCTGTGTGCCTTGTCATGCACACACAAGGAGGCAGAACAGCTGTCGACATTGGTGGCTGACAGCTGGGGAAACACATCTTTCACTACTGCATCACACAGATCATATTTCTGCTGGTGGGAGCAAGGAAAACAATAGTCTGGGATCCTCAATGTTAGAGGACCCCTACCCTGATTCCAAGTCGCTCGACCCACAACCTATAAGACAAGAGTACTAAGTTCAGTCTTTTCAGCACCACGATGTTAATTAACAATTTGACTGGTAGCATAAGGGCAATTGTCATGGTAAGGTCCTTGCTCTATGCTCCAATCACAGTCAGTCTTGTGGCAAACAACCAAAACGTTATAGTTCACCTCCCAACACAAGCGTAAAGCGCGAGGCTGTCACTGAAGACCGTCTTTTAAATACCTCGGCACATTGGAGGTGCAGCATGATTTGCGTAATGCCAGTAGTGACCACTAAATGGTTCCTAATTACATTCTTTGACAACAGCAAAAAGTTAATTTAGAACTGCAAAGCAACCAAACGCAAGAAGCACAAATTTTCACTGCAGAGTGTCTTTGTTGTGCCACGCGAGTGGAAGACCCGTGACTGCCCCGAATTGTCCGTAGGACCTCGGCTGATTTCCTGACATGAGGGTCACAGCAGATAACAGCGTGGTGCAGCGCGAAGTATTTCGGAAGTAGACCTCGACGGTCCATTCTCGCTGCCGCAGGTGAATCACGTAGGTGTCCATCAATAGGACCCCTACTGCTGCCCACCCGTGGCGGCTGGCCTCACGGGGCGGGCGAGGGTCGAATCGGCCGCAGCGCGTGCGTTGGCAGGTGCCCGGCTGGCGGCAGAGGTGGGCCTGGCCGGGTCTGCCGTACGGACCCAGACACTCAGATGGGCGGCTGTCGGGGGAATCCAGCCGCTGTGGGCTCTGTAGACGTGATAAGCCCCCAACTGTGGGCTGCTTTGGCTCGGTGTTGCCACAGCTACACCGCCGTGGCACGAGCGACGGAAAGCAGGAGGAAGTGGTGGCCCTATGTCGCCAGGCCGCAGCTCCACCCTTCGCCGCAGGAGCACTGTTCCCGTGGCCTCTACTGCTGGTCGCTCCAGCACGAAGTGCTTTCGTTCTGGCGACATGCAACAGTGTTTTCAGTGAGAAATAACAACAGTTTGGAACTGGTACACTCACCTATGAAAGTGGGTTACATTCAGAAAAAAAGGTTACAATATGTTTCACAAATAAAGAGCAATAAGCGCTGGATTTACACTTAGGTGTGCCCAGATCATTCCATAGGTTACAAAAGGTCATTTTTACCTATATGACAAAAACTACGCACTAGGGGAAGAATATAACAAACGATAATTGACAAATTCTACAGCCTTCTCAAATTGACTTCGAACATTGCGCTTGTAGCTTTACAATTAATTGGGCCCAGCTCATTTACATTGACAAAGTCTGACACAAAAACTAAATGCGCACACAATATTACAAAAAGAACTATCCTGACCCAATAGGACCATAGAATTGTCTTACATCATAAAAACAAGTTCAAAAATGTGTGTGAAATCTTATGGGACTTAACTGCTAAGGTCATCAGTCCCTAAGCTTACACACTACTTAACCTAAATTATCGTAAGGACAAACACACACACACTCATGCCCGAGGGAAGACTCGAACCTCCGCTGGGATCAGCTGCACAGTCCATGACTGCAGCATAAAAACAAGTAATAGATAGGGAAGGTGATGTCACACAGGATACTTAGTGAGAGCATGCACTATGTTAGTTCTGTCACCTGTACTACAAGCGTTAGTCCACCTGCAATAGCCGGCCGGACTAGCCGTGCGGTTCTAGGCGCCACTCCAGCGGCCCTAGGCACTACAGTCTGCAACCGCGCGACCGCTACGGTCGCAGGTTCGAATCCTGCCTCGGGCATGGATGTGTGTGATGTCCTTAGGTTAGTTAGGTTTAATTAGTTCTAAGTTCTAGGCGACTGATGACCTCAGAAGTTAAGTCGCATTGTGCTCAGAGCCATTTCCACATGCAATAACAATATACATGTAAGAGGATAATAAGTATGATATCATACTCCCAGGTCATTCTCTTGACCATTACCAAAGAAATTTAAATTGAGTCCGTCACTCTAGATTTACTTTAAAGGCCGTGACTGGGCCTGGCCTCTGTAGGTTGGGTTTTACTCTCTCTCTCTCTCTCTCTCTCTCTCTGTCCAGCATCATGGCGGATTTGACAAATAGAACCTCAAGTAACTTAAACATAGTACGAAAACCAGTCAAGCACTAGACACCACAAGGGGATACAGTGAAACTAGCTTAGATAAAGGTTCAGTCTGTTTACCGGTCGGCGTGTTTACTTACTGGTTTATAATTATTAATCCATTAATACTAGGGTAGTTGGTGCTTCGGTACCTGTTGTCGTTCGCTCAGTACTGTACCTCGTCTGCTCCACTGGGTTATCCTCTCTGACAGTCTCCGATTCATCACTGCTTTTCTGCAAAAAGGACTAGTGCAGTCGTAAGTCAACGGCACGGCACTGTCACACCCAGGGCCGGCAACACAAATAAGTCCTACTCAGAACGATTCCACACGTCTGGCAGAGCTAATTGACTCGAATTCCTAGCCCTTCCCGTCACGGACAAGATTTCTCCTCTTCTATCGAGAGAGAAACGCGCAGCAAGAACCAACGTAATCCAGCACCTGCGACGGAAAACGGTCAACCAAAACGGTGACATTTAAACCAATACAAACAACATTAAGAAGGGAATGCAAGGACACCATAAACAAGCAACTACACTAGATCATTCTAACCACGCTAACGAGAAAAGGCTAGTTTACAGTTCCTTGAACTTCTTCAGGTTAGCTACGTGGTGCATACCTCGCGATCTTTTTGTCCTCAGGGCTTTTATTTCTACCACGTTCTGATGGATGATCTGGCGTACTCTGTACGGGCCACAGAACACCTAAAGAACTTCTTGCAGAGATGTTTATGTTGCTGCGACTAGCGGTACGATTTGAGGAGTACGTTTTACCCGATGGTCAGGTTCATTTGTCTAATGGCTACATTAAGTTCCACGTGTTGACCTTCCATGTTAAGGCTTGCACGATAAAAATGGAGTAAGTCCAGTCCTAATACTGCAGCGACTGACAGGTTATGAAATCTATCAAAACTTGTTTGGTGGCTGGCACGATCTTGCCTTCTATTGCGCCCAGAATTTTCGTCCTTTGAAGGGGCGATACGGGCCACGCCTTCTCCTTCATGCAACTTTCAAATACGTTCTCATTCATGACTGACACGTATCTTTCTGTGTCTAGAATACAGTGAATACATTTACCACTAACATTTACACTAAGCACTGGGTACGAAATAAAGGAAACGTTCTCCGGCTCCCGCAACAAATCTTCTCTGATGCCCTCAGTATTCATGTACAAGAATGGAGGCCAATCACAATGCGAATTGCAGCCAAAGCTGGCCGATTCTAGTCAATTGTTGGCCCGGTTATCTCCTTCTTTCCGTGCCGCACTATGCCGGGGATCAAGACCGCGAATTTCCACACTGTTATCAGCCAGCGCACCATTGTACGACCCGCCGTTTTGCGTCCCATTCCGACGGCTACTTGAGTCATTGCGCGAGAACCACTGGTTATTGCGGTTCCGACGCGATCAATTTGACCTCGGCTGTGGCTCCGACTGATCATTCGTGTTGACATTGTCCTGTGTGCCACCGCCAGTCTGTTGTGGCCCGCCTCTCATAGCGAGTTCTTGCAACAAGAGTTGAAAGGATTTGAGATCACTCATGCCCCTTCGTATATATATATATATATATATATATATATATATATTGCGCTTAAGCCAGAAAAACATAACAGGACCTCACACATTGAAAACATTACATCAAAATTGGATAGCACAAAGAGAAAAAACACATGAAATTGGCAATAATTTCCCGAAAGGCGTCATTTAAAATATGAATGAAAGGAAATCGTGACTGGTAGCATTAAAGTTATTTACAAACAAACCCATTGTTTTCAGAGTCACTGGCTTTCAACCATTTGTAGTGGACAAAATCAAATGTGAACCTACTTTAACATCAACTTTGCTTCTTTACACATTACTTTTGCTCTGAACATACCAGCTGAACTCTCCAGGAGATACAGAGATCTGGTAGCAAATCCTTGTGTGGCTGTCGGCATCACTCCACACAAAAGGAGGCAAAAAACCCGTCAGTAATTATGTGGGCATTTCTCTTCCGTACAAGATTCTCTCCAAACCACTGCAGAACAGAACTAAAGATCATATTGATAAACAGACTTGAAGAACATCGTCAGATACAAAACGATTGAGAGGAACGACTATGAGGTGGTGTGGTGGTATTCGTTGATTTTGAAGAACCACATTACTCAGTTGACAGTGAGTCATTATTAAATATTCTGGAAGAAATTTGATATGGACAACACATCCAGAAATCCGGTTAAACAGCCTTTGATTGAAACGGCGTCAAAGCTAATTCAGTAGGCGAGATCTCGGGCCCATTTCAAACCCGAACTGGAGTCAGACAGAAATGGTTCAAATGGCTCTGAGCACTATGGAACTTAACATCTGAGGTCATCAGTTCCGTAGATCTTAGAAGTACTTAAACCTAACTAACCTAAGGACATGACACACATCCATGCCCGAGGCAGTATTCGAACCTGCGACCGTAACGGTGGCGCGGTTCCAGACTGAAGCGCCTAAAATCTCTCGTCCACAACCGACCCGTGGAGTCAGACAGAGTGATGGATCTTGTCTAATACTTTCTGTCTTGCGAAAAAGGTCATTCAAGAATGAAGGAAGAGACTGAGGCAAGAAGAAGGAAATAAAGAATGCTTCAAACTAGAACATAAACTAAACTGGTGAAAGTTGATTGTCTGGGCACTGTAGATGACATAGACATTTACTTACAACGATAGTAACTCATCTGTCACAAAGAATCATCGACTGACAGAGATAGCTGAGAAAGTAGTGCTACAGGTCTACTTTGAGAAGATAAAATATATGACATATAGTGATGGGCCAGAATAGATTATTTTAAACCAAGGAAATATTAATCGCATGAAGAAATTTAGACATCTTCAATATCTATTTCCTCGCTAGCAAACCCGGCAGTAGTTCCCAATTGATAAACATGTATGGGAATCTAATGTTTAACCTAATCTAATCTAATCTTTGATTAACTTATTTTATTTATTTTGGGTTGTCTCTTACATCAGATCAGTATTTCACACATACAGTACCTTTTACATCATAGTTCCCTAAGAAATAACAGTTTTAATATGATAAATACTATAAAATGATTTGAGCGTCCATAGTCACAATGTAACTAACACTGGCTACAAGCAAATAAAGTTAATACTGGCGGTACTTGTACTACTACTGCTGTACTGCCACTAATAGTGATAATAATAGTAATCATAGTGACAATAATAACGATAGAATTAACAATAATGGTAGGTCAGGTATAAAAAGAATTTACATGTAAGAAATAGATGTTTTCTGATACGAGTTCTGGGGAAAAGAAGTTTAAGGAGACTGCACAAGCTAAGAATACTGGACAATGAGGAAGATCTGATTGCAAAGAAGGAAGTACAACGGTAACGAGTGTGGACAGCGACAACCGTAATCATTGTTGTTACTTTAGCAGTTACATCATTAACTGCCTTCTACAGCTGGATAAGTTCTTCAGTTCTCAAATATGCTACGAGAGGTTACTCCAGACCAGGATTGCTGCTACAGGAAGTATTTCGAGAAAGTGCGTGAACGATGGAGCGAGACGGATATGTGTTTCTGCCATGATGTTTAAACAAGAGCGTTAAGTTCGAAGAAAGATATGGGAAACAGTGTACGTTGATAAAACTGTAGAGAAGACAGAGGATATGAGAATTTCTTCGCTTGTCTGCATGCAACCAGCATAGCTGTGCAGATGATGGTGAAGTATGATCACAGAGTGTAACATTACATATATAGCACACACAGGCATTCATAACCACACCCAAGCGCCGTGAACATTCCTGAGAAATGCCGTACAGGACAACAATGTAATCAATAACTACAGGTATAAGTGTTTCTACAAGTTTCTTTTCAAGGTCAAGAGGGAACAGCTGCCTATATTTTTCTATGGAGAGATACCGATGTCTTCTTGCACACTGCGGTTACACCCTCTGTCCAATTTAGATTGTCATGTGCTATTGCTCCTAGACTCTTTGTTGAAGGAGAGAAGTTGCTATTCATCCCATTTAGGATTAAAGACGACAGGGATTCACATTAATGCAGGTTAATGAGCCTAGAAGGACCAAGTAGTAGCTCTTGCGTTTTGTATGGGTTGAGCTTTAACCTTACATCCTGCACCTATCTTTGTAGTGCACACAGGTCGGTATTCACGACTGCAGTCTTCAGATTTACTAGTTTTGCACTTAGATACAACTGGATGTTATCAGCGTGAACGTGGCATTTTCCCGTAAGACAAAACTGATGACTCATAAGTCCTATACAATGAAAATTTACAAACAATGAAATAACTACTGCCGAACTCTAGGGTATGCTAATGCTGCCTGCCTTCAATCTGAATTTATGGTTACCGGCAAGACGTATTGCTGGCTAGACGTCAGGTAAGAACAAATCGTTATAGTTCACAAGGCGAGAAATTTAGTTTGATAAGTTTCGCAAGTGAAATATCGGAGTCGACAGCGTTAAAGGCTTACTGAAGTGTAATAAATAAATGACAGTCACTTTTTGTGCATTCATGGCAAGCTTCAGGTCATCTGGTCAGCTTTATTAAGGCAGAAGTTGTGTTGTGATATTTACGGAAACCTGATTGGTATCCGTCTAGCAGTTTGTTTGCGGTTAGATAGTTTGTCAGCTGGTCGTGGACTATACATTACATAGCCTTGGAGCAGTGCAGGAAGAACGCATCAGGTCGGCAATCAGTGTTTGCCTTGGCAAAGTGATTTTTAAGTAGTGGGTTAACTATTCCTTGTTTCCAGAGCACAGGGAAAATATTTGTAGTTAAAGAGTGGTCCAATACGTTTGTTATAGTGGGCAGTAGTGGCTCAATAATAAGCTTCACCATTGGACTGCGATGCCATCGTGTCCGGTAGACACTGATCCGATACTCTTGATTGCATTTTTTACCACACTGCAAGTAACATGCTATAGATACAACTTTTCGTGGCTAGAGTCATTTACTCCCTTGAGATAATCATTGAGTCTCTGTTCTGTTTGTAGTTCAATTGTGTTCCGAGGTAATGTGAAATATCGGTTCATTTTTTCGGGTGGGACAGTTGTAACAACTGCAGCTTTTACTTTGCCTACACCAAGACCACGCAGCTTTTTCTGTAGGTCAACTGGTCTATTTCTGTTGTACGTTCATTTCTGGCCATGCCTGTGTTCTACATCCCTCGCCTCTTGGCCGACTCTTTTCTGCTTCTGCTTGTAAGCGGATTGATTTTCACCTGTGGGGCACTGTTTGTATGCCCGATATGCAGCGTCTCTAGTTCCTCAGTTAGCCAGGGTACAGGTTTCCTGCTTACATTTCCAATCTTTAGGGGAGTATATTTGTTGTAGAGTTGAATAGCTTTGTTAGTAAATCGATGAAGCTTTCGTTTATGTCCGAGAAGGGAACAAAAGACGTCCCCTAAACTATTTATAGCGCCTTAGTTGAATTTCAGATAAATTAACGAGTTTGAAGCGTCGGTATGTAGTCAGTTATGATTTCTTTCTGGACCATTCTACCGATTACGTCATGAAAATTATGTACGGGGAGACAAACCGGGTACAGATATTTGAGAGGTATGAATTACTCTGTTTGGGGATTTTGTTGAAACATTATTTATGAGATTGTAACTTCTGTTCATATGATGGTTAGGAGCAAGCCGAAATAGCGGCGCATTTGAAGAAGAAATCATCCTCTTAAATTTCACACAGGGAGCGTCCAAGGGCTAAGTCCCTGCAGTCGCGCTGTTGGTCTTTGTGCTCGGTGGCTCAGATAGATAGACAGTCTGCCATGTAAGCAGGAGATGCCGGGTTCGAATCCTGGTCGTGGCACACATTTTCAGCTGTCCCGATCGAGGTATATCAACAACACCTGTCGGCAGCTGGGGGCTTCAATTAATTATCATTTATTCCAGAGAAAATGCACGGTCATTAATGGTAGCTGTTCTTTCGAGAACAGTTACTATGTTCATATATATATAATTTTTGATCTTCCAAGGCACTTAGCACCTCAACGAAAAAAGAGGAAACCACCAACTCGGAGAAATGTACAAGAAGCGTCGTCTAATTCGGAAAATGTTATATAAGTTGCGTTTTGTTTGTACTTTCATCGAAACGATTGCAACGAAACTTGTTGTGCACAAGTCTGACTGACTTACACATATAATTTGATTCCATCTGAAACTACATTTAGCTCAAGATTGGTTTAGTTTGTACAAAAAGCTGAACAGTATCGTTGAGGAAAATTTGTTGTTAACACACAATTGGGAAGTTACTCAGATCAAAATGTTTCATTTATTTATTTCCCTTTGTTTCCATATCATTACATTATCTACAGTGTGTGTACTTGTAATATAGGACAAGTCAGTTTAATCTAATAATTAAAATACATAGTCTACATATTAAAATATAGAACATAAATTTGGTGATAATGATAGTAGGCTGCATAGATTTTTCTCTCGATTAATATTTAGGTCTTAAAGCTATTCGTATATTCCTTAACGACAGATCATACATCGTAACTATGTGATGCATAAAATTTGTTTCCATTCAATAATCCTTTAGCCCTTTCCGGAATACCTTTTTAACCATACTGCCCTGTATACTCTTAGGAAGTAAAGTTTTACAACCGAGTACCAAGGAGCTTTCTCAGTAGTTCACAGTTTGCGTGGCATACTTCTACGTCGGCCTTTATTTGTTGTCATGTGAATGAACACACGGATTTTTTCCTGGCAATACACTGGCAACGATTTACGAAATTGTTCCCCACATGTAAATGGATGGTAAGGTTAAAATTGTTATATTATGGTGGGCAGTTCTGCATGACTAAGTTTTTTTATTTTTAAGATGGTCTTAGTTTCCTTTTTCTCCAATGAATAAACTATTGCAGCTGGAGTTTCCCACGCAGAAATTCTCTACTGTAAGTGTGGTTCAAAAGAAGCAAGATATACTGTACACAGAAATAGTCGGTTAGCATAAAGTGCTAACTGTTTCATGATAACATAATTAGCTGATTGTGTAATACGTTGTATAACTGTAGTTGCTAGCAGTAAAATGTTAAATTTGTGTTCAAAATCAGTGCAGGAAATATTGTCATCATACTGCTTCTTTTTAGTCCTGTCACAGATCTATATCAACTAAAATGGCCAACAACTTTCATAAAATCGTATATAGGGGATTATACAAAGGAACCAGTAACTTTATCTCCAAATAAACCGACAAATTTGGTGGAATTTGCGACATGTAGACTTGAAGTAACGAAGAAAAAATTACATTTAGAGAGACAGAAATGCCGTCATTTAACAAACAAAATCGATACTGCTCCAGTCACTACTGTCAGAATTAAAACAGCTGACATGGTGGAGGTAAACTAATACCTGCAAATTCTTTGTCTTATTACCTGTATATCGCTACAAAGATATGTCTACTGTTTTGTATGTTGTACATTTAATTTTTCAAACACAAGTGTTGGAGCTTAAGGGTAGTGGTATACACCTGCCACACTCTTACTAAAATTACTCTAAATGCACATTTTACTACTAATAAGTTGTCCACTTGTCTAATTTTAGGCAAATTTTTTATTCAGTTGTTATCACAAGTTGTTCCTTTTCTGTTTGTAGAATATTTTCCCACCAGTTGTTGTCCATCAATTGAGTAGCTTTAAAGGAGAACATGGAAAGGACAACGCTAAAGAGCTATGTAAATTTGCACTCACTTTTAACTTTTATCAAGCCTAGCCTATGACAACGTTAGAGAAATTTTTTAAAATACGTTAACATATCCTTACGAAAATGGCACCAAGGAGTAAATGGTAAATTATAGTTCAGTGCACAAGAAAAAACTGCACTTATCTTGAAATCACGCCATATTAAAATTAAGGACAAATAAATTTGTGGTGTCTCTCATGATGAAATAAATGCCCATCAGGAAGCACACAGAATTTGATGGTCAGTGGTTTGTTGGTAATGCAGATTGTGATGCTGAAGTTAGGTGTGATGACTAATCCGATGTAAAAGATGCCTTGGTCTTCGTGGTTGTTGCACTGAAAGACTACTGCAAAATTCCAGTCGGGCATTTTCTTTCATGTGGTTTGAGTGGTAGTGAAAGTAACAATTTAGTTCTGGCTTCTCTTGATTTCCTGAAACACATAGATATTAACGTGCTCTTCCTAAGATTTGATGTACCGCTGTTAACTTGGCGATGGCTCATTATTTGGGGGATGAACTTAGTGCAGACGATGTGAAACCAAGGTTCATAAATTTATCAACAGATATAAAAGAACATATTCCGTTGGATGCTTGCCACATAACACAACTGGTGAGAGACTGTCTTCCCACAAAGGGGATACTTTTTATAAAATTGACTGAATATAATGCAGTTATTTTGTGGAATTATGGAACTTACAGAGGCAAGAGGGATTGCATTTGGGGACAGAACTAAAAAGAAGCCGTATTAATTGGCACAAAGAGCCCATGAACGTTAAACTTGCTGAAAAGGTATTTACTGGAAGTGCAGCCAATGCTAATGAATACTGTGACAAAAATTTGGGAATGTCCCAGTTTCAGGGCTGCGAGGCAACAGCACACAATTTATTCCACATATTAAGCAGTAGGAACCTATATTGCAGGGGATACAAAAGACCTCTAGCCCCAACTACGTACAGTGATGTACGCACATAAGTAAAGGATGCGAATTATTGGCTGTATACATTAAAAGAATTTGTTGGGAGAACATTACTGGTGCATTCCACAAGATGAATTGTGTTTATATTAATGATCATTTGTGTTCATCGCTAGTAGTGTATGACAATATTACAAGTAGATGTGCAGAAGGAATTACATTTTTATTGGCACAGAAACTTAGTCAGACCACTTGGAAGTAACGGGTGATCAAAAAGCCAGTATAAATTTGAAAACTGAATAAATCACGGAATAATGTAGATAGAGAGGTACAAATTGACACACGTTCTTGGAATGACATGGGGTTTTATTAGAACCAAAAAATACAAAAGTTCAAAAAATGTCCGACATACGGCGCTTCATCTGATCACAATAACAATAATTAGCATAACAAAGTAAGACAAAGCAAAGATGATGTTCTTTACAGGAAACGCTCAATATGTCCACCATCCTTCCTCAACAACAGCTGTAGTCAAGGAATAATGTTGTGAACAGCACTGTAAAGCATGTCCGGAGTTATGGTGAGGAATTGGCGTCGGATGTTGTCTTTCAGCAACCCTAGAGACGACGGTCGATCATGATACACTTGCGACGCCAGGTAACCCCAAAGCCAATAATTGCACGGACTGAGGTCTGGGGACCTGGGAGGCCATGCATGACGAGCGTGGCGGCTGAGCACACGATCATCAACAAACGCTGCGCGCAACAGATCTTTCATGCGTCTAGAAATATGGGATTGTTCTAATAAAGCCCTATGTCATTCCAAGCATGTGTGTCAGTTTTTATCTCTCTGTCTACATTATTGCGTCGTTTATTAAGTTTTCCAATTTATACTGACTTTTTGATCACCCGGTAATTATTGGGGGGGGGGGGGGGGAGGGTATTATACACCCACAGCTCAGCAATTTGAACCTACTTTAAAGAGACTTCTGGTCCAGATCCAAACTGGAACTGCAAATTGTTCTACCATCGATGCCATCCTCAGCGTAACATGAACTAATCTTTAAACGAGGAAGTTGAATGCAATCAGTTGCCATCTGTTCCAGGGATGGCATTAATATATAGTGACCATGGTTATATAACGCATATAGCTGTCTCACTTGATATCTGAATAATGTTGCTGGATTTGTGGCTAGGACATTCGTCTAAAAGTTAAGTGCAGTATTTTCCAATTGGTACTATGTTCAGTGTCCCACTGGCAGCTGTCTTGAACATTAGAACACAGGTACCTTGTCTATTCCATCGAATAACGTTGTTTATATCTGTAAAATGGGTGAGAGAGTATTAAAACAATCATCAATTTTAAATGTGAAAAACCCCTTAAAAAATTGTTCACAGCAGCCTTACAGAACTTAAGCAATGATGTGTTCCTTAGTTGAATTAACATATTACAAACTGTCTTCCCTCCGCCAGTTAAACAAAGTTGTACTCACTGAGTATTTTAAAATTAGGCTGGATTATGACGTGACACTGTGCCGTGAGAGACCACATGACACTAGCATTAGGCGTTTCTACACAAAAATGTACTTTTTGACAATCAGTGATCGTGTGTTTTGAAAATATGTGTATGTGCTGGTATTGATAGAAGTCCGATTCCTACAGATAAATTGTAGTTTGTATTACTTTCACATATTAGCTGTTGATGTTCACTTACATCACGACAACAATGAGGCCATAGCTTTGACTAAGTCATGTACATTTTCATTTTTGTGAGGATTTACATTTGCCTCTTATGCAAGAGCTTTTTCAATCTAAGTGTTTTGCACTACTTCTATTATTAATTGTAAATAATGTAAAACGTACTGCAATCATGCCTTCGATATGGGTAACATCCTTCAAGTATCATTCCTAGAAACTTCTTACATTTTACTAGATCAGTGTTACATGTGTAAAATTATTACAAATGTTGTTACTCAAGAGCATAGAATACAATTGCTCTCACAGACATTGATGATAATTACAGGATGAACATATAGAAATTTGTCAAGACTATTTATCAAACAAATTAACTACTATATAGTGGATAGTGAAACATTTTAATTCTGATTGTACTTGCGAATAAGTACGATTTCCTAGCGGTAGAGGTTGTGAAAAGCGATCAGCTTGGAATGTGTTCTTCTATTTACTTGATAAAAATGTTTGAAGCCTGCTCTCCAGTTTTAAGAGCGTCTGATGAAAGTTGTTCCTTATTTTTGGATATTTGCCAAATTCTATAGATTCGGTTTGTTTCATCTCAGTTATCTGCAAGGGATTTTTTTCTCTCGCCTTTGAACCCACAGATTTACTTTTGTTATGTAATCTGCTGTGATAGTGTACATGATAAGATTAACAAGCGCAGGTAAACAACTTCTAACTCATTAGCCATATAAAAGCAGAACAATAATGAAGGCTTATTATTCATCTGCCCATGACTATGGTATGGATTGGATGTTCTATCATATAGCGTGAAATAGTGTGTTGTTTCCAGTGCCTGCATTTACACATGCTGAGGAATATACACTCCTGGAAATTGAAATAAGAACACCGTGAATTCATTGTCCCAGGAAGGGGAAACTTTATTGACACATTCCTGGGATCAGATACATCACATGATCACACTGACAGAACCACAGGCATATAGACACAGGCAACAGAGCATGCACAATGTCGGCACTAGTACAGTGTATATCCACCTTTCGCAGCAATGCAGGCTGCTATTTTCCCATGGAGACGATCGTAGAGATGCTGGATGTAGTCCTGTGGAACGGCTTGCCATGCCATTTCCACCTGGCGCCTCAGTTGGACCAGCGTTCGTGCTGGACGTGCAGACCGCGTGAGACGACGCTTCATCCAGTCCCAAACATGCTCAATGGGGGACAGATCCGGAGATCTTGCTGGCCAGGGTAGTTGACTTACACCTTCTAGAGCACGTTGGGTGGCACGGGATACATGCGGACGTGCATTGTCCTGTTGGAACAGCAAGTTCCCTTGCCGGTCTAGGAATGGTAGAACGATGGGTTCGATGACGGTTTGGATGTACCGTGCACTATTCAGTGTCCCCTCGACGATCAACAGTGGTGTACGGCCAGTGTAGGAGATCGCTCCCCACACCATGATGCCGGGTGTTGGCCCTGTGTGCCTCGGTCGTATGCAGTCCTGATTGTGGCGCTCACCTGCACGGCGCAAACACGCATACGACCATCATTGGCACCAAGGCAGAAGCGACTCTCATCGCTGAAGACGACACGTCTCCATTCGTCCGTCCATTCACGCCTGTCGCGACACCACTGGAGGCGGGCTGCACGATGTTGGGGCGTGAGCGGAAGACGGCCTAACGGTGTGCGGGATCGTACCCAGCTTCATGGAGACGGTTGCGAATGGTCCTCGCCGATACGCCAGGAGCAACAGTGTCCCTAATTTGCTGGGAAGTGGCGGTGCGGCCCCCTACGGCACTGTGTAGGATCCTACGGTCTTGGCGTGCATCCGTGCGTCGCTGCGGTCCGGTCCCAGGTCGACGGGCACGTGCACCTTCCGCCGACCACTGGCGACAACATCGATGTACTGTGGAGACCTCACGCCCCACGTGTTGAGCAATTCGGCGGTACGTCCACCCGGCCTCCCGCATGCCCACTATATGCCCTCGCTCAAAGTCCGTCAACTGCACGTACGGTTCACGTCCACGCTGTCGCGGCATGCTACCAGTGTTAAAGACTGCGATGGAGCTCCGTATGCCACGGCAAACTGGCTGACACTGACGGCGGCGGTGCACAAATGCTGCGCAGCTAGCGCCATTCGACGGCCAACACCGCGGTTCCTGGTGTGTCCGCTGTGCCGTGCGTGTGATCATTGCTTGTACAGCCCTCTCGCAGTGTCCGGAGCAAGTATGGTGGGTCTGACACACCGGTGTCAATGTGTTCTTTTTTCCATTTCCAGGAGTGTATATTACACATGGAAATTATTGCTGCTTTCACATACACACAGGAACAGGTTTGTGCCTCTTTACACATACACACACACACACACACACACACACACAATATATATATATATATATATATATATATATATATATATATATATATATATATATATATGTGTGTGTGTGTGTGTGTGTCTTTGTGTGAATCAGCAATAGTTGGTAGGTGTCAGACATTTTATTAAGAACAAATCTCTCCTGGGCATATCTAACCATTATGCACTACAAAATGCTGGCAGTGTGCAGGCCATGTTGGTTGGTGCAAATTTGTGTCTCAGGACAGAGTGACTCTCAATGAATACGATTCTTTGAAATAGCTTGCGTTCTGTTTATGTAATGGCTTTATCTTGCGGTTGGCGTCAGCAAGTCGGTATATCATTCACCGAATAAGCTGTACCTGACATCACTTCAAATATCCGTCGAAGATCTGATTATTGTAGGGGTGTGCTAAGGACAACATGTGATACATGTTACTTTAGGTGACGTCACTATGGGGAATTTTGTGTATATGATGCACCCTAATATTCAAAGTAATAAATCTTATACGTTTTATTTCAAATCCATACCAATGTTAAATGAAGCACAGATTTTGTGAGTCAACATGTGTTGCTAAACAAGCTTTCTTCGAAGCCTTGAGTGGAAGTAACAAGTTAAATACTCTCGTGGTCAATTCAATTTATATTTCATTCAGAACTAGTTGCCCATAATGAATATTCAGAAATACAATACTTTTTGTTTTATTAAGCTACACTCCTGGAAATGGAAAAAAGAACACATTGACACCGGTGTGTCAGACCCACCATACTTGCTCCGGACACTGCGAGAGGGCTGTACAAGCAATGATCACACGCACAGCACAGCGGACACACCAGGAACCGCGGTGTTGGCCGTCGAATGGCGCTAGCTGCGCAGCATTTGTGCACCGCCGCCGTCAGTGTCAGCCAGTTTGCCGTGGCATACGGAGCTCCATCGCAGTCTTTAACACTGGTAGCATGCCGCGACAGCGTGGACGTGAACCGTATGTGCAGTTGACGGACTTTGAGCGAGGGCGTATAGTGGGCATGCGGGAGGCCGGGTGGACGTACCGCCGAATTGCTCAACACGTGGGGCGTGAGGTCTCCACAGTACATCGATGTTGTCGCCAGTGGTCGGCGGAAGGTGCACGTGCCCGTCGACCTGGGACCGGACCGCAGCGACGCACGGATGCACGCCAAGACCGTAGGACCCTACGCGGTGCCGTAGGGGACCGCACCGCCACTTCCCAGCAAATTAGGGACACTGTTGCTCCTGGGGTATCGGCGAGGACCATTCGCAAACGTCTGCATGAAGCTGGGCTACGGTCCCGCACACCGTTAGGCCGTCTTCCGCTCACGCCCCAACATCGTGCAGCCCGCCTCCAGTGGTGTCGCGACAGGCGTGAATGGACGGACGAATGGAGACGTGTCGTCTTCAGCGATGAGAGTCGCTTCTGCCTTGGTGCCAATGATGGTCGTATGCGTGTTTGCGCCGTGCAGGTGAGCGCCACAATCAGGACTGCATACGACCGAGGCACACAGGGCCAACACCCGGCATCATGGTGTGGGGAGCGATCTCCTACACTGGCCGTACACCACTGTTGATCGTCGAGGGGACACTGAATAGTGCACGGTACATCCAAACCGTCATCGAACCCATCGTTCTACCATTCCTAGACCGGCAAGGGAACTTGCTGTTCCAACAGGACAATGCACGTCCGCATGTATCCCGTGCCACCCAACGTGCTCTAGAAGGTGTAAGTCAACTACCCTGGCCAGCAAGATCTCCGGATCTGTCCCCCATTGAGCATGTTTGGGACTGGATGAAGCGTCGTCTCACGCGGTCTGCACGTCCAGCACGAACGCTGGTCCAACTGAGGCGCCAGGTGGAAATGGCATGGCAAGCCGTTCCACAGGACTACATCCAGCATCTCTACGATCGTCTCCATGGGAGAATAGCAGCCTGCATTGCTGCGAAAGGTGGATATACACTGTACTAGTGCCGACATTGTGCATGCTCTGTTGCCTGTGTCTATGTGCCTGTGGTTCTGTCAGTGTGATCATGTGATGTATCTGACCCCAGGAATGTGTCAATAAAGTTTCCCCTTCCTGGGACAATGAATTCACGGTGTTCTTATTTCAATTTCCAGGAGTGTACTTTATTGAGAGGGCAGCTGCATCAATCTCATGACACGTTTTGTGGTATTACAAGCTCGCCACAGTTAGATAATCATATTATCTATTAACGCACAACTACTACTCATATCTTACTAATCAGAGGAAAGCTAAATCCTAGAAACATTCAATCTGTTTCAGTAAAAGGAAAAGTTAACCAGCAGTAAATATTTTAAATCTCTCCCTTTGTCAGAAAAATTCTAGGACAAGGTTTTTTGTTTCTGAGTTTACAATACTAAAAAGGACAAATGTTGTTTTTATGTTACCTGGCATGTGTCCATTCCTGAAATGATCTCGGCCATGTTACCGTACAAACTAACGATGTGACAGTGGTGTGCTTAGCAACACACTGTTTGGGTTTTTGACACATTATTTACGCTAACACAATGGATACTGATCATGAGCAAAGAGTGAGTGTAAAGTTCTGCATCAAGCTCTCGAAAACCTCTAGTAAAACTATGCAATAAATGCAGGCGAGGCACTTTCAAGAACACAAAGGGTTTCGTGAAGACAGAGATTCGAATCAAGACGAACACGATCTGGTCGCCCGTCTACAGCATATACCGATGCAAACGAGGAGCGTGCAAGGCTTTTATTCCAAGCGACTTGCAGCTGTGCGTGGGACATCAGGAGAACTCAATTTGAATCTTGATGTGTCTTGAGATTTTATGTAAAGATTTAGGCAAACGGAAAATTACTGCTAACTCGTAACTCAAACACTAACAGACGAACAGAAAGAGGGATGACGAAGAGATTCTGCTGAAGTACTGGATGGAGTCATTCCACATTTCTGTCAAAAATTATTGTTAGTGATTAAGTTTGGTGATACCGGTAGCAAACGACAATCTTCGAGAACAAAGACAATGTTGAACACATTCTTTGATACTAAAGGATTAGTTCGCCTCTAGTATGTTCCTCCAGGTCAAACAGTGAACAAAACTGCTTATATCGAAGTCTTGAAAGGTTTGCGACAAGCAATTCGACATCGCTGCCGTAATTTGCGTCATTCACAAGATTGCTTCTTACTGCATGACAACGCAAGACACCTCACTGCTTCATCTGTTATCGAGTATCTGTCCTGTCGTTCTATTATTGACATCCCACATCCACAATATTCGCCCGATCTCTCGCCTTCAAATTTTTTCCTTGTTTCCGCGAATGAAGAGGTGACTGAATGGAAAGTTGCATCAAGATATCGCAGAGATCCTATAAGCTTTGAGAAATGAACTTAGAAGCACCACAACTGAAAATTTCCCTGCTTGCTTCCAAGACCTCCAGCAACGTTAGTAACCGTTAGTAGGTAGCCAAGGGGACTACTTAGTTCGGAGCTAGGATCATGACTTGCCAAGCGCAGTTTTCTATTCTTTGAAAACCCTGTCCTGAAGCTTTTCTGACAAACTGACTATTTTAAACATCAAATATAAAGTACACTGCTCGTTTTTAGGGTCGGGGTCTGAGAATCGTCACTGAGAGTAGCCCGACCTCAGTATAATAATTGAGAATTATTCATTTTCGCATGAGGGCAAACTTTATGCAGGACTTAACCAACACCAACTGTTGCAATTTAAAGTACAAGATAAATATTGACTATACAGAAATCATACAGTCTCTAATAACATGAAAACAACATTTAATTGCAAGACAGATCTTTGTTTCAGTGAATATAAAAGTAGATCAGCTCAACAATTGTTCTTTTGGATAACATTCCCTAACCTTCAAAGTCTTTTAAATGTGTCTAACTATAATTAACGTCTGAACAAAATATGTGTTGAGAAACACTCTTCAAATAATGTTTGCCTTGGTCCTCATTACAGATAATTTTTTAATAGACAGTCAATTCTCAGACCAAATTCTATAAACATGGTAGGCCGCTAAACAGTCGCTTTTCACAACACCATCGACATTCCTATTGACGTTCATAGTCTTCTCTCAATCAAAATAAAGCTGATAACTATTCAGTGTACTCAGCCTCAGCAAATTCACTGTATGCCAGCATTCTGTGATGACTGCTAGTTCTTCTCATCCTTCTGATGGCTTGATTTTTCATTCCTCATGCATTTATTCATTGTCAAATTTTACAGTCTTGAATCACCTTTTTTGATATTTTTTCTTTCTATCTTTTTGTTTGAAATCTTCTTGTCTTGCATATCCGCTTCTTCGTTTATAACGTTAACATCGGTGTCTATTCTTAAAACTCTGTTTGTCTCTGCGTGGTCAAACAGCATTCATCTACTCGTTACGATAATTCTATGCTCTACATAAAATCTTGTGACTTTCGCCACAAAGAAACTCCTTCACTTTCTTCGAAACTATCACTCTTTCTCACTGGTTGATTTTCTTGTCCTGTCTGTTCGTCATTAGGTTACCGAGCCCCATCAGCGACTGACCCCTATCATTTTTCGATTCCTCCTTGTCAAAATTTTGCACAGATAATTTTCCTGCTAGACGAAAGCGATCTCTATACTTGTAAACTGCATACAGTCCAAAGTGCTTGTAACATTAGAATATCTAAAATACTTCAATGTAATTTACACTGAAATACAAAATAACAAAAAAACTAATGGTATAACTTATATCACATTATCGTTACATACTTAATGAATCACTGAAAATGCACTTCGTTACTGGGCGGAGAAAATGTCCATTACAGTATCACCATGGAATAAGGAAAGAAGCAATCAGCGGGCATTTGTAGTTATCAGAGGAGATATAAAGCAAACAGAAAAAACATACATAACCAACTGATTGGCAAATATTTCTTTACGCACTGCCTTGCTCCTTGAATGTCTTTTACACAAGAAGAATCGATTTGATGATTTCTGTAAGGGATGTGTAACACGATAACTGTTTGCTACCTCACTATACTCACATTCACTGCCACAGTTTCAAACGTCTATTTCAGTTTGTTCCTGTAAACATCATACGCATCACCAAGTATTGGAATCTATTGATTTTTTGATGCATTGCGTTTCATTAAAATTTCGCGCATACAACAACCATGATTTGCTTGTAATGTATGTCATTCTCTTTGCGTGGTTGTCTGAACATAGGCTGTTTTATTATGATTCATAACAGAAGGCTTTATGTAGGTTCCGATATATTGGTTAATTGCAGGCACTTTTTCTTTAGTTGGTTGCTGAAGCAAATTTCACTGTAAGACAAATAGTCAGTCTCATGACATAATTGGAGCTATTGGTTCTTTTTTCTGAAGTAGGGCATTAATATTTACTGTGAGATAGAGACTGATTTCTTGTGATATTTGTTGTTTTATTTATTTACTGCGGTTATTTATACATTGCGAAGTGTCAGAAGCGCTTGTTATTCGTTGAGTTACTCGAGAATGGCATTCAAATTGAATCGACGAATAATTGAAGAAAGCATTTAACTACCGTACTTTTTCTTGTGCTTTCAAACACTTGCGGACAGACGAAACGGACGACTCCTTACAATTTTTTCTTATGTAGCGTATTTATTTCTGTATTCTATTCCACCAGGAAAATTATTCTTACAGCACATAGCTATGTAGTCTGTGTTCTTGACAGCTTAGTAGTTTGTCTGCTGGATTAGTTTCGCATCAGGAATATCTTGGTACCGAAATACTTTTTACATTCACTGTATTCATTCCGTGTATTTCGAGCAGCAAAAGTGAGAAGTGTCTATGAACAAACCAATAGTTCAAAGAACGTTCATCGCAGTCTTGCTCCAAATTTTATTTTCTATGTTTATTTCAGCGACAGAGATACTTTTGTGAACTTTGCGCCCTGCTATGGTCCATTCATACGTTCCATCGCTGTTCGGACGAAACATATCGGCTCAGGAGGCGTTGACCTTTTCATCTCTCTATTATGTTGCCAATTCGGATGTCACATATGCCAAGCTACATTACCTCTCCTCCGAAGGTTCTGATCGCATTCAGTGGATGCCGTACAGGTTTACGCAAATGACCTCAGTCAAAGTTATGAATAATGTGAGATCAGTGCAGCTGGCGTACACAACAAATAACAAAGATCAAGCAGAGCCAGTATTAACAGAGCTAAAATCATTATGTGCCGACCTATAACCCAGTTTTGCACTAGGGGATATTCATGGCTGCATACACAGGATAAAATCACAATTTTCGTATGATCTTGGCAAGATGCAGTACAATTAATTTTAAACCGACGTTAAAGAGCCAACACTTTCCATGTCTATAGCGAATAAAAGTTGTACTCTTACATTAACGCGTATGTATTATGCACACTGAACCATACAGCTATCCATACCTGAAAATAATGGGAGACAAACCTCTTCCCTGACAGCTTGCCATTTATTAACAGTTGAACTTGTTCTAACTGCCTTTCCAGTAGTAGCTACCCCGTGTATCAACGGTAGATGGAAGTGAGAAATTCGTATAGAGCATGTATACAATATTCCTAAACAAACTACGAGTAGAAAGGTACAGTACTCTTGGAAGGCGTAAGGAGAATCACAGAAAATATATTATAGATCTCCCAAACATCAGACTGAAGGCGCCGATCTATATCGATACGAACGCGCAATCTTCAGATATATACGCATCTGCTACATGGAAGTAAGCTTCGTAGGAGAAAGTAGATTATGAGAGTTCTTCGAAAAGTTCCATCCCTGTTTTATCCAACGGAGACCTAAACATCTTATAGCTTGTATGTGCCCCCATATAAGTTGTTCACAAGTGTGGACAAATTTCCAGGCCATGATTTTACCCATAGTCATTGGAGAAATGGTGTTACACCTCATTACACACACTCATCGAACCCACTCTAAAAATTATAAAATTAAATTGAGCTTCTCAGTATGTTATGAAGTGTGTCATTGTGAAGTGAACGTGGTATAGTAAACTAAGCTAAAATATGGGCTACTGTCGGAGGTACATGTTTATCCTATTTATGGCACTGTACTGAGGTTTTCAAGTGTCTTAGACTGTCTTGAACGCAGATCGTAGTGGTTGGTGGTAATACAGCTGCATATGGTGATCAATTACAAATAATGTATCCTGTGGCAGCAAGGACATATATATATATATATATATATATATATATATATATATATATATATATATATATATATATATATATATACACCTTTCCATGATCGATTTTTGGGGTACTAGTCCCATCTTCACAATCGCATGAAGTACAAATCGAATCGATGTTGTATATTCTTTCTCTGAATATTATTTCTCTGAATGGCGTCTGGCTGTGTACGAAATGAGAAGTGTACTATACCCACGTCTATAAGACTGCATAAAATAGCTCAGCCATGAGGTGACAATGTATTTGGTGCTGTGGACGAGGGGCTTACGTGTTTCGCATTCGGTTGACAGCAGGCTGTGTTGTTTTATTTTAAATAGTTATCTTTGATTAGTTTCCAGAATGCAAAGCGTATATTATTGATTGCTATTAAATACAGGAAAATGAACTTCTTAGAAAATATATTATTGATTGCTATTAAATACAGAAAAATGAGCTTCTTAGAAAGTGTGTTCGTGAACTATCATTTTACAGTAGCACACGTAAAGAACTAGACAACAGTTGACGAAAAACAAAAGATTTATTTTTTGTACATAAATGAGAAAAAGATTGGTAATGAAAATTCAAAACTGAACAAAAATAAACTCGAACACAAGAACAAAACTGAACAAATAACTCGAAGAGAACAAAAAACTCGAAACAAACAAGAACTATTGGAACAAATAAATCCTTTCTTCAGTTTCTGGAAGCAGCAACCGAAGCATGGCTGCTGATATCCTCGGCTGCCCCCTCCTCCACTTCTTTACGAGGTTTTTCATTATCAGCAGCGTCCACCTAGGCAAACAGCATAGCTATAGTTGTGACAAAATCAGTCTTCACGTAGGACTTACATAATAAAATAATAGTAGCATAGTATATCCAGACACTGTGACGAACAAACAGTTAATACGGAATACCATTCTTGTTATTACGCGTGTAGTGCAAAGAAGAGATGAAATAAAAAGAAGATTTAACTATATCCATAACAGCTGATAGCTAATAAATGGTACACTTTTACATGTCGTCTCCGGTCTGTCGCAATTTATAATCTAGTAAGCTGGGGTATTTAGCAAACGATGTTGTGGCAGAGAGAATGCAGCCATAGGCCGCCTTTAGAGGCAATCTAACTGTCACAGAGCACCGGACAAAATATAACATGGTGTGTCTAAGTGCTGATAAGAAACTCTTAGTCCTGTTCTCCACAAGAAGACCAGACCTGAGGAGCAGACAACAAATCAATAACAAACAGATACAGGGGACCAACCACGTCAAATACCTAGGTGTATTATTTGAAAATAAATTTATATTCAACTTACACATACAAGTTAAGAAAGAGAAGACGATCAGACTAATTGATGCCCTACATCCCTTCCTAGACAGCGAAAACGTGAAAGTCAATACAAAAATAAGACGTTATAAGGCAGTCACGATAAGTTCGTTTTGGGGCACAGTACTCCAGACAAATATATTCAAGTCATATGAAAGAGATGCTTAAGACACATTTTCAAATAACTCCGATGGTGTAGAACCAGAGACCTACATAATGAACTTAATGAAGTCATGATAGGTTAGTTGGTTGAACAAAACAGCATTAAACTGCTTGAGAAAACTGAAAATCTTAGACCAGCCTCACAACATTTGTAATATACGAGCACAGTCACCGAGCGAGGTGGCGCAGTGGTTAGACACTGGACTCGCATTCGGGAGGACGACGGTTCAATCCCGCGTCCGGCCATCCTGATTTAGGTTTGCCGTGATTTCCCTAAATCATTCCAGGCAAATGCCGGAATGGTGCCTCTGAAAGGGCACGGCCGACTTCCTTTCCTAATCCGATGAGACCGATGACCACGCTGTCTGGTCTCCTTCCCCAAACAACCAACCAACGAGCACAGTCAATTGCCAAAGATGGCGTCATGTACGAGTTCCACGAGCAATTATAGAAGATTTAGAGTTGTAGCAGCAGAGTATAATAAAATCAAGGACAGGAACACAACGTCCTGTTAACGTCAGAGAAGCGCTAAAATGATACTAAGAAGTCCAGCCTTCAGAGAATACCGTACGGCTGCTAACCGTTAAAAAATATAAAAGAGAAGTAAATTGTTTACAAACAAGAGTCTTCGTCTATCGCACAATGTGCAATGGGATACAGCTGAAGATCTCTCTATTAGCAACGGGACTTTAACTACATACACACTGATACGATTTCTGGCAGGTTATTAATTAAGTTGCCCTTTCAATGTAATTTTTTGCTTGTAAGTCAGTCTGATGTGGGTGTTGTTACAGTTATCGAATTATCTGTTCTGAATTTGTTGATGTTAAACTAAAACGGATAGTTCAACTGCTTGCGAGCAGTCTTGTAACTGGGAATTACCCAACTTGGTGGTTTACTTTTATTTAATGAAGAACTGTGTGTCAGTTACAAGCATCGTTTGATTTCAGCTGTTACGAGTCCTCCGATATTACCCATTTCCTCTCCTTCCCTAGTGCACATTTGCTTATTCAGTGCATTTTGCGGTTTCAGGACACCCAACATAACTTAATGTAAATACGGAAATAAGTGATATTGTGCTGGGCGTCAGGATATGAGGGAATCTGTTGCAATGAAATGGTGGAATCGCGAACGAAAAGACAACTCACTGCCTGCCGGTGTATAGTGTGAAGTGTCACTGTATGCAGCTGCCTCACTGGTGAAGCCTGTTACCTGGCTGAGGCGTGCCTCATTCCAGCCAGCGGGACGAAGTAAGGTGCTCGTTGGCGTCCTGATTAGGCACGTCCCGCTGATACACGTATTCCTGCTAAAGGGAGCTAATTTGGTCAGGGAGGTGGGGTTTTTTGTGTGGATACTTCCTACAGCTGAAAGCAAAAGGAAATTTCTCAGGAGATGATTTATTTATGAAAAAGAAAATAGGAATGCGGGCGAACAACTTAGTAGCCAGATGAACATGAGTAGCCAGATAAACATCAGTCCTACACCCACATGATGTTAGTATGATAGGCTGCTAGCTTGTACATCATTAGAAGGTGGAAATAAATTAAGTTTCAATAGAAAAACATATTCATTGCATGAAATGAGAAAACAAGTAATTGTGATGCAAGGCAGGAATTCGAGAGCAGGACAATATAAAATATAACAGAGCACCATGAGCTATGGGCAAGTAATTATACAGAAAGGCGCCTAGAAAAATGTGCACAGAAATCAGTTGAATTCGGTTTTTTTTTAAAGTGAAAGGAATCTATGTATCTTTTAGAAACCTCGAGATACCAGAAGACTTCAGAAGACTATCGAGTGTTTCAAAGGGAGCTTTAGGCAACCGCTGATTCAGAAAGGTAGATGTATTGCAAAAGATGACGAACGGTTGGTTTCGAGAGATGTGATCATGAGAGCTGCATAGCATCAAATGGAGGAAAAGCCAACTCATCAGTAAAGAATTTTATTCACGAAAGAAGAAAATATCTAAATACAGGAAATTAAGCCAGCAGATGCGAATACACAGGTTTAAAAATAATGGAGAAGAAACTCTAAACTTGACTGGGGGAATAATAGACGTCCCACACAGGAAAATTTAAGAAAACTTCGGAGAAAATCACATAAATGAATACCTATGGATCAGATTGCAAGACAGTATGAAGCAAGAAAGGAAAGACTGAAACTGGGATACAGCCTACGGACAGGTTCAACAAAGAGTACCAGCTTGAAGTAATTATTGTCGAAAGGAAAGAGGAATTAGACGAGAGTATGAAGGAACACATTATACTGTGAAAGGAATTTCACAGACCACTGAAAGACATATGTCGAAGAAGGACACCTAGAGTAGACAAAACTTCTTTACTGTTATTGGGATCATTGTTAGAAGCAAGAAAAAAAAGAGTTCACCAGACATGTAACACGAGCAAGGTTGGATACATACTCTCAGTCTTCAAAAATATGTAATGATCCCACTTCGAAAGTGGAAAAATTCCAAAGGAGTGTGAATGTTAATGGAATGGTTGGAAACACGAAATTATGATTAGACTGGCAAAAGATGAGGTTAGGTTCAAGAGGAATGTAGAGATGCACGAACCATTACTGACCCAATTCTACAACTTGGGAGATACACTGACGCAAAGCAAACGGACGTTCATACCTGCTGCATTTCTGAAGGTAACAAGGATGAAATGCGAGTCACGAATTAGACAGGCTTTTAGCGTATTCCACATGTTATTCAGTGTGGACATTCAGCAAGCAATACGGAAAGGAAACCGAAACTTGGAATGAATATTTTAGTTCTGGAAGAAAAAAAATAAAACTTTTGTTTAGTCGATGACAATGCAATTATATCAGAGACGGTACTTTACTTGAATTATCAGCTGAAAGAAATGGGTAACCTATTGAAAATATGTTGTTAGCTGAATGTTAAAAAAGCGAAAGTAAGGTAGTAAAATGCTGTAGAGTAAAATTGAAATTGTGAGCTACGGAGGGAAATGGATTAGGAAATGACATTGAAAGTTTCAAAAGAGTTTTGCTACTTGGATGGAAAAATATCAGATGGATGCTGAAGTGCAGAAGATGTAAAACTGAGAACGCCAATAGCAAAATTCAATGTCACATGGTCCTTTCTGAAGGTATTTGTCTGTATTCTAGCCTTGTACATGAATGAAACGTGAACTGTAAGCAGTTCAGGGCAGAAAAGGGCAGATGGTTTTGAAGGGAAGTGTTCCAGGAGAGTTCTGAAGACGAAGTGGACCTAGGGCGTGGGTTACATGGGGCAACTCAATCGAGCTGGGGAGAAAAATATTTTTATGACAGAAAGTGAATAAAAGGTGGAATCTGTTGATAGGATGCATCATGAAGCCTCAGGGGGTTATCAAGTTGGTGAAAAAGGACTGAGGGAGTGTGTGTGATCGTGGAACGTGGGATGTTTGCAAAATTCTGCTGATAGATGAAGACTTGAACATGTAAAGTGGACTCACATGAATGACGCTTGCCATAGTTATGAAGAAACCAAGAGGCTCTCACTCGATGGACTACTGTGGCAAGCTGCATAATGCCATTCTTCAGACCGGAGACAACAAGAGCAACGGTTGTGCCTCGGGTTGATAGTCTAATAGTTGCCTGTTCCGTGCGTACCAAGGGTTATAGCTGTACTGATGCTATTCACAGCAAAATAGCGGATAAGGCTAAACAGACGGATCCTTACACGAAAAATATTCTGTCATGGTATATTCTGGTAGCAATGGCGACTGAACTTACGTAACATAGGAGGTGTCCTTGTACCTTCACATGCAGTAGCTTTATTAATCTTCTGACATTCAACACACTTCATCATACCATTCTCCTTTAAACTCGTCGTTGTTCATTCTTATTGTCATATCAGATGATCAAACGTTCACCATTATTTTGTGTGTTAGGTTATCCGCATTCTTTGGTGTAACATTCAGTGAATTATCACTCTGTCACAGCAGAAAGGCTCAGTATCATTGTTCGTCACAAATATTTCAATGAATCTTCCATCTGTTCCCGACATGTCCTTAGATGTAACTTTGGATGAAACGGAATTCTTTGTTACCAAGCTACCTGCGTTAATTTCATAATTCCGTCTGTTTCTAAAATCTGCGTTAGATTGGACGTCAAATTCTCGTGGGTATCAGTCACTATAGTGATGTAATTGTTTTTGACTGCTTTATCGATGATATTCTACTTCATAACATGGTCATCTGTGGTATTCAGGCGACATCTCATTCTGCCTCCCGGTTTCATATCCTATTACACTAGCATACCCTACTATGGCGCCCAGTTCAGGTAATACGTTTTCTTACGTCGCTTAGACATGTGAGTACATCGCAATCTTTTCCTTTGATAATGATACGTCTTCGCTTTAATATTTCTGTTTGGTGCGTAATCGAGCAGACGAACCGATGCTCCTGCGGTCAATGTTTACATTACTGTCCAGCAGGTTGGTAATTTCCTCTGTTCTTTCCAGCAAGTAGCTAAGGATGCAATCTCGTTGAAGCAAGAGGTACCTGAGATCACTTTAAACTAATAGAACAGTTCATCTCTGAAGGAGTCGACTTCGGCGAAGTCTTACATCTCCGGAAGAAAGAAGCCAGATAGAGACGAGATTCCAAAGAAAACTACAACGTGGAGAAGTTGTGAGTTGGCTAAGACACAGTACTCGAAATCAGTACGTGCCCTTTTAAATGTTCACCGACTATCCAGATTTAGATTGTTCACATTTCCATAAATTACGTCAAACATTGATCGTCATAGATGCGTTGAAAGTGAGTCAATCGATTTTGAGTATTCGTCATTTCCCAATCAGAAATCACGCTACGTAAATAGCGTCTTTGTCGCGAAATAAAAGGTAACTGCTTATCTTACACCATTACCTCGATCCTGCCATGCAGACGGAAGAATGTGACTCCAGCCAGCAGTGACATACTGTCACTTGTGACTCGCAAGAACTATGGTCTACAACTGGCACGCCGCAAGTCGTTGCAGGGTGCCATGTAACCATACCGAACCCGAGACAATTTTGCAGTGGAAGCTTATAATCTCTAGTGATACCATCGCGTTAGACCTTGGATTCAGTTTAGTGTCTAGTAATTGAAGGACGTGAGTACACTCTAAATAACCAAGTTATGTACATATATAGACTAACAAATTACTACAGTTTCAGTTAAACTGAATTATTTATGTAAGAGAAAGGGCTTCACAAATTGAGGGAGTCAAAAATGCGCTGTTCTCCTCTGGGCTTTATACCAGTAGCTTTTCGACGTGGCACAGATTTTTGCAGTTACTGGATGTGCTCCCGGCATCGTGGCATATTCTGCCAATAGGAGTGTTTACTGCATCAAAATCTCGAACTGGACGGAGGACAACACGCATAACACTACGAAAGTTCTGAATTGGGGAGAGATCCGACGAACTTGACGGCCATTGTAGAATCTGCCAAGCAAGAAGGGAGGCAGTATAAACTCTCGTCTTGCTGAAATATATGTCCTGCATAGCAACAAAGCGTTGCGTGGAATATCGTGCAGCTGTGCTGTAAAGGAGCCGCGAATGGAATCCAAGTGGTTCCAGTTGTGAAAAAGAATGGCGCCCCAGACCGTCACTCCTGGCTGTCAGACTGTATGGAGGGCGGCAGCCAGGGGCTTCCTGAGACACGTCTTCTTTGGTCACCGGTGCTCAACTCGAAGAGAGCTTCTTCGCTGAAGACAATTCTACTCGTGTCAAAGAGATACATAGCTGAAAACGCATATATACGCCCCAGACATCGGTGAGATACCAATTTGAATGTCGCCCGACGTATGGACCGACAACCAGAAATAATGCTTAGTGCGCCTTTTCCTTTCATAGAAGGACTCGGTTGGTTGTCATCCGTGGGAATCTTAAAGCACTGCGGTGCGTCGAAGGTATTCTGCACCCCGTTTTATTGCCCTTTATGACAAACCATCCTCGGATTAAATTTCACCAAGATAATGCTTTTCTGCACAGGGCGAGATTTTCTGCTGATTGTCTTCGTTCTTTCCGAACCTTAACCTCACCAGCAAAGTCGCCGGATCTCTTTCCAATTGAAAACGTCTGCAGCATTGTGGAAGGGAACCTGCAACCAAATGAGGATTTTGACCATCTAACGCGCCAGTTGGACAGAATGTGGCACGATATCTCAGGAGGACATCAGACAATCATGTCAATCAATGCCAAGGCCACCAACTGCTTCGAGAAGGTCCACAGGTGTACCAACGCATTTCTGAATTGCTCAGTTTGTTAAGATCATCCAATTTTTTTGAACGCATAATCATTTGTTTGTCTGTACCTGTACACCTGAACATCACATCTACCGATATCCTTCCCATTCTGATAATTCGTTTGTGGTGCGTCGTTCTTTTGTCTTAGAGTGTAATATAGGATTGTAATATAGTGAATCTCTCGTTTAGTCCTTCATGTAAACGAGACAGTCGACTACATTTTATAGTCGTGACAGGTAACCGGATTGTGAGAGGTTCGCGAAAATTATCGGCCGACAGGGTTGCTGTTTCTGCAATACAGACAGTCTGAGATGTATTTGTCTTTTCGTCGCTCCAAACTGAGTGGCCATTTATTCCTGCTAGCTCTTCATTGTACTAATAACACTAACTTACCTCAGAGGGATCCTCCTTCGGCAGATCAACGAATTCCACCTCTGCTTTCTTGCAAATAGTCTCGGCGTTCACATTCAGTTTACAGGCGTCGTTCTCGAGCGGTGGAACATCTTCTAGAAGATTGGTCACGTCGAAACGCCCAATGACGCGGACCTGTGGATGGTTTGACTTCATCATCACTGACTCAGCTGCAAAGACAAGCTTCTAACCTACAGAGAACCTTAGATACTGACTTAACTTTCTGAAATGGGTTATACGAGATCTCTGTGTGTAGGTTGTAATAAAGATGAAGAACAGTGCTACAGATGTCTGTTAAAAAGTAAGATAGAGGTAGAGAACTACGATGTACAGGAATTTAATGGAGGGGGAACATTTTTATGGGGCAGACTGATCAGGAAGGCTAACGTGAATATTCGTAAGGCAAGGAGGAATAGTTAATCGGGCACTTCAAAGTAAGAATTGTTAAGAGATGGTCAGGTTCGAACATAAGAAGCAGGTTATTGCCCATGCAGTGCTTCGTGCACACCATGATACAAAATGATCACGCAGAAGAATGAAACATTCTAAAAGAATGATGATCTAAAAACATCAGACATTGTCTATGGTCTATATGGCATGTAATGTTTTTGATGGTTTTTGTTTACTTCTTACACTAGGACACATTAAGACGTACAGCAACTACGTAGCAAAACATACACTCGACTCTAAACAAGGGAGCTTCCTAAAGAAAATGTCGATATATATGTTTTTTATTACTACTCTGAATCATGTAGTAAAGTTAAGTAATACATCCAATTATCGTGATATCATTTGGAATTAAATGCAGTATATTTGTCAGTTGTCCAGATAATTAATTTCATTTACAATAAAAGTGCTTAGTCTAGTATAAAACGTTCATACGCCTTTCACATTCATGTGTCATATACCAGAAGTTGTATAATTGTTCTGAAGTTGTTAAAGCTTTATGTTTTAATTCACTCTAATAACGTTACATCCGCTTCTCCCCAACAGATGTTGTTTTTCTACTTTACTGATGTCTGTTATACGTATGATTTCATATTTTTAACCTCCAATAAACAGAATTACTTCCTAATGAATTACTAATATTTTTCTTGTTGAGTAATATATTTCTCATCAATGATTTCTGTGACGTTACGTGTCACACATTTGTATTCATGCAGTGGTAACACTTTTATATCTAGAATTGTTACTGTGTTATCACGTGGAACTATTTTGCGCGCATTTGTGTACGTCTCTCTAAAAAATGGTTCAAATGGCTCTGAGCACTATGGGACTTAACATCTGTGTTCATCAGTCCCCTAGAACTTAGAACTACTTAAACCTAACTAACCTAAGGACAGCACACAACACCCAGCCATCACGAGGCAGAGAAAATCCCTGACCCGCCGGGAATCGAACCCGGGAATACGTCACTCTCTTCGGTCAAATCATCCCAGCTAATAAGTGCGAGGAGCGTTTTTAGCCGTACAGAATCTGTCCCAGATCGAGTCATTCAATAAAGTAATCGACTTCCTTAGGATTTCAGATAACCAGTGCAACACCATCAACGACACAGTAGTAAATTTCAAAAAGATATTATCCGACGTATCCCTAACAGCACAGCTGTGGCAAGGCAACATAACATGTAGAAAGTGCAGTGCAGTGGCAGCCGCAATGACGGGAGTATGCTGATTGAGACGTAACGTGCCATCGTTGACGAGGTCATTAGAAAACTTTGTCTAGATATGGGAAAGGATGACGGGCGAAAGAGCATGTGTTCTTTTCCATTGGATGCATCTCGACTATGTTTTATAACAGGACCAGCGAAACCCGTAACACAGTTTGCACAAATTTCCGTTTCGTACTAAATTATTCATTTACTCTGATTATGTACCTGAAGTAAAAAGTGGTCAGAGGTAATCCTCTTTCGTGACTAAGAGGCGCGGTCTTTTGGTAAATACTATTATGTAAGTCGTATTTCGCACATTCATTGTCTTCGGATTACATGGTTATGACGTTTGAAGTGGGACACACTTGCAGATAGACGACGAGCTAAAGGGAAGGGGCTGTTCACTAAATTCCAAAAATCCTGTCTTCGTCGAGGATGTAGAGCATATATTATTACCACCAGTTTAAAAATCCCACAATGATCATCATTCAAAGATAAGGGGAATTAAAGCTCGTACTAAGCTGTTGAGACAGTTGTTTTTCTCTCGCACGATCCACGAGTGGAACACAGGGGGGTGGTTAAATACGACTTTGGCGCGAATAGTGCCCTCCGCCACACACCGCTTGGTGGCTAGCGGAGTTATATGTAGATTTAAATGTAGAGGTAGAGTTTGCCTCTAAGATGTTGCTCAGCCTGTGACAGAGGGTGATCCAAAACATTGTTACAGCCTTATTTTAAATAATTTAGCCTCGAAAGCAGCCTACTATTGCTAGTTCCAATCAAAATTCTTGCCTCATTTCTTTTTATGAATTGCTGTCCAATAAAGACGTCGTAATATTATAGTAATTATTTATAACTTCGGTATTAACAATGATTGATAGCGGTGTGGACCTACAGATGGGATGGCATCTGTTTCAGTTCTCGTCCTAAGTCTGTCAGAAGCTGTACCGAAAATGCCTGTTCAACCCTTCATCGCCCTTTCCTTACGGCTTGTGCCATTGATTCCATGTGGTCTCTGCCAACTGCTCGTATGCTCTTACAATTTTTATACTCTTACAGTCTACTTATCCAGATAGTTTCCATCAAGAACTTAATTACAAGATCACGTGAGCGTCAGCATTAGAACAACCGTTGGCAGTATCACAACAAGGCAAAACAGACGCCACGAAAGTTTAGCTGGAGCAATTAGGTGTGAGCTATGTTAGAAGGTAGATAAAAGAGTCCCAGTAGAGCGCCTTTTTGGATGGTATAGAATATTCCATAAGTTCATTCGGAATCTTTATGTCGTCATATTTATCCTGTTGAACTTTTACAAGGGATTCAACCATCGTAGCCGTTACCACGCACAGTGATTTGGTGTAATAGTCATTCCGTTTCTATCATCTGTCTTAGGTGGCACGTTCACCATCTAGTCGGCTACAATCATTGAGATTTTTTGATTCCTTCTGTCTTCTGTATTTGTCCCCTACTGCCACACAACATGTTAATTTATGGCGTTCATAGTCATTTATTTCCAGCTCTTGCTTTCACATCCCCTGACATGTGGATGTCGGATTCGAGACATCAGTTCCACTAACAGGTTTGCTAATGTCACACAATTACAGAACTGCATCGCCACTTTTCCCTTTACTACTGATACGTCTTCGCAATGATACCTCTGTTTAGTGTGTGTTGATGACACAAGTTGTGCAACGGCGGTCTACATTTACAGAACAGTGAGGCATGTAACCGACCTCGTGTGTTCCTCTCACAAAATGGCTGAGGACGCACTCCACTGGGAGCCACAGGCCAACTTAAGCTTAGTCGCAAGCATCAGAACAGTCCAGCTTTGATGCGGTCGTATGTTTCAGTAAAGAATTGTATCTTTATTTAAGACACAAGGAATACAAAGTTTTATTTCCGCATGAAATTGCAACGTGGTGAGTTGGTTAAGACAAAGTCTTGAAATCAGTATGTGCTATGATAATTTCACTTTTTCTCGGATTTAACTACTCCACGTTAACATAAATCGCTAAACACTATCCTCGTCGTAGTTGCGTTAGTAATGAGGCAACCGGTTTCAGTCTCCCGCGGCCCACAACTCGAAATCGCAATGCGTGTATAACGCCTTCGTCGCAAACTGAAGGTCAGCTTCTAATCTTACACGTTTGCCTCGAACTTACGACACCGATGGACAGATGAGAGTCTGGCCAGCAGTAGAGCTCGACCAGCTGCGACTATCCGAGGCTGTCGTCTATAATCGGTGCATCTCAACTCCTTTTAGACCGACATGTCACGCTAGTGGCATTCCGAAGTCATGGCAATTTTACTTCTGAAGCTGACTGCATCTCAGCAAAATTAAGTTGTATCTGAAGAGTACTTTAACGTCTTCTAACCAATGGACATTAGTATTTCTGGATTGTAATAAAATGTAAACGTGACTCTCTAGTGCATTTTGCTGTCATGAACGCATGTCTGGAGCGTGAGAGATTCGAAATAAATCAATAAATTTCGCAGAGTGGGTGATTCTGCAATGCATGCAGTCAGAGGTGTAACTGGCTTTCTTCCGCTGTCAACCTGTCAGGTCATTTCTTCCTACTAACTATTCATGGTAGTAATGCTACTGACTTACCTCAGTACGGCCCTCCTGCGGAGCATCGAACAACTCTGTCTCTGGTTTCTGCGGTAAAATTTCAGCACTCCGATCGCAAGTGTCGCCCTCAAAACGTGGAATCTCTCCAGCCACCTCTTCCTCTCCAAAGTCCCAAGTAAAATCAACCTGTGGGAGGTTTGAGTTTATCATGACTGATTCATCTAGAATAGCAGAAAAGTTAAGATGTCTTTCTCAGCATTCTTAAATGGATTACATATTAAGTAACTAAGCCTTCACTGCAGACAGTAATGAACGTGAAATACAATGTTTTTAATGTACGTTAAAATTGTGAATATATGGGCAGGTTAGAAAAAAAGAAGCAGACCATTGCATACACAGTGGGATAGGGCGCGTGATGATATAAAATGATTAGGCCATACGAAAGAGTGACACCAAGCAAGACTGTGATGATACAAAAAACAAGACACATCCTTTTTTAGCAGTATGATATGTGACTTCTTCGACAGTTTTCGGTTACTACTTGCAATCTTACAGCAACTACGCCGGTAGATTTAAAAAAGGAAGATTACTAACGAAAATGTAAGTATATTTTGATATTGCTACGCTGTATCTTCCGCCAGGATGAAATATTACGCTTGATTAGCAATACATCATGTAGAGTTATTTACTCTATCTTTGTCAATGTCTTGATATATTGTTTTTTACAATAAAAGTAATTAGTAACATATTTTAAATTCATACTCCTTTCACACTGTCTTGCTATATAATAAGAAAATGTATGATTCCTCTAAACATATTAATAACGTATTGTTTGTTTAATTTACACCAATTATACTAGAGCCACGTCTCCCTATGTGTATTGTTCTTCATCTTCCGTCTTCTTCAGTTTGATGGCCTAGCATCCCTTTCCACATTTATATCCTTGCATGCAACCTTAGTTTTACCTTAGGGTGTTGTAACAAGTTGAGAATAATATTATTGGTCTGTAGTAGAGTGAATATCTCTCATTGCTCTTCTTGTAAATCTGAGTGTCAGCTGCGGTCTCTCATGCTCTGAAAGCACGTATGGAGCTTGAGCGATTCCCAATAATACACTGAGCACCAAAGAAAGTGCTATAGTCACGCGTTTTGAAATACAGAGATATGTCAACAGGCAGAATACACCGCTGGAGTCCGCAATGCCTGTATAAGACAATAACTATCTGGCGCAGTTGTTAGATCGGCTGGTGCTGCTACAACGGCAGGTTATCAAGATTTAACTTAGTTTCAATGTGGTGTTGTAGTCGGTAAACGAGTGATGGGACACGGCATTTCCGAAGTAGCGATGAAGTGAGGATTTTCTCGTACGATCATTTCATGTGTGCACCGCGAATATCAGGCATCCGGTAAAATATCAAATCCCAGACATGGGTGTGGCCGGGAAAACATCCTGTAAGAAAGGGAACAACATCGACTGAAGAGAATCGTTCATCGTGACAGAAGAGCAACCTCTCCGCAAATTACTGAAGATTTCAATGCTGAGCCATCAACAAGTGTCAGAGTGCGAACTGTTCAACGAAACATCATCGATATGAGCTTTCGAATCGGAAAGCCCACTTGCATATCCTTGATGACTGCAGTATACAAAGCTTTAAGCATCGCCTGGGCGCGTCAACACCGACATTGGACTGTTGACGAGTGAAAACATGTTTCCTGGAAGGACGAGTCTCTATATTTAAATTGTATCGGGCGGATGGAGGTGTACGGTTATGGTGACAACCTCATGAATCCATGGACCCTGCATATCAGCAAGGGACTGGTGGAGGCTCAGTAATGGTGTGAGGCGTGTGCAGCTGGAGACAGACATGAACATTATTGAGACTTCCAATTTCTTGTTCAGAAGAGATCTCCATCCCCTCGAACTCCTACGGATTTATATACAGGCCTGCAGGATTCACGCTGTCAGTTCCCTCCAACACTACTTCAGTCGTTAGTCGAGTGCGTGCCACGTCGTGTTGCGGTACTTCTGGGTGCTTTTCAGGGGTCCTACATGATATAGGGTATGTGCACCAGTTTCTTTGGCTCTTCAGTGTATTACCTGGCAGTGGAGTATTCCGCAGTGCATACCATCTGAGATACCATCTGTAAATTCTTTCCTGACGCCCTGTCTGGCCGTTCCCTACTGCTTCTTTATCATGGTAGTAATAATATTGACTTACGTCAATGGGATCGTCCTGTTTCTTCTCTCGCCTGTTCCGGCGGTTGCGAGGTTCTACAGGAAGGTTGCGGTTGTGGGCAGCAGATGGAGGAATTTCTTCTGCCACATTTATCACCTTGAAGCGCCCAAATATACGAACCTGGGGGAGTTTTGTTTTTACCATCATTAATTTAGGCAAGACATGTATACAGCAGATATAAAGGTTTAGATATCTGAATTGTAATAATTAAACAGACTATATATTCACAAAGTGGCCCGTAATTGCAGTTTTAAGGAATTTTAGTACGGTGCTATTGATGTGTGCTGAAAGTTAAGATATCGAATAAGGTAGAGAGTTAGAAGGTACTAGAGTGAAAAGACAAAGAAAGATATTTATGGAGCACACTTAGTTACTTACCTGTAGTTTGTTGCTACTAGTGCTAAGGCATCAACAAACAGTTAACTTACGTCACTACAGCAAATAAATTTGAAGTGCCAGTACACAATAAAATACGCAGAGAATTGCAAGTGAGAGTGCTTACTAACGAAAATGTAAATTTATGTTTGTAACTGTCTTTGTTATCACACTAATTTCTCTTAGCTTATTATTCCCATCGTCATTTCAATTTATGTTTTATCTTCCTTCACACCGCCTAATCAACCTCGAATTCCGATTCTGGAACATTACAGGGGGTCTCTACGGCAGCACTGTTATCTTTGTTTAAGAATCCCCGCCCTCTAATACCCTCTCTAACACCTCTGTGGTCTCTGTTCCGGTTATTTATTTTCTTATCAACTATTCTTAAAGTTTCTAAACTGCCTCCTGCATCGGCTCTAGGTAAGCATCGCATGGACTGGAACTGAAACACACGTTATATCGTTGTGCCCTTGTGTACATTTTTCTGCAGTGGATATGTACTACTTCCTGAAATTACTGCACTCAAATTAAAGTCATCTTTCGTCTTCCTTTTAAACTGAAGGCATACGCTTTTACCAGTTTATGGAAGTGCTTAGCTTTATGCAAGGATATCCAAACTAACACTCCCTATGGCCGTAACCTGTCTACTGGAGACTGAGGTAGCACGTCGAAAGCTTTTGCCAGATTTTGGTGCACTAAGTCACTGTTAACCTTCGTTTTTCATTTCGGGAAGGTGGAGCGCCGAAGAACACTATTGCGTATGAAACGAGTGAAATATTCCGAAACCCCAGAAGTTTTACAGAGGAAGCATAGTGCACAAGTACTACTGCTGCTTTTCACCTTAGATTTACCTTAGGTTCTTGTAACCAGTGCATGATACTATTACTGGATTGTAATAAAATGCAATTCTTATTTAGTCCTTCATGTACAAATGAAAGAGTTATCCGGCAGACAAAATATACAGTTTGCTACTTTATTTGGTCATTCTTCTCTCTCGTACTTTCTTACCCTTTCTTCGAATTTACTTCACAGGGTTAAATTGGAATTGACTTACCTCTGCATAGCCGTCCTTCAGCATACAGTCCACACTGTTATCTCCATACTTGATGAGACTAGCTGATTCTGGGGTCCATTGGCAGGGAAATATCTCAAAGACAGAAGGCACTTGCGACACCCTCCTCTTTTTCAAGCGGCCATAAACCTGGAAGAGTGGGTTGCATATTTTTCTAACAGATGCGAACATTCTAAACACTTGACTTACAATACTGAAACAGATTTTATACAACATATGCAGTCCATAAGTGTATCGTTTGAAAGATGTGAATTATGGTGCTACAGATGACGGTTATAAATTAAGACATCAAATAAGGCAGAGAACTAAGAGCTACAAGAATGAAAACGTGAGGTAAGATTTTAACGGAAAACACTAGACAAAACTGTGGCACGGTAATATGGCTATTGCTAAGGCATCCTGTAATAGTTAAACTGGCGCTTGAAAGGAGAAAAATTTTATGTACAATGAAGGTTTAGAATATGTGAAGCAGATGTGGATAGATATATTCAGTAAACACGTAGTGAAATATGAAAGCCGGAATGTGCCGGACTGAAACTCGAGTACAAGACCTTTGCCTTTCTGTGAAGTTTGGAAGTCGGGAAATGAGGCACTGGTGGAAGTACACTTGTGAGGACAGGTCATGTGTCGTTCTTGGTTGGTATAGTCGATGGAGCGCGTGCCCGGAGAAGGCAAATTCATTCGGCTGCCATCGTCCCACTGTGACCTCTGTACTACTGACGAATGACATGTCATCTGAAGACTCGGAACATAAACGTTGCAAGCCACTCTAGGTTTCAGAAAGCCTGCTACATTAAATATCACTTAAGCAACACACATCTGCGTACACTAAACGCATATCCTTATTGATGGCGTCATGAAAATAATGCTATGTCATATAGCTCTGGTTAAGGTCATGATGTCAGACATTCCTCACCGATGCTTGCTGAGAAGAGCATTGATAACGTAAATAACTGTAGACCTATTACAATCTACTGTGCACCTATTTTAATACCGCGTGGTCTGCGATGGTGTGACATGTCTGGGTTACATCTACTAATGGAAATGAACTTATCCATTAAAAGATATAAAGTTTTCCTAAATGTTTGAAACATTCATCAATTGCTACTCCTGAATATTCTCAAAAAGAACGATGTTTAATCCCACCAGGCATGTTTTTACGGTTTGACCCACAAATCTGTAACAATATCGACTGAATGTAATTTTCGGTTGCCTTCATGTGTACTTCACTTTACTATTTATTAAAGACAGGATGCTGCTGTCCGCAGCGTTGCGACTGATTGCCACATTATGTATAGGAGTTGCCTCCTAGTAGGAAGAACATAAGTACGCGGTCTTCTTTTCTCAAACCGTTAATGACTGCATGCTTGACTGAATGAAATTTTAATGTAATATACAGACGTCGTATAAACACAGACTGTGTGATGGTTGTAATAATTAGTCTCTCCCTCCGCATGCACAACAAACTGCGAACATAGAAAATATGGGCAATATGTGACGTATGGAAGTTTTGGTCGGTCCGGGATGCGTACGTGTATAGCCGAAATGTTTTCTTCAGTTCAGTTTACTAGCTTAATTCCAACCATTAGTGTTGTTACCGTTGTCACCAGTTATTACGAGTCCTTTTGTAAGCAGGTATAGCTATTACGCTGATCCGACGATCATAGGAAAGTGAGCGGCTAGTGTTACGGGGGTGATGGATACGAAGACGTGTGGCTGCAATTGGGTTACGTGGCTCGATCCACACTTATTTCACTGTCGCTGAAACTGCACTTATAAATCGGTGGGGTGAGTGTGCACTGTAGGAGGAGCTGTCGTTTGGTCATGGCTTGTTTATGACGAGTAGTTGAGAGAGTTTAGCCGAGTCCAGAAGCTGATACAGTGAGACTCTGTATGGTGCTGTATCAGTGACTATATTAACTGTAAAGTAACTGGTCGTTGGCTTCATTGTGGGATTTTTCATACAACTTAGACTTGCTCAGTGCTTACCTTCTCCATGTCCACATTTCTGTAATCATAGACTTCCGTCGAACGTTCTTTCTTTGATTTCTGCCCCAAATCACGAGTCTTCTTCCTGCAGGGAAGACACAGACAGCACAAAATGCTGTAAAGCACCTGCGAAGACAAAAGATCATTAGAACACGTGTGATTCAGAGTTTATGTATTCAGACAGCAAAATGACACCGCCTCATACTCCTGCTGCAGAGCAGTCAGTAAGTTACGAATTTTTTGTGGACTAACTTTCACATGGACTTGACCCTTTCCTCAATATGTTTGAAAAATACCCTAAAACTACAAAATATCACATGAAGAGTGCCGAAAACTGACAGACTATCCCCCTGCTTCCTCTATCCCAGGAAAGAACGACATGTAATGAAGCAGGCACGCAAGTAACCTTCACGCCGATCACGAAGAATGGCAGCCACTATCAGTACACGCGTAACACCAGCAGTATCACATTAACAACCGAGGTACTCTTCCCCACAAAAGTAGAGGTACACATGACAGATTTAAGAAATGGAATTGTATGTGCTATCACCAATCACGGCTTTCGGGGTCGTTCAGTGGAGCGTTCGGTCAGCCAAAGAAAATGAAGAAAGTTTTCCGAGCGATTTCATATCCAATTATATCTGCAGCTTGCGTTTCCGAAACCTTTTTGGCACAAGACAGACGTATCATATCTAGAGAGTTCTGTATTATTAGGTCGAGCAGACCAGATTGGAAAGACGGTGTCGAGGGCCGCAATGGCCGAGCGATTCTAGGCGCTACAGTCTGGAACCGCGCGACCGCTACGGTCGCAGGTTCGAATCCTGCCTCGGGCATGGATGTGTGTGATGTCCTTAGGTTAGTTCGGTTTAAGTTCTTAGTTCTGGGGTACTGATAACCTCAGCAGTTAAGTCCCGTAGTGCTCAGAGCCATTTAAACCGAAGGCGGTGTCCCTGTCCTGCTGTGGGAAGAAGACACTTTTTCGGAACGATAGATCAGTTCCCCTAATATAAAACTGTAGATATCAGTAGCGCCGATATAATTACGTTTTGTATTATTCACCCTGTTATCGGTACGTTTCTCCCCGTAAAGCAATGCAAGCGAAGTGGAGTGGAATGCACTGTTGAACAACCTCTGGTGATCTCAACGCTTACTTCGCAAGATAGGTAAATTCGTTCCGGAGAAAACGAATCCAATCGGAGCACAAAATTCGAATATTCTCCTGTTTGAAATGACTCTGACTGAAGTATGGTCTACCAGCCGCCTCATTGTAGTTCCCTCAGCACCTTTAAAATTTTCCCAAATGTTTTTGCACGCGAACATATTCGCACTCTATTTAACACGCAACTCATCTCTCATTCCGACAAACTCCCCTCACTATAACCCACACCCCTACTACTACCACTGTATCCCCTCACTGTCATTGTCTCCCTCTTGCTCTCTCTTACTGTTACTATTTCATTCACCCCTTCAAACTGCCGCCGCCTTCTCACTGTCGCTATCTCTCTCGTCCTCGATGTCACTGTCGTAGACGCTGTCTCTCTTTATCACTGGCTTTCACTCACTTTCAACTGCACCTTCCCTTTACTCCTGTATCACTAGCACAGTCTCCTTCACTCTTTTCCTAGCACTGTCAACTACGATACTATGCCACTATTTCACTCTCTTCCTCTCACATTACTAATGCCTCCTTCGATCATTCTATGCCACAGCCACCTTTTACTATCTTCCAGTATATCTGTGTCTTTTCCAAAGCCGCTTTAACATTATCTCTCTGCATAAAAATGCGCGCGAATTTGCGTGCATGCCTAAATTGTTGGGAAATTTTTAAAGGTGCTGGGGAAACCAAGATGAGACAGCTGGTACTCCACTTTTCTGTCAGAGTCTTTTGAACAACAGCGTGTTCGCCGTTTTAGTGCTCCTGTAGGAGCATTTTTCCGCTACTTCCCCACTTTTGCCACAAACAGTAGGGAATGCCACTCATATGGATAGAACTTTATGGTTCAGTAAAATTTTGATACATTACTTATATGAAACTCAAATATTGCGCGACTAATTTTACACCTCACAGAGTATTTAACGGGCACAAAACTTTCCCTGTGCTTCAGTACTACAACGTGGGCTTCCCAGAACTCTTCTGATGTTAGTGAAGACACTTTACAACTTGTTCATCGGTGCTATGCCACTTCATAAACTACGTTTTCGGCTCACAACGTATTACGCATCTTCGTTACACGCTGATATCATGGAATACGGAATCTTTACAAATGATTCCGTAGCGTTAACTAACACGTAAATAATATAAGATCTCCATATCTTGAAAAGACAACCTGCAATGCTGGAAGACAGATGCTACAACTAACAAATTGTAAAAATAAAAAAAAAGGGCGGGAACATCAGAAACAAATAATTATTGTGAAACGTTGAATAGTGTTATTAAGCTGTCCGATGTGTTGAATACAGCATGAAAACTCCGAAATCGCAAATGGAGCCCGGACCAAATGTTTGTCTCACGATTGCAGTCCCGTTATTCCACCAGTAGCCATAGCATCTGGCCATATCCTGCGATCACCTTTTCAGCTAAAAGAGCTGAAGAAAATGCTGCAGTCCTCGACGAACTCTGTCCTTGGAGTGAATCATGTTCACTATCCTTCGGTGTGTAATTCGCCAAATAGTGCATTGACAAAGTTTCTACGAACTTTCAACGGTATTTGGATGACACTCTTCTCCTCACTGAACAGTTCAAATAATTATTCCAGCTCCATGACCTAAAGCAATGGCCGGAAGCAGAACGTCGTCTTGAGCCAGAAGGACCCATGGATAGTTTATTAAGACCCACTCAGGGTGGAAGCTGGGATAGAAGTATTTGCTTTCAGAAAACCAGGTGGGGTTTCCGGAGGGTAAAGGAAACTATGCGTTCTTCGTATTATACATTTTGAAATTTTATGTTCAACACTAGGCAACAGTTTTGCATTAGCGTAAATCGATTTAAAGGTGCGCACGACAATGTTTAAATTTCACTTCTACTACAAAAATTAAGCGATATGTGTATTCCAGAGACGTTTTTGTTTGGCCTTCAAACCTTCCTAAGATACAGTGCTCTGACTGCAGAACAAATTGCTATTCCAACCTAGAGAGGACTGCCTCAGTGCTCCATGCCAGCCCTTATATGTTTTAAACGTACACACGAGATACGGACCACGTACAACATCATTTCACCCGGCATTGAAACTATCCGGGTTGCAGATGATTTATACCTTTCTCCTATACACCACGATCTTGAAGCCTAGTCAGCGTCTTGAATCCTGTACAGCATGATCTTGAATATCTTTGCACGGCTTTAGACAGAGTCGTTTACGCATTAACACGCTGTTACAATGTCAACAACCTAACAATTTCAACTCAGAAATGTTCCATAGTTCTCTTTAACCGGAGATGGTTGCGACGGTGTAATTCATCCATTTTATTACATAGTGTCTCCCTCCCACAGGCAACTGAAGCCTGTGGTGTTGGGAACGCGCTTCTGATGGGATGATCACATATCTCTTGTAATCAGGAAACAGCATTAACATTACGATATCTGTAGATGTAACTTGGTAGGGTGTCGAGCCCACCATTCTCTTGAACATATCCTAGGGCCTCCTCCGCTCAGTCATCGATTATGGATAACAAAGGTGCACCTCATAAACTTGAAGCAGTAAATTTCGGTTGCCAGCGATTTTGCCTTGGAACAATGCGATCAACTTCGACAAATAAATTACCAGTAGAGTCGCTTGAATCTCTGCCGTATAAGCTACTATTTCGCCTCACACCCCGTTACACGTGCATATCTTACTTGTTCAAGTAGGGTAACTTGAGACCTTCGTCTCACGGAAACGGGCTCGGTATTGTAGGAGTATATTGTAGGAAATCCAGTCATATGCTGTTAAAATCCGTCTCGGAATCCGCGGCTCGGTTTTGGTAGAAAGAATACATGATAAACTATTTTGGGTGGTTTTCTGACAACCGCCCATAAATTAATGATGCCTCCAGAAGCCTCTTAAGAAACACCATACACCATATCAATCGCAAAAGGCAGCAAACGATTGTGTCCGTTTGCCACAGCAAGACATATTGTGAAATGTTCGTATTTTGAGCCTGCACAGTGGGACATTGACACTGAGACGATGCTCCTGTTGGGTATACAATACAGAAGAGCATAGCACTTAAAGAAAAAAATCTGTCGTCAACTGCCATGTTCTTCCATATTGATCCCAATTCGGCCGGGCTTGGTGGTCGAGCGGTTCTAGGCGCTTCAGTCTGGAACCGCGCGACCGCTACATTCGCGGGTTCGAATCCTACCTCGGGCATGGATGTGTGTGATGTCCTTGGGTTAGTTAGGTTTAAGTAGTTCTAAGTTCTAGGGGACTGATGACCTCAGATGTTGAGCCCCATAGTGCTCAAGGCCATTTGATCCCAACTTGAAGTTGTAATATTTGCTGTTATTACGTGGGTCTTCAAGACTTTAATATTTGCACTGAAGGTGGTTACTCAGTGATTAAAATCGATTTTCTGTAATAAATGCTTTCACACCCTTTACGACGGGTGCTACCGATTTTGTTGTTTACATACTGTCAATTGTCAACGATGGCTGTCCTCTCTTGATGTGTCTTATCCAGAAAGGCAGTTCTGTTGACGTTATCACGCTATGTTCGTTACCAGATAATGCGGTTTCCACTTAATATGGAATGACCAATTAGGATCAGATCATTTCCATAATGTTCTGATGACAAACCGACAGCAAGAACTTGGAATTCTTTCCTAACACTCCTTGGCACTCTTTCAAACAATCGTGGAGGATACAGTAGCTGTTGTGCCAGAAACGGATCCATAGAACGTATCCTGCTACACATTGTTCAATGCATTAAATGTGACAGATCTCTCTATCCCAAAAACGACAAGCTACTTCGTTACATATTGACAGCTCTGTGACAGGGGATACGAAATCTTCACAATTACTGCGCAACGTGGACTAGCGCTTAAGCAATACAAGCTCTCCTTATCTTCAGAAGACAACCTGCATTGCTAGAAGACGAATGCTAAAACTAACGTGTTGCACGAAAGAACTAAAAACGTCTAATCTGGATAACTTATTGTGAAACCATGAATAGTGATATTAAGGTATCTGATATGTGGAGTACAACAAGGAATCTCAGAAATCGTAACTGGAACACAGACCCGAGAGACTTCGTTAGATGTTGTGCTTGACAACAAAGTACTTCTACATCTACATCCACATCCATACTCCGCAAGCCACCTAACGATGTGTGGCGGAGGGTACTTTGAGTACATATATCGGTTCTCCCTTCTATTCAAGTCTCGTACTATTCGTGGAAAGAAAGATTGTCGGTATGCCTCTGTGAGGGCTCTAATCTCTCTGATTTTATCCTCATGGTCTCTTCGCGACATATACGTAGGAGGGAGGAATATACTGCTTGACTCCTCGGTGAAGGTATGTTCTCGAAACTTCAACAAAAGCCCGTACCGAGCTACTGAGCGTCTCTCCTGCAGAGTCTTCCATTGGAGTTTATCTATCATCTCCGTAACGCTTTCGCGATTACTAAATGATCCTATAACGAGGCGCGCTGCTCTCGGTTGGATCTTTTCTATCTCTTCTATCAACCCCATCTGGTACGGATCCCACACTGGTGAGCAATATTCAAGCAGTGGGCGAACAAGTGTACTGTAACCTATTTCCTTTGTTTTCGGATTGCATTTCCTTAGGATTCTTCCAATGAATCTCAGTCTGGCATCTGCTTTACCGACCATCATCTTTATATAATCATTGCATTATAAATCACTCCTAATGCGTACTCCCAGATAATTTATGGAATTAACTGTTTCCAGTTGCTGACCTGCTACATTGTAGCTAAATGATAAAGGATCTTTCTTTCTATGTATTCGCTGCACATTACACTTGTCTACATTGAGATTCAATTGCCATTCCCTGCACCATGTGTCAATTCGTTGCAGATCCTCCTGCATTTCAGTACAATTTTCCATTGTTACAAACCCTCGATGTAACACAGCATCATCCGCCAAAACCCTCAGTGAACTTCCGATGTTATCCACAAGGACATTTGTGTATATTGTGAATAGCAACGGTCTTACGACACTCCCCTGCGGCACACCTGAAATCACTCTTACTTCCATTGAGAGTGACATGCTGTGTTCTGTTATCTAGGAACTCTTCAATCCAATCACACAATTGGTCTGATAGTCCATATGCTATTACTTTGTTCATTAAACGACTGTGGGGAACTGTATCGAACGCCTTGCGGAAGTCAAGACACACGGCATCTACCTGGGAACCCCCTCTGAGTCTCGTGGACGAATAGCGCGAGCTGGGTCTCACACGATCGTCTTTATCGAAACCCATGCTGATTCCTACAAAGTAGATTTCTAGTCTTCAGAAAAGTCATTATACTCGAACATAATACGTGTTCCAAATTTCTACAACTGATCGACGTTAGAGATATAGGTCTATAGTTCTGCATACCTGTTCGACGTCCCTTCCTGAATACGGGGATGACCTGTGCCCTTTTCCAATGTTTTGGAACGCTACGCTCTTCTAGAGACCTACGGTACACCGCTACAAGAAGGGGGGCAAGTTCCTTCGCGTATTCTGTCTAAAATCGAACTGGTATCCCATCAGGTCCAGCAGCCTTTCCTCTTTTGAGTGATTTTAATTGTTTTTCTATCCGTTGTTCATCTATTTCGATATCTACCATCTTGTCATCTGTGCGACAATCTAGAGAAGGAACTACAGTGCAGTCTTACTCTGTGAAACAGCTTTGGAAAAAGGCTTTTAGTACTTCGGCCTTTAGTCTGTCATCCACTGTTTCAGTACCATTTTGGCCACAGCGTGTCTGGACGTTTTGTTTTGATCCACCAACTGCTTTGACATAAAACCTAAATTTCTTAGGATTTTTTGCCAAGTCAGTACACAGAACTTCACTTTCGAATTCGTTGAACGCCTCTTGCATAGCCCTCCTCATACTACATTTCACTTTATGTAATATTTGTTTGTCTGCAAGGCTTTTGTTATGTTTATTTCTGTTGTGAAGTTCCCTTTGCTTCCGTAGCTGTTTTCTAACTCGGTTGTTATACAACGGTGGCTCTTTTCCATCTCTTACGATCTTGCTTGGCACATACTCATTTAATGCATATTGTACGGTGATTCTGAACTTAGTCCACTGATCCTCAACACCATCTGTACTTGAGACGAAACTTTTGTGCTGAGCCGTCAAGTACTCTGAAATCTGCTTTTTGTCACTTTTGATAAACAGAAAAACCTTCCTAGCTTTTTTAATATTTCTGTTTACGGCTGAAATGATCGGTGCAGTAACCACTTTATGACAGCTGACACCCTGTTCTGCGTTAACTGTTTCAAATGTTTCGGGTCTGTTTGTCACCAGAAGGTCTATTACGTTATCGCCACGAGTCGGTTCTCTGTTTAACTCGCGAGAAGGTTTATTGGCCTCGACAGATAGCAGTCCAACAGTAGATTAATCACCCTCTTACGGGATGTAAGATAAATTCCTCCGCACATAAATTCCAAATCGGATATGAAGCGTCTTTATTCCTAACTAGTTTAAGCATTAGATCCGGTATTTAACACCTACGGTTGAATTCAATCTGATATCTACATTGGCCCACTTGGTATTCCATTCCTACATCTGTTTGTAAACCTCGAGATTCTCTTCTACAGTTTTACGAAAAACTGTTTTGGCACAATCAGTTCAACTGTCTTATTCGACGAACATTGCTATGTTTATACTAATGGCTTGTTCTTTCAAGAGATTTCAGCAGTACGACGTGTATTTCTTGTCCAGAAGCTGAAATATTCCAAGCAGTTTCGTCTTCCACCACATGTCTCATTTTCTACAGCAGAAGCTATAGCGATTCGAGAGAGTCTCAAATCTGGTCGTCCCGCGAGGCTCTAGAACGTTCTGTAGAGTAACAATCCAAATGCGTATACGAATGTGTTCAGCAATGACAATGGATCAGTAAAATGAATATTCGGGTACTGCAACTAAGCGAAGAGGTACATGAATCTCCTTTCCGTGGAAACAGGGTCACTTGGGATTAGTTTACAACGACTAGGACGAACAGATGACGAACAAGGCCGATGTTTTTCACCCTGTAATTAATGTCATTTACCATCCTCAGATATCAGGTTGCAGAGGACGAAACTCGCCAAGGAAGAATGGGCAGAGGATTGGGTCTTTCAGTGTACCATAGAATTCAATACTACACTCCAATAGAAGCACCTATTAGAAGCTCCAGCAGGTTTCGAACGTTTCAGGAGCGGAGGAGGCTGGTAACTGTTTTTCTACAGATACATCGAAATACAATGCAACTGTTTCCTGCAAGATCTTGAAGGTCTCCCTTCCGTCAAGTGTTACTGTTTTATTGTACCATGAAGATCCTGAAATACCCTTCCCAGTCCTCAATAAGCACATACTCTGTATCCAAATTTTATTTGTTTTGGTCTAGGTCAGATAATTAATTGAACTTGTTGTGCCTGATTGTAGGTTGCACATTGCACCATGTATTTTCTGTCCATCACTTAGTTCCGTTTCTGAAATCTCCCCGTAAGTTTCAGTATCTGACTTATCGCAGTGTTAGCGTGGTTTGGACAGAGAAAGGTAATTTAAGGTTGTACATGTGTATAAATTCTGCTATGGAATAAGAGACCGCTTATTTGCGGAAAACAATGTAAAGATAAATTTTTTCGATGTACGAAAGCGTGATGAAAAGTGATGCCTCCAAATTTTTTATTCTGTTCTCAATATCGGTTGAGGTATTACATGTCATGCAAATTACTCGGTTGACTTTTTAGCATCGGAGATGGAAGTTGAAATACGCTGGCGCTAGAGTGCTCCGAGTTTTTTTCGTGTAACATGTCTGTGTCCATCGTAACTAAGTCGTTGCGTGAGAAACAGAATCTCAAAAAACAGGAAATAGAAATTCGGAGAGTTCGTCTACAAATAGAGCACAGACGAGCGCTGCGACATCTGAAACAATCCGTCAATTGTGTTCTCTGTCATCGATACATTCCCGACTAGGTCTCATCTGTTTTCCAAAACTGAAAGATTACCTTCGAGGACTTCGCTTTAATAGTAATGGTTCAAATGGTTCAAATGTCTCTGAGCACTATGGGAGTTAGCTTCTGAGGTCATCAGTCCCCTAGAACTTAGAACTACTTAAACATAACTAACCTAAGGACATCACACACATCCATGCCCGAGGGAGGATTCGAACCTGCGACCGCAGCGGTCGCGCGGTTCCAGACTGTAGCGCCTAGAACCGCTAGGCCACCTCGGCCGGCCATAATAGTAATGAAACGGTGCAAGCAGAGGTGATGTAGACATGAAGAATAAAGGTGTAGAATGTGAATAACGTACGCTTTCTTTAAAAACCTTAAGAGATTCAGCACTTTGTACACATTCAGCAACGACACACACATTCACATTCACAGTAGAGAATACAAGGCGCAGAAGACAGCGAGGAAGAAGAGGTGGAATGTAATGACAAAAGCGATGCATTTCGAATGAGGAAATGCTCCAGAACACCAAACCCTGAGCCAACACTAACAGTAAAGATGCTCCATGCCTTGTGTCGTGTCCACCTGAGATACTGAATACATGCGAGAGAAGTCGATTCAGATGTGCGCTGCCGGGATGTAAGGGTTTCACGTTATGCAGTACACTAAATGTATTTGTCTCACAGAAAAAAGGAATTGTTCTTTTCAATTCCATGAAAAAGCAGAAATGCAGCGACTTCAGGCAGTAACACATGTTGTCCCACGCTAAGACCACTGCACAACTAGACTGGTGCGTCATCAGAAGACAGTATATGCCCTGAGCCTTCTGCAGATACAGCTATATTGCGGTACGTATAATAACTGCGTCACGCTTTGAGAGTGAAATGGAACGGCGACTGGAAAGCTGCTCCAAAGTTGAGCTTCGCGAGGCAGTCCGATTCGTGTGGGCAAAACATCTAAATTTCACACAAACTGACCGTGAATTCTGGCTGTGTGTGGACAAAATGCAAAGACGCGTCCCGCTGTATTGAAATGGTGTCATCAATTTAACCAATGCTGAACAGCTGTGTAAGATGCTGATAGGACAGGAAGGATATCGATATTGACATCGACCAAAGAACACAATGTCCAGATCATCGAGGAACTGATTCAAGAAAGTCGCTACTTTCCGGCGATGAAGACATTCACATAGAGGTTCTGGAGAGAATCCGTGACCAACGAGCGGATTTTTATAATCGAGTAATTGAAGGACTGGTGAAAGGCTTCGAGGCCTGTTTACAGAGATTTGGTAACTATGTTGCTAAACTGTCTCATGTATCTGTGTCAGTTTGAAGTATAGGAGAGCATTCAGTAAAATTTACTTGGCCTATCACGGGAATCTCTATCTTACTATTTGAGGTATTATTCTGTGGTAATTGCAAATATATATATATATATATATATATATATATATATATATATATATATATATATATATATATATATATATCTGTCGGCAGTTTATAAGTAAACATCAGCAAATTAATCCACGGAAATAAGTCATTACCAGGATGAAAAACGTGTGTGAGTACTGACGTAAAATATATACTATGTATCCTAATATTTGGTGAATATCAAGAATTTTTGTACGAGGGTCGGTCAAAAAGTAATGCCTCCCATTTTTTTTCTACTTAAAGAAATTAAGTTAAGTGAAAAATTTGAATTTGGCGCCATTCCTCAAACCTTCTTCTGCAATCCACTGCAGTAGTAACTCTCTGTGTCAACAGGTGGCAGCACAGCAGAAGTTTGTAAGATGGCCGACATCGATGTTCGTTTGAGACAGCGTTGTGTGATTGAATTCTTGAATGCAGAAGGTGAAACGCCCATACGCATTCATGAAAGATTGAAGAAGGTGTATGGTGTTGTGACAGTGGATGTCAGCACTGTTAGACGATGGGTTCGTCGTTGTAAGGAAGCTGAAGGGCAAACACCGTTGACTGACGAAAAGCGGAGCGGCAGGCCGGTGAGTGCAGTGACTCCACACAACATTCAGCAAGTTGATGACATCATTCGTGGTGACCGTCGGGTGACTGCAGATGAAGTGTGTCGCATTATTTCTCTTAGTAAAGGCAGTGTGATCACGATTATTAAACAATTGGGGTACTCAAAAGTTTGTGCACGGTGGGTTCCAAGAATGTTAACCGATCAGAATAAAGAGGCAAGGAAAACAATAGCCTCCCAACACTTGCAGCGCTTCCGTTTGGAGGGAGATGAGTTTCTGAAAAAAATTGTGACCGGGGACGAAACATGGGTGCATTTTTTTGAACCCGAATCAAAGAGGCAGTCAATGGAGTGGCGTCACACAAGCTCGCCGAGGAAGAAAAAATTCAAAACTGTGCGATCGGCAGGGAAAGTTATGGCAACAGTTTTCTGGGATACAGAGGGTGTGATTCTCGTTGATTTTTTGGAGCAGGGATGCACAATAAATTCTGTTCAATACGTCACAACCCTCAACAAACTTAAAGCACGTCTTCAGCGAGTTCGCCCAACAAAATCAATGGCAGATGTTCTTCTTTTGCATGACAATACAAGACCACACACCAGTCGTCACACCTCTGACGAGATTGTCAAAATTGGATGGGAAGTTTTGCCTCATCCCCCATACAGCCCTGACCTGGCACCATCAGACTTCCATCTGTTCGGGCCACTAAAAGAAGCTCATCGTGGGATTCATTTTGAAGATGAGGAGGGCGTCAAAACATCCGTGCGTCAATGGCTTAGGAAGCAGAGCTGTGATTTTTACCGTGCTGGGATACATGCCCTTGTTCAAAGATGGACCAAAACTGTAGAGATGGGCGGAGATTACATTGAAAAATGACAAAATGATCCTCAATGTTGTGGTTTTCAACCTATGTAATTGCATTTAAATTTCCTGACAATTAAACGTAGAAAAAAAAATAGGAGGCATTACTTTTTGACTGACCCTCGTAATTTAGTATTTCAATCTTATTTGGTCCCAGCAAAAAACATTGACCACCGACATAAAATTTTCACTCACGATATGCAAGTTGAAGATTCAGGAAGATACAAAACATTTTTTTGATTTACAGGAGGTAAAAACATGATTAAATAAAATTTGTGTTTATCTGTGATTACATAAAGGTGATATTGTACATGTGTATGCTTCTCATTCTCTCCTGAGCTATGTTTGGTATATTCTGTCTGTAGCTGACACGTGAATATTTATTAGCTACAAACCATGGCCGTTCAAAAACATTGTACAATAATTTGAAATCATTGTTTGCACTGCTTATATTCCGCTTGCTCAGCATATATTATTTTTTATTTGTACCAGGTTATTCGCAGTGTGGCTCAATAAACCCAATCCGAATAAAACGAGTAATAAAACTCCTACAAGGGAAAGCTACATTGGTGTTGCCTGTTCTATTTGTGCCTGTTTCGGATAAAACCACACATTGTCTGCTCTACGACCCAGTTGGTTTCAGCCTATTTGGCAGATTACTGTACGAGTGCTGTTGTTTTATATAGACCCGATCGGTCGCGAAATGGAAAGCACGGTGATAGTCAAAAATGATTTATTTGAAAGAGTTGGTTGTTTTGGGGGATGGGACCAAACTGCGAGGACTTCGATCCATTCGGATTATGGGAGGACGGAGAAGGGAGACGAGCGTGCCCTGTCAAAGGAACCATCCCAGCATTTGCCTGAAGCGTTTTAGGGAACTCACGGAAATCCAAAAAGCCGGATAGCCGGATGCGGGTTTGAACCGTCGTCCTCGGGATAACAAATCAAGTATGCTAACCATTGCGCCACATCCATCAGTTCGCAAAACTTGGCTAACACCATCCATCTACTTCTCTACGTAGTCACCGTTCAGCGTTAGACAAATGTCGCATCCTTGTACTGCATTTGCAATACCCAAGCCTTAGAAGGCAGCTGCCTGCACTTTCCGAAAATTCTCTAGGCTGGTCTGCAGTCTTGTGTAGTCGGGACTGCGTGGTGGATGATATGTGCAAGTGTCGCAGTGCTCGTCTCTGTTCCACGGAAACCAACTCTTCTTCATGGAAAGCGGTTCATGTGAGCAGAGATGAAACTCAGAGGGAGCCATTTTGGGCTGTAGGGCAGGTGATCAAACACTTTTCATCGAAAACGCTGCAGGAGCGACTTCATTGCCGCTGCAGTGTGTGGCCAGAAATCTCATGAAGAAGAAGGAAATCCCTAACAGTAACGGTACGTGAGCTGCATGTAATAAGGCGAAATCTATCGGCAGGCACTTGTTCTTGGCGGGGCCATTATTTTCTGTGCACTTTTACTTGCTCTCTGTGCTCTCACAGCTGAAAATAGTGACATGACGCGATCGACGGGCATACGTGGGACACTGCCGGAGACATCTGTGCAAGGTTTCATCGGATTTCCTCCGTGGTTTAGACTTTACTACCCAGCAGACCTTAATAATGGAATAGCCTTCGTATGAGAGGACTACCAGTAACTTGCCGATATTAGCGACGCCGACAGAGGAGCGAAACTGGTTTCGCTAATGCGTCTATTGCCCGGCGACCCATATCAATCTTAATCAGCTACGGCATAATTTTGAATGTGGACGAGTAGGAAGAGCAGCACACGATGACGGAGAGGTTAATGAACTTGAGTTTCCTACGTTTCGAGCCGTTCAGGGATCTCAGCTGAAATTTATTTCATTTCCGTAAGTCAATTCAGTCGGATGCCAGATTGGTACATCTGAGAATAGAGGATCCTTACAGTGACACATCTTTGTCGGATCCTCGCGTCACCGAGTTGCCAAGGCCATGTTTTCCATTCAGCTATATTGCGATCCACCGAATAAGCTGAAGTTCCAACACAGCTCTAGATATCCTTTTAATCTGTTGGCAAAATTTAGGATCATTTGTCAGCAGTTTGATTCCTAGTAATTAAGTCTCCATCTTCATAATTCGTGCCTGGAACTCAACAAAATCACTCACTATTTTAATTGGAAAATTATTATTTTTCCACACAATAAATGGTTCACAATTATCATCCATTTCGAAACGTCTTTTTTGAGTCTGTGAAGTCTCCCTAAGTAGTGAATGTGTTCTATTATCGACAACGCTAAATAACTACCTTCACTACATTAGTCGTAAATTTCAGTAAATGTATCAGCAGCAAATACATAGTGGACAAACATTTTAGATTCGTAAAATAGCTGCTAGCTGTGTTTGCTGAGCCATTGCGTTGTCAATGTACACCTCAACACAAAATGCAGCTGTAGCAGGATGATAAAATACGGTGGCATTGACACGCGCTTTTTATGCTAGTAGATCCTTTAATATATATATGCGCAACACACTCACGGGCGTTTAACCAATTATACTCCATTTAGACCTGTTCTGTGACTGATATATCGTTGTGTCCGAATAAAACGCAGAATATCGAGGTTCCAGGAACACGCAAATAAAATTCAAAAACCCTAAATCGTTTTCTTATTCATAGTACTTAGGTAAAACATACTACCTGACAGGAAGGAAAGTTATTATGTATTGCTGACTCGACATAGTACCGACGCGCAAGGTACTGGAGCTCGACTTTCCAGCAAAAAACGACATTTAACATATTTTTCTGAGCGTGTCAACCTGTATAAAATATTTCAAATCACTTTCAGTAACAATAATGATATTGTTAAGCTGATCATAACATGCTGTCTGAACATAGTTAATTCGCAATGCTTCAGCCGAAAACAAAATTCTGATATTGTGAGGAAAGAGTGATGATGATTCAAAGCTGGTTTATCTTTTATTTTCCACTCAGTCCCACCTTCTTGTGGACTTAACACTATTTGTTTGTGGTAGTCGCACATTCAGCCTTTACTTAATGAAAAACCAACTTAAACTGGATACTAATATTACTACTACAGTGCTACATTCGCATTACATGTGAGTCTGGAATCTTTGGATCGCATTTAAACAGTCCTGTTTATGAAAAAGTTTAATTTGATTGACACCGGATGTTAGGCAATCTATCTGCGTAGCACATACGGCAAAGAACTTATCTGTGATGGCGGTAGGTCGGAGAATTACTGATGAACCATTTCATCGGACGTAGACTCACTACGGCTGGGAGAAACATGTACACACCCGAGCGGGAGACATGAGAGTTAAAGTTTAGCAACTTCTATTCCCGATTACTGCATCTACTCTGTGGACTGGTGAGATTCGCTAGAAGAGTCCTGAGGAAGTGCAATTCATCCACAAAAGAAGATACTTACAAAAACCTTTGTCCAAGCAATTCTTCGCTACTGATGATCACTCTGGATCCTTGGAATAATATAAGAGTTGGAGGAGATCCAACGGAGATCGATAGGTGTTCTCGCGGGATTGTATAGTAAGCGCGAGAGCGTTAAGGAAATGCTCAACTCCAGTGGGAGACTGCACAAGAGTTGTTGTGCAACACGGAGAAGCTACTGTGGAAATTGGGAGAGAGTGAGTTCCGGAGAGAATAGGGCAGGATATTATTTCCTCGCTTACAGCTGTCCTGATATTATAATGGTGTGATACTCTGACTGATTACAAACGTTACAGTAGCGTATTATTAAGCGGTCGTCTCAAGCACCTATCGCGAATACAAGAGGAATAATGGTTCAAAAGGTTCTGAACACAATGTGAGTTAACTGCTGAGGTCATCAGTCCCCTAGAACTTACAACTACTTAAACCTAACTAACCTATGGACATCACACACATCCATGCCCGAGGTAGGATTCGAACCTGCGACCGTAGCAGTCGCGTGGTTCCAGACTGTAGCACCTATTGCTCGGCCACTCTGGCCGGCAATATCGGAGGGAAGGTGGGAATTCAGAAGCACTCTCGGCCACACGTCGTAAGGTGGATTGCGAAGTATAGATTTCTATATACAGTGATAGGCGATCACGCTGGAGACTGTGAGCCCCACATACGAAGCTCTATATTATTCTGATTACGATGTATGAGGTAATAGCATTCAACAGTAGCCGTTTTTTATGGTTGATGCACACAGTCGGGGATTTCTACTTCGACGTTGATGATGGCTGAGTGTAGACAGTTATTGGTCACTTACCTCCACTGGCTTCATGGTTTCCTCTGATATCTGCCTCTCTTCAGTAATCAACCTTTTTTCGGCGACGACTTAAGCTCCTTCAAGGACAGATGTGCCGCTCACTTCACTTTTCAGGAGATTCTTTTTCTACAATCACCGATACGCACCTCAACAGCTTAAGTTCACCAGGCAGACAATTGCTAGGCAACGCACGCAGCACGTCCCGCGATCTTTAATTGTTGTGAGGCTCGCCTAGGAACAATGCTAATAAAGAGTTATCATCGCGTGTGACTCTAGAGAACTTTGTAACCATACGCGATTTGTTTGTAACTGTCGGTAATCCACTAAATAATACTCGTAAGAAAAGAAAACAAAAAATTTATTTCTGCATCACCGAAAATCCGGAATCTTAATTTAAAGTTGTCCCAAAATAGCAAAATAAACGGGTAATAGAGACTTTCAGCAATATCCACGTGTTTTGCAGTTACTTTGACTAGAACCGTTCCTCGAAAAATGGCTCTGAGCACTATGGGACTTTATATCTGAGGTCATCAGTCCGCTAGAACTCAGAACTACTTAAGCGTGACTAACCTAAGGACGTCACACACATCCATGTCCGAGGTAGGATTCGAACCTGCGACCGTAGTAGTCGCGCGGTTCCAGACTGAAGCGCCTATAACTGCTCGGCAACACCGGCCGGCGAATCGTTCCTCGGTTTGTATTCTTATGATAAGATCGAAACGTTTTCATATTGTGATATTCTGGCGAAAATGATTGAAGGAGGTATTCGCCGTGAAATTTGTAAATTTATGCATTTAAGCAACGCGACAATCTACAGTTCGTTCAGTGTATTGAAATTTATTTCTGATTTTGGAGAAAACAACCGACACTGAATGGCGTGAGTGTCAAGATCACCTGATCGTGAGGGGTAAATGTCGTGTTAAGAAGAGTGAACGGCAGCACACAATGACGATACCTCCAACGTATTAACAAATTAACGAAGGAGTAATGCATACAGTTGTTTCTATATAAAGGCGACTGCACAGGTTGGGCGTATGAAGTACTATAAAGCAGAGCTCCCTGTAAAATACCCTCATTGAAAATAGCGTGTAAACATACTACTGAAGTTCTATAAATGCGAAATGTGAGCTAACACGAAAGTGCTGCCGATGGGAGGTTTGTGTGCCCCTTTCCGGAACAGTGCAGTGCATGAGTAGTATGGAAAAAATGAGAAAGAAAGAAGGAAGGAAAGAAGCCTGGGTTTAACATCCCAGATAAAAAGGGTGAGAAAGGAGTACCTGAATGAATAAACATGTTTCATAGTAAGGGAAAAAGAATGTACCAGGGTGAAAGGTGCAGATACGTTCCACACCAGAAATTATACCTGTACCTAATATTTGACAGTAACCAAGAAATGAGAAAACGCTTTTAACTAACGATTTCCAAAATGGAATTTCTCACCCGCCTAGCTGCAACTACGATTTGCGATCAGAGTCCGTTTACTCCTGTCGTGCGGCAGTAACCACGTCGCGCACCTTTCCGCATATCCGCCAGTGCACTCACTGCCCATCTACACGTCTTGTACGCCATACTACAGCCATCTGTATGTGTGCACACTGCAATCTCGTGGCTTCTGTCACCTCAGTCTATTCTTCTGTTTGAGTTCAGCAGAGGGGTGACAGCAGAGGAGGCAACCAGAAACATTTGCACCGTCTATGGAGTAATGCAATCGGACAGAGATTGGCAAGGAAATCGTTTTCTAGTTTTAAGGAGTATGGTTTTGACATTAGGGACTCTCCACGTTCAAGAAGACCTTCGAGGTGTGATGAAGTTATTTTAAATGCATTAATCCTCAATGGCCCACTTCATCATACTCTAAAAATCCCATATGTGAGGAACTGTGATCATTGCACCCTCGTGTGACTTTCGAAAATAGGAAACGTAAACGCAAAACAGTTACAAGCAGTGATAGTTCTGACGAGGTCGTTGTAAGGAGAATTGTTTACAACTTTTATCTGACCGAAAAATGAGTGGCTACAGTGGAAGGAATTAAAAAGAAATTAAAAGAAGCTGTAGACTTTGAAGGTAGCAATACTAGTGTAAGGTGGTTGTTAAAGAAAGGTAGCAATATTAGTATTTTTTAAAGAAAAACTGAAGCAGACTCATATTCTTAGACAGAGACAACATCCTAGAAAAAAGAATTGCATATCTGAAACGATAAATACACTCAAGAGCAAGAGCCAAAGAAATTGGTTCACCTGCCTAATATCGTGTAGGGCCCCCGCGAGCACGCAAAAGTGTCGCAACACGACATGGCACGTACTCGGATAATAGATGAAGTAGTGCTGGAGGCAATTGGGCCCATGATTCCTCCAGGGCTGTCCATAAATTCGAAAGAGTTCGAGGGGACGGAGATTTCTTCTGAACAGCATGTTCAAGACATCCCAGACATCCTCAATAATGTTCATGTCTGGGGAGTTTGGTGGCCAGCGGAAGTGTTTAAAGTGCTCGCTCCTGGAGGCACTCTGTAGCAATTGTGGACGTGTCGAGTGTCGCATTGTCCTACTGGAATTGCCCAGGCCCGTCGGAATGCACAATGGGCATGAATGGATGCAAGAGATCAGACAGGACGCTTACGTACGTGTCATCTGTCAGAATCGTATCTAGACGTATCAGGGGTCCCATATCACTCGAACTGCGGACGTCCCATACCATTACAGATCCTCCACCAGCTTGAACAGTCCCCTGCTGACATGCAGGGTACATTGATTCACGAGGTTTTCTCTATACCCGTACGCGTCCATCCACTCGATAAAATTTGAAACGAGACTCGTCCGACCAGGCAGTATATTTCCAATCATCAACAGTCCAAATCCGGTGATAACGGGCCCAGGCGAGGCGTAAAGGTTTGTGTCGTGCTTTCATCAAGGGTACACAAAAGCCCATATCGATGATGTTTAGTTGAATGGTTCACACGCTGACACTTTCTGATGGCCCAGCATTGAAATCAGCAGCAATTTGCGGAAAGGTTGCACTTACGTCACGTTGAACGATTCTCTTCAGTCGTTGTTGTTCCCGTTCTTGCAGGATGTTTTCCCGGCCACACCCATGTCTGGGATTTGATATTTTACCGGACTCCTGATATTCACGGTACAGTCATGAAATGAGCGTACGAGAAAATCCCTACTTCATCGCTACTTCGGAGATGCCATGTCCCATCACTCGTTTGTCGACTATAACACCACGTTCAAACTCACTTAAATCTTGATAACCTACTATTGGAGCGGCAGTAACCCAGCTAACAGCTGCGCCAGACGTTTGTCTTACGTAGGTGTTGCCGACCAGAGCGACCGCTTACGTATTTCTGTATTTGAATGCTCGTTTGGCGCTTCAATGTAGAATTTACGGAGGAAAAAGAAGACATTGTTTACGTTTATGAAAGTTTCATTTTATCATCACGCATAAGTGGGAAATCATGAACTAATAACACAACTCACTGTCTCCTCAAACCGGAATCGAGGGACAAAGCCCAATAATTACACATATAGCCGATGAAAATGGGTTGATTCCTAATGCGCTTGTTATGTATAAGTCAAATCAAGCAATAGAAGATTACCACAACCACATGAATGAACAAAATTGTGAAAAATAGATGACGGAAAAGGTGATTCCCAATTCAAATCGTAACTCTATACTAATTCTCGACAATACTCTATATCACAACCGTAAAATAAATATATCTCCAACGTCTAATTCTACTAAAATGGCAACAAAGGAACTTACCCAAGTCTCGGATGACATGCTGAAACCTTTTCAACACGACCTTGTTCGAAGAACCAAGCGAAGGCCTGTCGAGTATTTCCGTCAGTAGGTTTCTGCACAATGTGGGTCACGTTGTTTTGCTCCATCCTGCCTACCACCGGGACTTAAATAAGCAACATCCTTCACAACGTAACAGCTGTGAAACATTTATGAGAGGAGAAATTTAGTTCAGTAGCCAACGAAGACTGGATTCCGTTGTGCGAACACGCAAAAAAATTGAACGAGCATACTAGCAGTAAGATATCTTTTTTGACGACGAAACTGTTAAAACAGTAATACGCTTAGGTGGCATAGATAGTAATAGCGAAAGCGATCATTCTGATCGGAGTAACTGCGCTCCATGATAGTGACTGAAGGTGAGTTTCCTGTTTGACGAGCACATGCTTGTGCCCAGGGTCTATAAAGGACACGTCTAGTCATTCTACCGCGATCCTTTGCGATCGCAGCCATTTTGGGTCTAGCCTATCACGCGACTGTACCGGATTGTTTTTGTACTAGGTATACTGTTTGTCACTAGAATGTGAGTGTATTTAGAAATGGGTTTCTGTGCTGCACCGAATTGCAGCAGCAATTCGTCTAAAGAGGTCACTTTATTCACACTTCCTACAGAAAAAGATCAGAGAGTTAAATGGTTACAGAACTGTAGGAGAGACAAATAGCAGCCAACAACACATTCCAAGTTGTGTGAAGTAAGTAAATTACCGGTTAAAAGAATTAGAATTGAAGTATCGTTTGTTTTCTAAATAACCTATATGTTTATGATTTTTTAAAGCTTCACTTTGAGGATTCACAGTTCGAGTTAGGGAGAGCTGATGGAAGAAGACTGCTAAAATGGACTGGCATTCAAACATAATTTGACGTCCCAAATGCACCCAAACTGTCAATGAAGGTGAGATGTTCATCAACGTTTTTCAGTTTTCATATGTGATCATGTTTCAGACGGAACGCAATAGGTTATTTTATTTTAGATTTATGAACGTAATCTTCCAATCTATAACCAGTTACCAGCACTTGTGTCACCTGAAATGATTTTAGCTTATGAGAGGATCAAATCAGTGGCGAGTAAATTGTGCCCGGAATTAAATTGTAGACGCACATAAATTTATATGCAGCATTTATGTCTAAAATTCTCCTTTGGCCCTACTGCAGTTACTGTTGACTCTCAGTAATGTACTGGCATGCATTCTGCCGACAACACGGTTTTGTACAGTTTGTTACTGTGTAGTGTGGTTAGTGGAATCTGTTATATTAAGAATAAATCGTAAATCGGAAGATAGCAATTGTCGCATCCGACACACTAATTGTGTTATGCCAGTACTGCAGCTGCAAATGCAATGTTGGGATTGGGGAACTTGGTTTCATAGCTGAATGCATGCCAGTGTTCGTTTAAAGGCGCAATGCTGGTAAGATGGTTACTGAAAAGGTTGTTTCAAATTTTGTCTTTATTTTAATATTTTTTCCTGTGAAATAATGGAGTTTCGTAATTACATTTCCCGCCACTGAAGCGTTTGAGGAAGAGACGCATGAACATAAACAGGAGGCATGCAGTACAGATGGAGATACTGTTGCAAACTTGCAGTTGTAAAACAAGAGACTGAAAGCAGATGTGAGTTTTTGTAGTGAAGTGACTTGCATCATTCATAAAAATTCACTAGTAAGAAAAGTGTTCTAATAATTATCATTTACATATATTTTGTTGGTAGGTCCATATTAAATATTCTTCTATCTTCACACACGAAGAAAATGATAGAGAAGATGGCTGAAATGGAGAGCAACCCTAGCAAATTTTTACATGCAGACCAGAAAAAGTAATATAAAGGAGTTTCTCAGTCAAACCCTTACAAATGGTCAAACAAAACTATAAGATTTGCTCTAAAAGTTAAATGTGTTGTTGGTACAAAGAGTTATGGAAATGTGGGTTGCACCAACTACCCATTATCATCATCAAGGACTCTGAGGAGGAGGACTGAAACCTGCAAATATGCACCTGGAATTAAGCGTGATACTATTCAGTAGTTAGGTGAGAACCTGGAGTCTGAAGATGTGCGAGGAAAACTGTGAGTACTTTCATTGGATGAAATCTCCATAAGGCCATTTTTTGAATATGACAAAGGTTTAAAAAGATATATAGGATTTGTTAGTGAAGAGTTAAGCAATTCATCAGATTGCCAGCTATGCCTTAGTTTTTGTGGTGCGAGGGTTAACAGTGCACTGGAAGCAAATTGTGGCATATTTTTTAACTGGGAACTCTACAACCCCAAACAAACTTTGGAACATTCTCAACAAAGTAATTGAATGTTTGTATGCCAAAGGAGTAACAGTGAAGTGTATTTCAAGTGTCATGTGTGGTAACAATCTTGGCATGTGGGGAATTCTAGGTATTCATTCAATTCGTAGCCAGGTGAACCGAGCGAGGTTAGCAAACTGGACTCACATTCGGGAGGACGACAGTTCAAACCCGCGTTCGGCCATCTTGATATAGGATTTCCGTGATTTTCCTAAATCGCTTCAGGCAAATGCCGGAATGTTTCCCGTGAAAGGGCACGGCCGATTTCTTTCCCCATCCTTCCATAATCCGACTTTGTGCTCCGTTTCTAATGATCTCCTTGTCGACAGGACGTAAAACACTAATCTCCTCCTCCTCTGTAGCCAGGTGAACTGTAAAATTAAGCATCCGTGCTTGTCTGGCGAGAGCTTATATTTTGCTGCAGATCAGCCCCACATTTTAGAGAATATTATTAATCCGAGTACATTTGAAAGATCAGAGTTCCTTTGGCTAGAATCTTGTTGAATCGTAATGTAGCTTCTGCTTTACAGTTTGCAGCATTAACAGGGCTTCTTTCAAAAGATGCTCTAACAACAAATTGGTTTATTAACAATGTTAATAAGTGGTATGAAATTATAGTAAGTAGAAACAAAGCAGAATCAATCTATACTAACAATACAGATAGGATGATGCATTTGAGACAGACGCTGAAGTGGTTTACAGCACTGAGCTTCAGCAGCAAGAAGCAGTGGGAAATAATACAAGCTTGACTTCAGCTGTCTACTGCAAGTGTTCTGTACTTGTTTGAGGAACTATCTTCGAAGCATAAAATTGACTATCTACTAACTGGTAGGCTGTCCACAGACTATAGCAAATATTTCTTTTCCCAAGTCCGTGAAAGTGGTGGTATTCATCCTACACCAGTAAAATTAAGACATGTAATTAGAAGATTAGCATTGCACAGTATTCACGTGTAGCACGGTTATGATGAGTACTACGTCGACTTTTTTCCAAATCAAAACAGCCAGAGGCTGAGACTGAGTTAGAGCCTCATACATCAGACCCTTAAGTATTAACACTGTTCAGCTAGCAGGTCTTGTCTGGGTGGGTGGTGCATAAACTTATCAGAACTTCAAAGTCAGTTACATGTGACACGTCTTAAATCAATATATTCTCCACAACCTTCAGAGAACCTTCCCTATGTGTGGACATCGACTGTGAATCAAGGGGCATTGATGCAGCCAATACAGGCCACACTTAATGTTATAAGCCATGGTGAAGAGGTCTTCCCAAAATGTAGTTACGAACTGTTGAAATATGAGATTGTTCCTCACAATTTGGTTACAATGTGTCTCAGTTGTACTGAATGAGTCAGTAGTTCTTTTTGTCCTAAGCATAATGAAGTGGAATTTCTTTTAAAGACTTTTTTCTCTGTGAGACCACACACTTATGCCAAAGTCTTAAACATGCGTTTCACTAATAAATCAAAAGGCTATACCCGTAAAAGTTCGTTATGCGAACGAGTGCTGATATTCAGAAATAATGTTTTGCTACTGTAAGTAGAACGTTACGTTTTACCTGATCATTTCCTTTTTTGTGCTAAGCAAACCATCAACAAATCTCTTGTGTTCATTTTTATTTTACAATTGTACACATTTTGTTTGTAGCATTTGCCTTCCGAAAATTGATTTGATTTATCTGTCTCTTCAGCTTGTGGTGGACTCTTTTGGCGATAAATATAATTTTTCTGTAATTGATACAGTATACAGTATACACTGAGGCTCAGCTATTTCCAGATTTGAAACATAGCTGGTTGGTACATAAAGTTGAAGAAACTGCTATCAAGTCAGCATGTTTGTAGTACGCTTGCAATGGCTGAAACATAGCCGAAAAGTTACTGCTTTTCAGTGACCTAACGATTTTTGCAATACCCCTAACACTTATTTCTACAAATCTGATGTCTACTGCTGGATTAGGTATTTCCTGTAAAAGAAATCCACTGGCCTGTTTTTCAAGCTCCATTTTTGTCATTGTTCAAGCACAAGATACTTCTATCCTAGACGTTAGCTGCCTTTACTCTATCCTTCCACTGAAATTGTGTCTTGCTTGTTGTAAAGGTGAACTGTGATCATAGTGATGTAAAAATCATTTTCAAAAGATAACTGTATTTCGCGTGTATTGTGTTAACTTGGTAAGCTATTGACTGTTAAAAATACTGCTCTGGTGACTAGCAGTCTAAAGCCTTATGTTATTATGAACTGCGAATAATGTGCACTGTTAGACAACATATTAGTTTGCCATAACTAATGGATTTTTATCTGATCAACATTTAAAACTGTCACACAGCAACAGCTACATTACTGATTTCCAGGAAATGTAAATCTGATAGCACACTGTTATTTGGGACTGTGTGTAAATAAACCTTCTGTCTAAATATGAGCTTACAAAGAAAATCTTCCTGTTGTAGTAAGTACATCACACTCATTACCCTCATTTATCAAAATAAATATTTGCAAATTATTGAAATTTTCTTCATTGTTTCTCTTTTCTATAATCGTGATCCCTCAGTCAGTTGCAATATTGAATTGGTTTGAAGCAGTGAAACCAAAATTTTTGTGAGGCAATCTGGTTATACAGAATGTGACCATATTCATTCTCACTGCAATACTTGTATACTGGCCAAAGATACAATTAGTAAATTCAGTTACCTTGCAAGGAAAATTACCTTTTCATTAACAAAATTTTGCTTTCCCCCAAAGATATCTGGGGGACATAAAGCTATGTGTTATGCTTCAAATAGTCTGTAATTGTTCTTTGTGTTTCAGTCACTGAAGCACAATGTTATTATTAAAGAAAGTCTGAGGGGTGTTGTCGGTAGAATGGAATGCCTAGTGAGCTTTTCTGGCCTGATTTGTTTCGCCTGCTAGCATTGATTTTAGTCAGTATCTTGTTTTTAGGCACATGAAACGGTCAACTTTGCAGGTAACGAGCTACTAGTGATTCTCCCATGATACATTGCACAGCTTCTCTGACTCGTTTGCTCACTCAGACTACAGTACAGATATAAATGTCATAAACGCTAAATTAAACTTTATATTTTTATATCCTCAATACTAATCGTTTGCAAATGGTGCTGTTTTCATATTCCCATGCCTACACAACTTTCTCTGTGTAAAGATAGCATCAGTAATAACGCACAACATTTGTAACGATACATCCAGCGACGTCCGTAGCAGACGTCACAGTCACGGCTTGATTGTGATAATGCTGCATCAGATTTCCTTGTCAAGTGTTTACATTGAGCAGGTACAAACATTCATGAAGGCACAATGATTTACTCAAACGAAATGAGCAATATTGTTCTTTCACACAGCCAGAATTTTATTTTTAAACTTAAACATATAATTTCCGACACAAAAGACAGGCAAACTGTTCTCAGAAGGATAATAATTTTCTGAAGGAACCGCTCTCTTCCCTAGCGTCTGTGTAGTCTGCTCTAGCGCTGATATGGCGGCTCCATTACGAACACTGATGCCCAGACCTTCCCTATATAGATCTTGCTTGTGCCGAGCTTCGCGGCAGTTCTCTCCGAGACGTCGCCCAGGCTCGTAGGCATCTGGCACTGAGTGTAACGCCGCCCGTGGAACAGGTGGCTGGCTGTGAAGGCAGCCCACAGCAGCGAGGCGAGTGAGGAGCAGCCGCGAGAGCCGCTTAGCGGAGGCCGCCACCGACTGCCGGGAAAGGCGACCGGGCCACACAGAAGCTGTGAGCAGCCCACGGCAACAGTGACTGCAGTCCAGAGTTCTGCTGGCGGCAGACCCAGACTGCACTCTGGCGAGGCACAAGGGTCGACCGCTTCCCCTAGGAAAACAAGAGACAGAAAGGAAGAGTGACAGAAGGTGCAAAGGCTACAAGGAACCAGTGATCTAAGCAGGCTGCTTGCCTTTCGATTAACTCCACAGCCTTCAGTCAGGTTCATTTCCCACTTTCGTGCACGTTTACAGTTCTAAATGGAGGTCTATTGAGCTCTTGATAGTGAAAGCAGGCTGACAATAGAAGCAGTTTAGACAATCAAATGAAAGACACGTTCCAAAGTACAGTTAAAAATTTACCATAAACGAAAAGTCTGTTTGTGCACTGGCAGTTCCAATACATACAGGAAACAAACTTTATCGCTGCACCGTCCGGAGTGGCTGAGCGGTTCTAGGCGCTACAGTCTGGAACCGCGTTAGGTTTAAGTAGTCCTAAGTTCTAGGGACTGATGATCTCAGAAGTTAAATCCCATAGTGCTCAGAGCCATCTGAACCATCTTTATCGCTGCAAATAAAGCCAACAGAAAAAGTTAGTAAAGATAGAGAGCGAAATAACTGGGGAAAAGAACGGATACTTGTGAAACAGAAATACATGTAGCCAAAGAAACTGAAAAGCAATCTGTGATTCTTTACTCCTGGTGCGAATAGAGGTATACGACTACGTAATGAGTGATGGACACATGTTACCAGCAAACTCACTTCGATACTGTAGTGAACTCGAGAAATTGTTTTGTGACATCAGACAACGGTCGCCCCATGTTGGGCGCCAAAAATGTATTCAACTGTGAATTCTTCTCTCTGCTGTAGGACGTGAAAGGACGAGCATCTACATCTACATCTACATCCAAACTCCGCAAGCCACCTGATGGTGTGTGGCGGAGGGTACGTTGAGTACCTCTATCGGTTCTCCCTTCTATTCCAGTCTCGTATTGGTCGTGGAAAGAAAGATTGGCAGTATGCCTCTGTGTGGGCCCTAATGTCTCTGATGTTATCCCCATGGTCTCTTCGCGAGATATACGTAGGAGGGAGCAATATGCTGCTTCACTCCTCGTTGAAGGTATGTATTCGAAACTTCAACAAAAGCCCATACCGAGCTACTGAGTGTTTCTCTTGCAGAATCTTCCACTGGATTTTATCCATCATCTCCGTAACGCTTTCGCTATTACCAAATGATCCTGTAATGAAGCGCGCTGCTCTCCGTTGGAACTTCTCTATCTCTTCTATCAACCCTATCTGGGACGGATCCCACACCAGTGAGCAGTATTCAAGCAGTGGACGAACAAGTGTAGTGTAATCTACTTCCTTTGTTCTTCCAATGAATCTCAGTCTGGCAACTGCTTTACAGACGATTAATTTTATATGATCATTCCATTTTAAATCACTCCTAATGTCTACTCCCAGATAATTTATGGTATTAACTGCCTCCAATTGCTGACCTTCTATATTGTAGCTAAATGATAAAGGATCTTTCTTTCTATGTATATGTATTCGCAGCACATTAGACTTGTCTACATTGAAATTCAATTGCCATTTCCTGCACCATGCGTCAATTCGTTGCAGATCCTCCTGCATTTCAATACAATTTTCTATTGTTAGAACCTCTAGATATACCACAGCATCTTCCGCAAAAAGCCTCAGTGAACTTCCGATGTTATCCACAAGCTTATATATATATATATATATATATATATATATATATATATATATATATATATATATATATATTGTGAATAGCTACGGTCCTACGACACTCCCCTGCGGCACACCTGAAATCACTCATACTTCCGAAGAATTCTCTCCATTGAGATGACTGATGAGATTGCCCCACGTTAGGAGCCAACAATTAACTGATATCAGTAATTAGATAAAATCTGACGCAAATGATACGACATTAAGGTGTTTATGTATGAATGTAAAAGATTGCTTATATGATAAAAGCATGAAAGAAATGTATTTATTTTCGTGCTGTTTACACAACCTAAAAAAATTTATAAATCTCAGGGCCAACCTGACTGGGTGTGGACACGACTCACTTCTTAAAGGGAAGGAGGAGGGAACGAATCGTCTCACCATTCCGCGTTATCGTTCGTCCTATTCTGCTGTCGGCGGCAGGCGCTGCGTCGGTGCGGCGCATCACCTCGGAGCTGTGCGGCGCGAGTCGGCTGCCCTCAATCAGCTGTCACGGCTTTCGGGCGACTCCCCAGTACGATCTCCGCATTGTCTGCACGTTGTCGGCTGCGTGGTCGAAGCTGTGCTGTCACGGTGTCGGAAGGCGGGTGTTGGCGATGGGTGGAACAGCGCCCATGTCCTTTCGCTTCCGTGGTATCTCCACGATTCCTCTTTTCCTTCTCAGCCAATCTCCCAGCTCAACTCCTCTTCGAAATATTCTATATTTCGGCGGTGTCACTGGTGGACGAAATTTTCAATGCATCCCGCCGTTTCATCGCCACGCCTCTCCGAGTGCAGGGCGGAAATTTTCTACCTGGCTTGGGCTGGCGTGTGGCTCGTGAATCGCTATCTTTCTCACAATTTCACATTTTTAAGATGTTTTCCCGCATTCTGAGGTTGTTAGGAAAGCAGCTACACAACCGTTGTCTTGCGTGAGTCCTGGACAGACTTATGTTTTGACTCCGTCTCAAAATCTGCCGACGTCCGTCATTTACAAGGAATGTCCTCACCGTTGACAGAAAACATCTTCTTAAACATGCTGGCTTCTTTCACAGAGACACCAATTCCCCATGCTTTTTGTACGCTCCTCCCTGTGCCATTGGGATGCTAGAATTGTCGGCACATCCCTGCTTTCTAAGCCAGGTAAAATGACTGCCGGCAGGCCAGAAGAACTCAGATGCTTTTGCGCGTACAGTTTTGGCATTCCGTCCTAATGGCTGCAGGAGCCCGTCAGCTCTCATTACGCTTCCCATTGTCAGACGAACCCTTCGCATCGTGTCCTGCTTGAACGAGGCAAAGGCGTCCACCCCGGCTTCCCGCTTGCGGAAAGACTGCACCCGCAGACTCGCCCCAGGCTGTCCGCCTCGGCCGCTGGCGGCGCGTTGGAGAAAGTGGCCGCGGTCAGACGTATTACAATACCTGAAACATGTGACACACCCGATCATCTGATTGCCGTGCCTAACGGGTAAGGATGAACAATTTTGGGACAGAAACTTTGGCTATATAATATTATTCTATCGAAAATATAGGTTTTGTGGTAATGAAGTTCACTTTTAGGGCTGCTCTATGTAAATCAAAGTATCCTTTTCAAATGCAATGAGAGATAATCACACCTTCGCGTTACATTTTACGAACGTCGAATAGCAACACATTCCAATAAACTGAAATATTGTCACGCGCTATTGTAATGGCACAGCAACGTTTTTAAATATTTCATTCTTTGGCCGGCACGGCTGACACGAACTCTATATGCTGATATTCAATTTTAATTAAAGTAGATTCTTCTCATTGGTTCACCTGTGGCGAGGGCGACAAACTCATTCGGTACTTCATCCATTTATACGCCACCCACTACGCCCTTTTAGTAACAATGACTCCACTGAGCAATAATGTCACAGACACAGTGCTCTTGACGCTTCGACCTCGAAAATCGATCTTTGTCTCTACAACTGATGTGTGTCAGTCCACAACGAATAGCTCTGAATAAGGGATTGAGGATTTCTTATAACCTAAAGATAGAAAATGTGAAGAAATTTTAGAAAATACTTAACTGAAAGTGGACAAAGGATTGTGACGGTGGAGACTCCCTACAGTTTTTATGTTAGGTGACAGTTACTTTCAGTTGTATCATTCTTCACTGCATTAGGCCAGCATCTATTCCGTTCTTAGCCGCTTTAATAAAGTTCAGCGTTCTTTGAATCACTCTTTCATCTCCTCCAGCTGAGTCTAAAAGGTAACACACTCTTGCGAGACTTAGAACTGCTACAGGTCACACAAATTCTTGTCTACATAAACATTTCACATGGCTCGTATCACTGACGTTAGTCATTCCTATTCCAGCTACATCAGAAAATCGTGTAGGAATTAAAATGGTAGACTGTCTGAGGAGCAGCCCAACCCTCTCTTGATGTCGTAGTCGACATGCGACAGATGTTGAAGGCAGAAAACTATGTCTTTTTCATTACTCCTTCAGTCAGTAAGCGTAAAGCCCGAATTTCTGCTCTTTTATTTTCACTGTTAATTACAATAATTGGTTGTTATCTCGTTTTCTCTTGCTGTTCACAAAATTAGCTGCTGCTGTAATACGCCATGGCGTTTATTCGTACAAGTATTGAGCAATAAATCTCATCCTCGTATGTTATTTGCTGAGTTCCTGAAATTACTTGTGAGTAAGTTCGCAATTGAGAAACACGCTTTGAGATTCCTCAGTTGCGTCGGTATCCATAAAATCCAGTAGTCTGACCCACAAAATTGAACTCATTAGAGGAGTGTGTAGCCGGCTTTAACGTTCCAAGGTGTGGCTTGGGTCCGTGGGGTGGTCACACACCTGTAACTCGCGCAAATATTTCTTGTTCTTGTCAAACATGAATTAAATTGTCCGGATGATAAGCATGACGGAGAACAGTAGTCCTCGATTCAGTGTTGTTACAACTCAGCAAACGAAACCCGTAACTCCAGATCACAAAGTGTGACGACGGATTGACTGGCGTTCCTCTTTATAAAAAGTTCTACCAGTAGCCACAGTTGCACTTATTTCATAAATTAATCTAAACATCCTACCAGTGGTAAGTCTCGTGAGCTCTCCAATCTACAAACAATGTGTCAAAACATTCCACTATTCAAATCATAAGTATAATAAATACATGCTGAGCATAGCGCCTCTCTTCGCCGGTCAGTTTCCGGCGTCCCAGGGTTACCTGAACATGTTGTTCCATTTATGAAAAAATGTAATTACATATCACTGTCTCATGCACTTAACGTTTATTGCAAGGAAAACGTATTTTACAACATAAATAAAAATTAACTTAATCTGTTCCTAAGGAGCGTCTTTTCGCGCTCTTTTCACTGATGGTTTCCAAAATGTGTAATTTGCATCAACTTTAAGTGACTTGAATTTTTAATAACGGAAAATGAGAACTTAATTAATAAACTAATAAATCAAGCGAAGAACTACCCGTATGACTTGCTGGACAGTGTTATTTTGCTTCCATAATGAGTTTCTCTGTGAAGAAATTGTCGTTCTGACACATTTGCGTAATCGGCTGTAATAAAAATTGCTGTAATTTAGGCCGTGTGTTAGTTGGTAAAGCAAGACAACCGGAAAGTACAGCTGATTCCCTTAACTTTCGTCTCCCAAATTGACTATGATGACTATCACTCAAGGTATTTATGAGACACCAATTTTGTTAAGGTATTCTAATAATGTTTTTCTAATCGGGCTGACGTTGTTTCTGCAATTTCTTTAGCACAATTTTAATTCAAGTGAGAATTCATGCGCTGGTGGCTATAATGGTTCAAATGGCTCTGAGCACTAAGGGACGTCTGTGATCATCAGTCCCCTAGAACTTAGAACTACTTAAACCTAACTAACCTAAGGACGTCACACACATACACGCCCGAGACAGGATTCGAACCTGCGACCGGACTGAGCGCCTAGAACCGCTAGACCACCGCGGCCGGCCATGCACTGGTCTACTTGAGTTTCTGATAGGACGATTCTGTGCTTTGTTACTTATGTTCTGAGCTACTGGCTGTAATAATTTTCTCGACAGGTTGGCCCAAAAGCGGATCTGCCTGTGCAGTAGCCAGCTGTTGGAAGTTCCGCCATATGGCAGGTCCTCAAGCCTCATGTTTACAAGACACGAGAAAATCAGTTTGGATTTGGGGAACATACAGGTAACAGAGACGCAGTTCTCAAGTTACACTTGATAATGGGAATAAGAAAGAAGAAAAATCAACAGATGCTCTACATTTTGTCGACCTAGAACATGTTTTCGACTATGTAAAATGGTGAAAGACGTTCGGAATTCTGAGAAATATGGGGGCAAGTTATGGGAAAAGTCGGGTGATATACAACATGTACAGGAATCAAGAAGTAACAATAAGATTGGAAGAACAAGAACGAAGCTTTCGGATTAAAATGGGTGTACGAATGGGGATGCAGCTTTTCTCCCCTGTTGTTAAATTTATACTTGAAGGAGCAATGATGGAAGTAACAGAATGTTCCAGGGGTGATATTAAAATTCAGGGTGCATGGGTATCAATGATAAGATTTGTTGATGGCATTGCTATCTTCACTGAAAGCAAAGAAGACTGTAGGATATCTTGAATGGAATCAACAGTAGACTGGGTATAGAACATGCATTCAGACTAAACCAGAAAATGGAAAAGTAGAGAGCAACAGCAGAACTAAGAATAGCGAGAGACAGTAAAGTTGGTGAACGTGAAGTAGAAGAAGCTAAGGAATTCTGCTGCCTTGGAAGTAATGTAGTCTACGACGGATGAAGGAAGGACATAAAAAACAGACTTGCAAAGGCAAAGAGACCGTTCCTTGCTAAATGAAATCTAAGCCTTAATTTGCGGAAGAAATTTCTGAAAATATATTTTTACAGTGCATCATAGTACGGTAGTGAATCGTTGACTGTGGTAAAACCGGAGCAGAAGAAAATAGAAGTAGTTGATATTCGGTGCTACAGAAGGACGGCCGGCAGCTGTAGCCGAGCGATTCTAGGCGCTTGTTCGGAATCGCGCTGCTGCTGCGGTCGAAGGTTCGAATCCTGCATCCGGCGTGGATGTGTGTGATGTCTTTATGTTCGTTAGGTTTAAGTAGTTCTAAGTCTAGGGGACTGATGACATCAGATGTTGAGTCCCAGAGTGCTTAGAGCCATTTGAACCATTTGTACAGAAGGACGTTGAAAATTGCGTGAGCTGGTAAGATAAGAAATGAGGCGGTTCTCCACAGAACCGGCGACAAAAGCAACGTATGGAAAACACTAGCAAGAGAAAGGGGCAGATTGATAGGACTTGTGTTAAAACATTAGACAATAACATCCGTGACAATAGGGAGTAAAAACTGTTGTGGAAGACATAGAATGGAGAACATCCAACTAATAATGTATGAGATAGGTACACGTGCTGCTCTGAGTTGAAGAGGACAGGGCAGAAGAGGTTTTCGTGGCAGGCTGCATCTGACCAGTCTCACAAAATACGTACTTCATCATGAAAACACGCTGGGTTATTTTGTGTGAAATATCCGTTATAGGTTGGTTAACATAAAGAAAGAGTCTGAATGACTTCTCCAGTGAGTTGTATTGTCGCTCCAGCAGCAGGCACCAGACTAAATAGTTCCAAGGGCACACACAAACGAACGAATAGTGGACGATTCTGCTAGAGAGATTGCCTACACTACGCTCTCCGTTCTATTCTTGAGTATTGCTCCACAGTATTATGAGATCCTTAAGTACATTGCTCAGCAAAATTTAAGGTCGAGCAAGAGAAAGTTTCGTAACATGTTATCTAATAGGTGGAAATGTATTACAGTGCGAGAGCACGTTACCAGAGTTCTCCCAGCTCTCCTCAAGGCGTGAGATGAGCGTAGCTACAGCGCCAAGTATGGCAGGTGCCGCAAAACGAGGGAAAAGGCAGTGCGTGTCGGTCAGGTGATCACGGAGGTGGCCTCCATCACAACATGGTCCGGAAACAACATCTGGATGACTTCAAGCGGGGACGTGTAACAATACGAGTCAAGATGGATGTAACGGAACTTGAATAGCGTATTTGCCTCTATTGGTTACGGTAGAGAGATCGATCTTTCGGTCCTGTCTGTATATTTATATATAATAATGCATGAATAAAGGCTGGGCGAGTGTAAAGCTATCGTTAAAAACGCACGCCACGCGATTCGTTACGATTTGGTCGGTCATAATAATAATAACACGCTTTTGAATACAATTAAAATATAACAGTGATACCTGTTTAGTGTTATTGGAAATAATATGTAGTAAATTAATGAGTAAGGTAGTCGATCCTATAAGAAGAGGTAAACTTGGGCATATTGAGGTGTTTTGCTTTATATCGACGAAGCCGATGATAAGGCGTCATTTTTTCTTTTACTCTTAGAAATAAACAAGTAAAGAAGTGCTAATTGTGCGTTGTGAAAATATATAGGGGCGAGATTTAAATAACTACGGTATGCTATCAGAGTAACAAAAGAACATTTAGTTACACGAAGTCGCGGATAGCGAAGTGTGGTCATTAAATTGAGTACACTTACAGGGTGGTCAATTCCGGGATAAATCTGTACTCATCTCACGAGGGTATTGAAACCGATTTTTTTAATTATATCGCGGAGAGCGGGCTCCAATTTATGAAGAGGAGAAAAACGTTAACTTTTACGCGAACTCTTAATAATATTGGATAGGAGAGAAAAGTGTGTAATTGTCTTACGCCCAACAAACATTCGTGGAGGGCGATAGCTAAACTAGAGGAGTCAATAACAAAATACTGTATCATTATCATTGACTGTTGGTGTCGAGCAATCAAAACTGTTCAGCAAAGGGTTTCGATGGAACTTGGGAGTTAGGGTTCAGGCACTCGCATAAATTCCACATCAGGGTCTGAATGAGTAGTGAATGCGAAATGAAACTGTGAACAAAGTTACGTTAAATAAAACAGAAGAAACAAGACAGTTTGGCCGTATGCGTTATTATTCCATAGACTGCAACATTTCTTATCGTTGTGCCGAGCCTTTATAGATGATTTTTATGACAATTTGCTTGGAAGAGATCTCGTTACGAGTTAAGTTTTGGGGACCTGGTCAATAGGGGGTAGTTCGTAGATCCTAACTACTGCAGCAATTCTGGAATCAGGTGCTACCGTGAACGTTGTGTGTTGTCAATGACTTAAGGTTACCATATCTCATGCTCTAAGATCGACGCGCCTTTCCACTTGGTATAACGGTGCCTCACGGCAACAACGACGACGACGACGACGACGAAGGAAGATACGGTAGAGAAGGACGAAGTATCGCGAGTACAACCCAAGAGTTTGGTAGCTCACAGCATTGGTTCAGGGACGTGGGGAGCTTGAGCTTCCCAAACTACAGGCATTGCTGTCTGAAGGGGTGAAGGTGGTCGATCACAGTTTATTACAGCAGCGGTTGACCGACATAATGAGAAACAGACAGGAAGCGATCCACTTTAAATAGGAGGTGTAGTTACAGCCACATTTAACAGGACTGTAAGGCTCACGCTCCAAGAGAATAGGGACTGGAGCAACGGGGACAGGGATCCTGAGATCTTGCGCCAAGAACACTGTCGAACATGAATGATGTGGTGGTCCAGGCATTATAGGCTGGTGGTACATAATGTTGCAAACTGGCACCACGTCGTCGTACACTCACCGGTCAAATCTACTATGACAGTCTACGTGCATCTTTCCGAGGATGCATTCGATCCTGACTTCATTTTTAAAGACGACAATGCACGACCACGTCGACCAGCACAGGTGAAGGAGCTCTTGAAACGTGAGGGTGGTGGGTCTTTCTGTTGCCACGACTTATATCCTGCAGAGCACGTGTGGGACGCATCATACCAGTTGTTTCTACACTGACGGAAAAAAGTAGTTCACCTAGAAAGACGATATCGATTTTGATTGGACACAGCATAAGCCACATCGGGACAGAAGACGTACTGGTAACGGTTTGAACGTCGTCCGCCATCAGATAGCGTAGTGGCACAGCTACCAGAGCGCCATCTGTGTCTGTCCCTTGATAGGGAATTCTCACAGACAGAAGGCTCAGTGTAGTCCAAATGTATGAAGCAAGCAGGCAACCGTGCCACGGACACTCAATCCTGCTTCCTACAGGCAACTGAGAGAGTTTGAAACAGGCCGAATTGTGGTCTTCCGCGGGCGGGATGGTCCTTTCGGAGTAATGACACACAAGTTGGACGTGCTGCGTCAGTTGTGCAACCATACCAAATCCGACCGTAGCTATGGCGACCTTGCGAAACTTCTGGACAAGGGCGCAAGGAAAAGGAGTGACAAGAAGAAGGGACACGATGAGGGTCGTTTCTTAACGTATCAGGAAGTAACTTCCATAGTGCTATACAGAGCTGTAGACTGTAGCAACTGCAGAGGAAGACGGAGGACAGGATATATCCAGCAAATAATTCAGGTCATAGGTTCAACGTCTGTCACAGGAAAGGATATTGTGGCCGACCGCATCGTACTAGTCAGAAGACTAACGAATGAAAAAAAATAAAAATAAAGAAAGAATGAAATAAACTTTGGTCCTCACGTTATGCTCACCAGTGTAATGCTTTATTACAGGGTTGACAGGTGACGTTAGAAAATTGGAAGAAAGAAAATTTACGTTTCTCGTTCCGGCCAGATATTTTCACGAAATAGTTGTTGTTTACATTTTCTTCTAAGAGCCAAAGCATTTCGTTGAATCCCACGCACATCGCGAGATATAACGGTAATGAAATGAAATTTCGTGTGGCTGGGGCATCCCGTCGGGTAGACCGGTCGCCTGGTGCAAGTCTTTTTAGTTGACGCCATTTCGGCGACTTGCGTGTCGAGTAACGATAGTAATAAAGTAAGAGAAATCATAGCTTGCACCGAAAGATTTAGGGGTTCATTTACCTCACGTGCTATTCGTGCGAGGGTGTAAAGGGCAAGAAATTGTCTGAAAACGGTTCTGCAAAGGCTTTGCCAAAAATATAAGTGCGATTACAGGTTTGGAGTTATGTGGTCGCGTTTCTTTTTGAGTTGGGCAGTGGTTTGCATATGTATTTTACATAGTTCAACACATGAAACGCCGTTGAAATCTTTGAAAGCTGTTCATGGGTTAATTCGATGAAATCACCTGACGTGATGAGAAGGAAATGCATTTAAATGCATAATAAATCGGAAATGCTCTGAATTTGCCTCACTGAAAGCTGTCTAGCTTTGTATGCCTGCAACGAGAAATAAGTGCAGTGATAACTGTTCTGCTTTGTAAAATGTAGTCTCCGTCTGCGACCTACCTAACTTGTAAGAAAAGGCATTTATGTTTCTTAATCGTTTCGAATTTCAGCGGGAAATGATATAAATGTTAATTGGAACTGAGACAGCTATACTTCAGGTACGTTTATTACTGCAGAACTTGTTTTGCCGGCCGGTGTGGCCGTGCGGTTCTAGACGCTTCAGTCTGGAACCGCGTGACCGCTACGGTTGCAGGTTCGAATCCTGCCTCGGGCATGGATGTGTGTGATGTCCTTAGGTTAGTTAGGTTTCATTAGTTCTAAGTTCTAGGCGACTGATGACCTTAGAAGTTAAGTCGCATAGTGCTCAGAGCCATTTCAACCAGAACTTGTTTTATTCTAAATGAACATCTTAAATTGCCGTCTAAACTCCAACAACGTTCTTCGTAACTCTTTCTCACACAGCTGCAGAAATTTGCCGGTGTGGCATGACTCCAACACTCCTCGTCTTTGTCTAGTCCACAGGCAGACGTAGTTTCTAACTTACGCACGTTTCTCATTAGTGCTCTTCGACAAGCCAACTATTTAGCTGTGAGGACAGACGGAGCAGTACTCTGTGAACTAAGTTAGGAGGAGCCGTGCAAACTGTGGAAAATTTCGAAGCAGAAGTAGCAGAAGTAATGAGGTAGAAGTAAAACGGAGATTAGTGCTACTTCCAATTCAGTTATGGTGGGTGTGGCCCTGCAGGCGCAGCTCGTACTTGGAGGTCATACATAGTTGATCAAAAGTATGCGGACATTAGTAGACATTGAAATGGGCTGCATCCATCCTTCACCTTTATGACAGCTTGACCTCTGCTGGGGGCACATTCAGTGGAGCCGTGCTCACTTCGAACTATGCGTTTCCTTGAATTTGGCTGTCTATCTGTGTTTGGTGTTCTGCCGTAGTTGCGGTTACGCCGAGGCTCTTCCTACTTCTACGTGTGGCAGCAGCGATGTGTATCGATTTGCACTGTGTACCATCCTTGGTCTTGTGCATGTAGTTTCCGGCTAGGGGTGTGCGGACAGTCGGTCGGTTGGTGCGGACCAGGGAGATATCTCTGTGCGGCGCGGTCGGATGGGTCCACTGGCGGTCCCTGCGTAGTGTCGGAGCGTGTGTGGAGCTGTCCGATCGCTACGAGCTTTATGGCTCACCGACCCAGGACGTCAAAGTTGAGTGGTGTCTTAAGTACCCAAGCCACATCCGTTCATGTTGTGTCGTTCGTTTTGGTGGTTCGCTGTTGGGGAGCAACACCGAGTGTTTGTAGTGGTGAAATCGAGCCGCCGTGCGGTGTAATTAACTATATTGGTTCACTAGATTTCAAGTGCACCCGCGGAATTTTCTGCCATGTGGCAGCAATTTTGAAGTGAAACTGACTGCCACACTATTTGGCCTAATCACCTGTTCTGCATTGCAGGTTATCGGACGCATCAGAGGTGTCTCAATCTCTGTAGAGCAGTGGCAGCTCATTCTTCCTCAAGAGCGAATAAAAGAGAAGGCAGGGATGCGGGACGCTGGGATCAGGAGCGAAGTCGGCGTTCTGAATCATCCCAAAGTCCTGCTATGGCTTCAGGCCGTCTCCTGGGCCGACCAGTCACTTTGGAGAATGTTTTTCTCTACAAACCGTCACCTCAAAGATGCTGTTTTATGACAGGATTGTCTGTCGAGCCGATAAAAAACAACCACTGGGTCCGAACAGTTCCTCTTCAGCACGCAGTACACAGTGCTGTAAAATGTATTCACAGTCTCTCGTATTTAGACTTTTCTTGAGCCCCGTAACGGAACGGCACCCCTGCCACGAAAAGTATCCCTGTACTGTCAACACCAACGTCACTATCGGCATTACACAGGATTGCAGCTTTCCAGGCACTCACCAAACGCAAACGCAAACACTTCCATCGAATTGGCACAGGGTATACCACACTGAATCTTTCGTTTCCAGTCCGTTGTCCAGTGCCGTCAATGTTTACACCACCTCAAGGGTCGCTTATTATTAATTACGGAAACGTGTGGCTCACGATGAAATGCTCGACCGACGTACCCCAGTGTCTTGAACTCCCTACGCACAGGCATTTTGCTAACGGGGCTGCCGGCAGCACTTGGGTACTTACGACTGGCTCCTTCCGCTGATTTCGTGCGACTTTTGCAGCTGCCATGGACGGTGCTCGACCGTCCCCGTCGGTCAGCACGTGAGGTCTGCCAGCTCTCGGTGTAGCTGTGGCTGTTCCTCTGTGTTTTCACTTCAGAGTCACATCACCAACAGTCGACTTGGCCGCTTCACAAATGCTGATTTGTCCCTGATGCGTTTGTTATCCTGGTCACACGTTCAAAGTCCCTGACGTATCCTGACAGACCCCATCAGCTGCTACCGCTTTTCTTCTGTCAACACATCTTGGCCTCATAGAGTATTTGTTGCACAAGTTTTACTAGTAGTTCAACATTTACTTGTAGATGATAATTTGCAAGCCAGCCATATGCACCATGTTTCAAATTCTTCTCATCAGTTGTATGCGGGTGATAGCTCGTATCATGAGGAACAATTTTTGTTAGAGACACAATGTTCGCTGTCGCTTCCCAGGGACGCTCCAAGTTTTTTGTTATTATTTATGACCCTGAGAGGCTGCAGGGTGTAGTGTGTGTTGCTTATAATCTAGTCGACTGCTCCTAATGAAAGGGCATGAGCAGATCAAAATTAAAGTTCCTGTTTCGCTACTAAAGCACCTGACTCCACTTAGAGACACATATTCTTAAGAATTTCCTTTTTAAAGTCGCTCTACCTACTTACTGGTGCACATATGGTCCTCAGGCACTGACATTTCAGTGAAATCTCGTCATCTCATGCTCGTCAAATTCAATAAAAAGACATCTGCTGTCACCGATAAGTATGAGAGAACATTCTGTTTACAAGAAAAATTGCTCCTCACGAAGCTATCTGTTCTCCTTTATACGTCTGATCCAAAACCTCTGAAACACCCTGCAGAAGCTGCAGTATTTATCAAGAAAAAGCCTTTTTGCATCATACTCATGAATTTCATTTAAACACCCAGATGCGTTTTCCATTTATAATGAGCCATCCTCAGTGGGTGCCCTATCATATTATATGATTGTTTTAGTTTTCTCATATAGGTTTTGATACAGTTCTAGGGGGTATCCACATAAGTAACAGAATCGTATGTATCTATGTATGTATGTATGTGTGTTCCACACTTCCTCCTAAATTACTGGACCAATTGCAGTCAAACCTAATACACGCATCATTTAGTGTTTGGAAGGAATCGCTGTAAGGGTAAGAACCACCGACTATCAAAGTGCTGGTGTGAAAAAGCAGTACAGCCCCCGACACGACACCACACATACTTAAGTGATCCAGCAGTTGACAACAAGAGCACACTTACAACAAACTTTACACATAATTTGTAATGTTAACGAAACTTATAGCCGACGAGCCTAGAAAATTATCAAATGAAAAAAGTTTATTGTTCACTGCATTTTCGTTCTTCATGCAGTAAAACTGCCACATTAAGCACGACGTTTCAATTTACTGCTTCTTTACTACTAACTCTATTCACAAAATATCTCGCAGACGATGGACACGTATGCCACTCTATGTACCTGCAAAATTATGTCATAGTGTAGTATATAGTTCACGAGAGAGTGTTACGAGAAAATCAGATCAGATACTTTTCCAAAGTGAATGAATGTGGATGGTTTGATTGACAATGATTAATTGGTCAGTGGTAGAGGGTATTTTCTGTGGGGACATTACAAGAGGACGTCATAACCAAAGACTTGTATGAAACAGGAGGGCGAAATTCGCTAGACATACAGGTGAAATGTGTGTACAAATACGCGTGAAATATGTTAGACATATGTGAAACATATTTCACATGTGCGTATACGAGTAAAGCCACAGGTAAAAATTTCACCACTTTAGACAAATTTGGTACACATATTGGTTACAAGCTGCAATGAAATATTGTTGGGCTAAGAACCATCAGCCTCCTCTTGGGGTGTGATAGGAGAGAAGGGAGAACGAGGAGATGGACATGCAGTTAGGGGAGGAGAAGAATGGCACATACAGGAGGAGGAGGAGATGGACATAGATGGAGGGAGGGGGAAATGGACAGAGAGAGTGGAAAGAGATAGAGAAAAACAGAGATAGGGGGAGGAAGAGACAGAGATAGAGAGACAGAGGGAGGAGGAGGGAAAGGACAGAGAAAGGGAAGAGCAGGAGATGGACAGACGGTAGGGGTAGCAGGAGATGGATACAGAAAGGAAAATGAAAGAGATGGAGAGGGAGGAGGGGGTGGAGCAGCTGGACAGAGAGAGGAGGTGGAGGCGATGGATAGGGATATGAGAAGGAAGAGACTGACAAAGAACATGGAATTACAGGGGGAAGAGGAAATATACAGAGATGGGCGGGGGTAAATGGACAGAGAGAGAGGAGAGGAGTAGATGGATAAAGAAAGAGAATAGGAAGAGAGGGACGGAGACAGGGGGAGGAAGAGACAAGCATAGAGATGAGCAGACAAAGGGGGCAGAGGAAATGGACATGGAAAGGAAAGAGAAGGAGATGGACAAGGAGTAGGGAGACACAGAAAGGAAAGTGGAGGAAATGAACAGGGAGAAGTGGAGGAGTAGATAGGAGGAGGCAGAGACTGACAAAGAGTGGGTGGAGGACATGGAATCATAAGAGGTAAGAGGAGATGGACAGAGAGAGGGGCACGAGGAGATGGACAGAGAGAGGGGCACGAGGAGATGACAATGAATGGGCGGTTAGAGGAGGTGGACAGAGGAGGAGGTTAGTGCAGATGGACAGAGAGATGGGGAAGGAGGAAATGGACTAATATCATCCAAGGACACTCCCGGAACTCAGAAGAACTTGTAGTAAAATGGATAGGTACTAGCAGTCAAATGTCAAAGTTAGAAGGAACCAATGTTCGATAAATTCAGTCTGTTCCGCCTAGACCTGCATGAGAAAGACATCTTCCATGAATCTCATTACCATTTGCGTGTGTATTCAATGGAAGCACAAAATATTTTCACGGAGATTAATTGTTTAAATGAGACCAAGCTTGGCCCAAATAAGTGGGCTATGTTGCTGGACCCTACATCTGCAATACTTAAGAAAAAGTGGGAAGAAATTTCTAAATACTGAAACTGTACTCAAGGACTAGTGTAAACACTGCTTTTACTATTTAAATTAACTTGAGGAAAACCAGCTATAATATATTGACATCATGAAATAAAACTGACTACAACGAATTTATACGATTAACTGATAAAATTATTTGATAGACATCTAGGGTGACAGGATCCCACTGGTAGTGTGGTGTTATCGCCAGACACCACACTTACTTGGTGGTAGCCTTTAAATCGGCCGCGGTCCGTTAGTATACGTCGGACCCTCGTGTCGCCACTATCAGTGATTGCAGACCGAGCGCCGCCACACGGCAAGTCTAGTCTAGAGAGACTCCCTAGCACTCGCTCCAGTTGTACAGCCGACTTTGATACCGATGGTTCACTGACTACATACGCTCTCAATTGCAGAGACGACAGTTTAGCATAGCCTTCAGCTACGTCATTTGCTACGACCTAGCAAGGCACCATATTCTTCAAGAATGTATTGTGAACTGATAATATTGTGAATCATGTACCGTCAAGAGCGACGTTCATCATTAACGGATTCAATTTAGGTAACAAGCTAATTACGTCCGTTTTCTGAATTCTAATTCCTTGTCATGTTCCAGACTTCACGTCAGTATAGTCCGTCCCTCCTCACGCCAGCCTGCGTGAGCTAAAACGAGTGCATTTCGGCCTCCTCTAGTAACATGGTGTTGGCTCTTCTGCCAACACAATAGGTAAGAGGTGAACGAATAACAGGAAGCAGACTGGATATGGACGAAAATCACGGAATTTAGCCTCTGAGGCTATCTGCGTGAGTGGTTACCTAATTATGGCCGCAATTTTATATCAAGACCCTACCTCCACAGTTAGACCAAAATGTTTCTCGCGAGCTGCGCGAACATCTACGCATATGCAATGACGATTACCGCCGGAGTACAACCCATGCTGCGATCACGCATAAAGTTCACTAAGGTGTTGAAACCCCGCAGTGCAGTTACATCTTAATAACTGAGCCAGACTGCAGCTGCGTGACGATCGATGCCGTCGTCAGATGCGCCGCAATCATCAGTTGCGAGACGGCCAGAAGGATTACGTCTCCTACATCCCTCTGGCTGGCTCATCAGCATCATCAGCAGAACACTTTCTACATCCGGAGTGAGCACGAAAAGTACTTAATACTAGCCAACACTTGGGACGACTTCACCCCAAGAGTATCCACCGTGTGATCCCTGAAACCCTTCTCACTTCAGTGCTCCGAGTTCAGTGTTATAATTTCCAGCACCTTCCCCATCCAACCGGAGAACTCGATCCAATACTTCTGTCTAATGGAAAGTTTAATAACAACGTCACTCCTTGCACCTACGATCATTTGCAGAATGAACCAACACGCGCTTATGCACCGAGAAACACGCTGTCAAAACTTTACCCAGGCTAGGAGCCAGAGCATCGCCTTCTGCTCCGACAGAAAATAACTCTTCACCAAAGTTGGCTTCTCATGCAACATAAAAGGATGTTATTTTGGTAAATCGTTTCTCAGCGAGCACCCCGGGAATACGCTCTTTTATCGAAAAACAACTTTCGCGTTCTCTATGAGCAGAGGATATCCTCTGAATACAGCATCTATCTCGGCTCACTCCTCTGGAAACACTACTTGGCCTGGCCGCAACGGAGTCGTTGTCCTTTCCATTTCTTGAGTGGAGCGCGTACCGACAAACACGAGTCACGTGTGCAGCCGTAGTGGCCACTTCCCTGCAGGCCTGCCACGAGGCAAAAGTGTCTGCCTCCTCCTGCCAAGTGTTTCAGTTGCTCACACAGAGACCACGAACGTAGCAAGCAATGGGCGTTTCTAAAAACATGCTCTGACCACACCAGAATTAAAAGATATTAGAACGGAAGGGCTGTGGTGGTGACACGACAGACGGATCACATAACCAGTCATCGATCCCCGTAAATGAATTTAACCACAAGCAAGATTTTATTTGTCCCAAATTAGCTCCTTAGTGTTAAGAACTAAATTAAAAATGAGAGGTGGCAGCTCGGCGTCAGGCAGACACCTCTCAAAGTCATTGTTTGTAAATCCTGCTGTTTTCCCTCATGCGGAAAATCGGCTGAAACTCTCACTGCTTCGTGTACAGTTGCTGTAAGTTTGTAAAATAACGTTCAGTCAACTGAAATTTTTGGTGTTGCATTAACCTTATGTTACGGAATAACAACAACAACAACTCACAAAACCGACTATCGACGTGACGTGGCTCTCAGTTAAGGACTCTTACATATCACTGTAAGTGCCTTTAATTTTATTATTAAATACTTACATAAACTTCTTTAAATCTAAAAATAAACATCTGAAAATAAAAAATAATGTCATATTCCACGAGAACCATTGAGAAAACCTATTTATTTATTTACATAGCGTATGGCTATACATGCAACATTAATACATCAAGTGTTAGGCATTAAAATCTTATAACAATCATAAATATAGTTTATGTTCATATTGGTCAGTTAAAAGGTTATATCGAGGTTTGAGATCCATTCTAGCACCGATGGGGATGCCTCCAGGAAGTCGGACCAGTTCCCTGCATATGCTCGCAAGGAGCATTCACCATGGATGTGTTGGATCGTCTGTCTAGGGGCACCGCAGTCGCATTCTGGTGACATCGCACTTCCCCATTTGTGTAGTGAATCCGCACACCTGCCATGTCCAGTACGTATTCGATTTAATGCGGACCATGTTTTCCGTGTTAGTTCCATTCCAGAGATGTTGCAGTTATAGCTCACAAACCAGGTCTGTAGTTGGTCATTTGTCTTTTGGTTCCAATCTAGTCTCCATTGTTTCATGTGGTCATAGTTATTATTTTGAAGCTGCTCAGCTGTGCGTATGGGTGGCTTTCTTGATTTCAATCGAGTGTGTCGCAGTTGTGAGAATTCTTCTTTAATTGGTAGTTCTGGTTTTGTCTCAATCTTTCTGAATTCGTTCAGTAGGGCCGCTTTTCTACGCAGGTCCGGGGGCAGGATATTACATAGCACCGGTAACCAGTACGTGGGCGTTGATTTAACAGTTCCAGAAATCAACCTCATTGTGTTATTTAATTGCCTGTCAATAAGTTTGGTGTGGCAGCTATTAATCCAGACTGGAGCGCAGTACTCAGCTACAGAGAACACTAAGGCGATAGATGAGGTGCGTAATGTTTTTGCGTTAGCTCCCCAAGTAGTACCGTTAAGTTTTTGGATGATGTTATTCCGTGTTCCAATTTTTGCAGTGGTGTTCTCCAGATGTTTTCGGTAAGAAAGAGTGCGATCCAATGTTATACCTAAGTACTTTGGAAACTTATTATGTTTGAGGTTGGTGTTTCCGAGTTTTATGTTAATAATTTCATTTGCCATTTTGTTATTAAGATGGAATGTAGATACTTCAGTTTTGTTAGGGTTTGGCTTGAGTCTCCATTTCTTGAAATAATTTTATAGTATTTCAACGTCATTATTAAGGACTTCCTCTGTATTAAAGAGATACTTGTCTCTGATAGCCAGTGCTATGTCATCCGCATAGCAAAATTTTCTTGACTTTGTGTTTGGGAGATCTGCTATATAGAGGTTAAACAGAAGAGGGGCCAATACGGAGCCTTGCGGAAGCCCGTTGTTAATAAGTTTTGTTTTGCTTGTCTTTCCGTTTAGGGTGACCTGGAAGGTTCTATTACTCAGCATATTATGTATTAAGGATGTTAGAATCTGGCAAGGAATCACTCTTAAGAGTTTGTAAATTATTCCATCTCTGCAAACAGTATCATATGCAGATGTTAAGTCTAGAAATACAGCAATTGTTTTCAATTTCTGTTGAAAGCCAGCCTCTATGTAGGATGTTAATGCCAGAACTTGGTCACAGCAACTACGGCCAGGTCTGAAGCCTGCCTGTTCTATAGGTAAGTTCTCCATAATAATGCCGCTAATTCGATTACGGACAAGTCGTTCGAGAAGTTTGTATGTACAGCTAAGAAGTGCTATTGGTCTGTAGCTTAGCGGTTGGTCTGCTGGTTTCCCTGGTTTCAGCAAAGCTATTATTCTTGCCTTTTTGAATTCTCTAGGGAGATGGTTTCTAGTCAAAATGTTCGAAAAGAAATTTGCCAGCCATTTGACTACGTTCTTTCCAGCATAGGTTAGAAATTCTGGATGTATGTTGTCAAAACCTGGGGCTTTGCCCGGTTTCATATCCTTGAGGGCAGTAATGACATCATCCTCAGTGAATGGTCTGGAAAGTTCTGAAATATTTGGAGTATTCTTTTGTAGTGTTCTGAGTTCGCGCTTAATCATCCTGGTATGTGGTTTGTCTCTCGGAGCTCTTGACATTTCGACAACGTTATTTGCAATTTTCTCTGGTGTTATGGTTGGATTTTTCTGGGCTGATCTTGTCATACCTCCGAGTTTACGTAACAAACTCCATGCCTTCCTACTTGATTGAGTGAAATTCATTCTTTCAGTTGCTTCAGTCCATCGTAGTCTTCTTGCGGAATCTAGATTGTGGAGGAGGTCATCAGCTATTTCTTGGTCACCACTACTAGTAAAATCCTCATATAGCTGATGGCATTTTGCATCCCATCCTGGGATGTATTCTTTTCGAAACCCCCTAGGGATGTGTTTTTTAGCTGTGGTAATTATAGCTTTCCTGAAACGATCGTAGCATTTAGGTAGTGACGGTATAAACCGGATGCATTTATCGAGGTCCGCTGAATACGTCTCCCAGTCAGCTTTTTGGAAATTCCATCTAGGTCGAGGGAAGGACCGTATCAAGTGTATAGTGACACCGATGTCTGAAATAACAGGCCTATGCTAGCTGTGTGGGAAATTTGTGGCAACCCTTCTATGTATAGGCACTGGTTTTCCCTCGTTATCGGTAGTTACAAAGCAGAGGTCCGGATTGTAGTCCCTGCGCCAGGCCGCCGAGTGGAATGTGCCCCTCTCCTTGGCATCGAATATAAGATGTAGATTGTTCTCGTCGGCCCATTCCACCAGCGCTTCTCCATGTTCATTATTTTGGGTGTACCGCCACATTTCATGATGGCTATTAAAATCACCGGCATATATCGTTGGGTGTTCATGTACGGGTAGTACAATATTTGGCCAGATTTGGTTTGGTGGTTTGTAGACATTTATAAGTCTTATGTTGTCTACTTTTATATCAACAACATGGATGTTGTTTACTGTGCTTGTGGACAGCAGGTGTGCATGTTCAGTATCGGATCGGGCGTATGTGGCGGTGCCATAGGCGTGATGATATGTTGCGCCTATTTGTTGGAAGCCTTGAATACGCCCTCTTCTTTGTAAGTCTTTCTGCGAGTCGGTATGTGTTTCCTGAAGGAGTACCACATCGATGCTATTGTCCAATAGAAACTTTGAAAGATATTCAGATTTGGATCGACTAATTCCCTCAATATTTAGCTGGCATATCCTGACTGATGGTCCCAATCTTCTAGTCAGATGGTTCCCAAAGGAATCGTTCGTTTGGTCACTTCGTTGCATGTTTGAATAACCAGGAGATCCCAAAGGATAGCCTGGTAGCCAAGTTTGTAGACTATTTAGCCGTGATATAATCACGTTGCCCGGGGTGCACCATGTGGAGGCTAGTCTACTACGCACCCCTGAGAAAACCTATAAAAGGACGAAAGACGTATCTATGCGTAAATGAAATTCATGTGCAGCATGTAAAAAGATGTTTTCTTGTCAACTATTGCATTTTAGTACCAATAGTAGTTGGTTACTAAAATAGAGTTGCGGGTAGTAGTAATATGGCCATCTGAAATGTTTAATATCAGTGAATTTCGTGGTTTTAGTAGTAGTAGTATTGTAGCAGTAGTGGTACTATACCTTAAAGCAAATTCCATGTACTGTAGCGTATAGGTGGCGGCAAAACCTTTAGCGACAGCTATAAAAACAAACAGAAATGAAGCTACAACTTTGAAATTCAATACATAAAAACGAACCCTACAACTAACTGTCACAATGAATTACATACATGCGATTTGATATATAACTGTCCATTTTGTTATCAAGATGGTGGACAAGGCAGAATGAATAAAATCTGTACAGCGGAATGCACTCACATTCAGTACTGTAGACGCCAAAAGCGCGCAGTTTGGCTGCGTACCTGCGCAACCCAACCAGTTCTGCTGACTTGTGCGTCTCTCAGAATTCTCTTTCGACATTGTGTCTCTTTATTATCACTGAAGTACTGGCTGTTAACCTTCTCAAGTATGGCAAAGATGCAAAACACAACACTTGCTCCCTTTCTGTGTTATGTCAGAGTTTCACTATAATTATGTTACCACTCCTCTGGAAGATCTTCGTCACGTGCTGTAGTCAGATAGATGGGATTTCTGGCCAATAATAGCCGAAATCCTGTGGATAAGAATGCTAAAAGCAGGGCTACACGTATTTATCTGTGTGGTAGCAGGTGGATGCGTCTGAATACACATCCATGTGCATCGATTTCCCGAACGTAGCATCAATTAACGTGAAATTTTGCTGTTCCTATACACAGAAAAAAGAAAATGTTCCAGGTTTTCCCGGCCATGGTGCCATAAAACGAAAGCGTTATTTACATGTCTGTAGAAATGGTAAAATTTGAGGAATTTAAACTCAGTATAAATTTGTCCAAAATGCTACGGCTATTTTTGGTGTCAAGGGAGATCTCGCAACCACACCTTCCAGCTGCCAGTAATAGTAAATGGGCAGCAGTAACAGAAAAAAACTCTCTGATGCATTCGAGTGAGTAACGACTTTGTTTCAGAGCTCGCCATCAGGTCGTCCTTGTCAAATCGAATGTCCCTCACCAGGTTCACGATCTTGTATGAGTTCATCATGTTGTGTACACAGTATCTCACTAAGAGTTTGGGTAGTTCTGCCACATGTGTGTCCAGTTTGTAAAGTGGCGAGCAGATAGTGTTTACTATTGGACATATCCACAGTCATTCTTTTCAGAATCCTATGCAAGAGAAGAGAAACTGGTCCTTTAAGATGTAGTTACTTCATCCTTTCCTGTAGCATAAACCGAGTTATGCAGAACAGCGATAGCTTCCTTCGCAACAATCGATGTCACACTCTTCGAGAGTTGCTCTTTTGCTGAGTCAAAATCTTCTGATAATATCTCGATATACGCAACACAACACGAGCGTTGCGTTTGTCCACAGGTAATATATGAGTGTGTGTATATTCTCTTACATATGCGAATCTGATATAAACTCTTGGGCATGAGGATCGAGTATTCAGCCTTATTTCTTCATTTAATTTACGGACAGATCTTGAATGGCCCCATTGCACAACGAGGGTGACTCCTTGAATGGGTCATGAATTTGGTGCAAAATGATGGCCTCTTGACGTCACTCGTATAGTTGCTGTATATAGTTCCTTGCCTGTCGGTTTGACTATGCTACTGTGGCGAGAGAGAGATGTATACCTGCCACTTTGCCATATTTGCTTCGTTACGTCGTGCTGTCCCGTAATTTATGCATCTCGCTGACAGTGTTTCAAGTGCTATCTAACTACTCCCACGCATCTGTGGCAAATTCCTTGGCGATGTGCGAATAATACATAAGTCCTGCAGAAACAGGAACTTACAAAGTACGTTATATTGTGATGAAGGAGATCGTTCCTCTTCTGACGAACTCCAACTGTCCGTAGGATAACCTAACAAATAACGAAGGCCGTAGCACCCAATCGCTTTTACGAACTTCGTGAAGCACATAAGCTACCACCACAAGGTTATTAGATCTGGAACACATCCGCATACGTACTTAGATCTGTCTGGAAAATAATACTGATAATACACTACTACTAGCCATGAGTGGAGGAACAGGCTGGAAGGGAAATAATATGTAAAATTAATCGAAATCGACTGATATTTCTGTTTGATGCAAATCCTGGTAAAAACACGTATCTTTGAGTTAGGGCAGAGATGGGCAGTTGATGATACATAAAATAATCGTAATCTGGCGAAGTCTCACAATCAGCTAACACAATTTAAACACCAAGCAAAGATATCTAGCTGACTATACCCACCCCTCGAGCAATACATCAAAACGATATAAAGTATCTGTCGGTAAACTCTTTGATATGTTGCTTACACTTGCGAAGGTGTTTTGGTTGCAAGATAATTCTCTGAATCGGACGCTTTAGTCCTCCTGCCAACTACAGCTCTTGCGTAAGAGCAAAAAATTTGAATTAACGACGTTCGATTTTTCTAGGCAAAAGAGATTTCGTCAAACTATTGCGAGCATAACGGTAATCGTTAAAATTATTGGAAAATAGAGACACGAATATTCCTGATCATGTAACTGGTCCCAGTGCGGTATCGTGGAAACTCTACCGGAGAGCTGTGAAGGAAAGTAGTGACGTAACGGATAACAGTACGCGCATGCGCTGACGAGGTTTTCAGTATTTACAGCCTGGTTAACTCTGCGAGATCTGAGCGTCAAAGCTTTCTTAAATATCCTGAAGACCGCTCTTCGTCTTTTTTCCTGGCCCTACCCCACGCACGTTGCTCTGGATTTGGCAGTGTGACTGGTAGAGGGTGCCCAGACCCCTTTCCTGTTGCCACACATTAAAGGATGGCAAAGTAATAACTTCACAAAATTACCGGACGTAAAATACGCAGTACAGTGTGTTCCTTCATTTGACTGTTTCACTTGTGTCCACTTCATGGATTATTTTCTCGTTCCAATTTCCCTAACAGGAATATACCAATATTGTACTTCAGATACAAGTCTGTCGGTCAACTTCTTCTGGCGATAGTCTAGCGATGACTGTAGTTACTTTTGTTTTACACGGAATTCTATTTTGTTTCACGCTTCCAATTGAATGCATTTATGTTTGTAAGATGAAATATGGCCGGCCGCGGTGGTCTCGCGGTTCTAGGCGCGCAGTCCGGAACCGCGCGACTGCTACGGTCGCAGGTTCGAATCCTGCCTCGGGCATGGATGTGTGTGATGTCCTTAGGTTAGTTAGGTATAAGTAGTTCTAAGTTCTAGGGGACTGATGACCACAGCTGTTAAGTCCCATAGTGCTCAGAGCCATTTTAACCATTTTTTTAAAAATATGTTACAAAACACTAAAATAGACGCACGAGATAAAAACACACATTCCAGAAATATAAAATTCGTTTTTGAATTGTGCATAGGAACAATAACAACTGAATAATATTAACGTAATTATAATAAATTTCATGACAAATATATATTTCTTTTGACTGGTTTTCAATGGGCTTGAAAGTGGTTGATACACCAGATTTTCAGTCAAACAGTGCAAATAAATGCGTGTTGTCCGCAGCTCAAAATTATAAGTGACAAAGTAAAGTTGTAGATTTTTATGAGCTCTGGAGGTCAGTGTATTTTATAGCGAAACTGGAAAGCTGCTTCGTGACTTAGGAGAGCATCAGACACGCAGAGGGCCGCCGTATTGACCACCTTATCCGCCAGCTGGGGCCCAGAAGATGAGCGGCGAAACAGCTGGGGCACAGAAGATGAGCGGCGAAACTTGGCGACTAGGTTATGAATAAAGCCACGGCCTGAGCCGCGCCGCACGCCGCCGTTCTGCTCGTAAAGTCTCGCTGCGCGCCCTCCGAGAGTTAAGGCCGAGGCGTGAACCACGTGGGAACCGCACGAGAGCGGCGGGCCGGCGGTGCTGCGTACTTCCTGGGGCGTCCAGGAGGAGGCGGCTAGCTCATATCTAAGGGCTACTAGTGGTGCCAGATTTAGCGTCCAGACACTCCTGTAGAGGACAGGAACTGAAATACTGGTAGCAGAGCAAGAGCAGAAATGTTCCGTTTTTCTACTGTTCCTTTAAAAAAGGAAAATTAAGGAATAAAGCCACAGTATAATTCTGGAGCCACTCCAAAAGTTAGTGATATTGATACTAGTGGGTCTGCTATTGAGAAGTAGCTAATATCGCTAAAATTGGACGAAGTTAAAATCCCGATGATGTCACTATGAGATTCTATACCGAATTTGTGGCTCAGTTAGCCATATCCTTAACTGTACTCTACCGTACATGTCTTGAATAAAATATTGTAACCAGTAGACGGAAGAAAGCACAGGCCACATCCGTCTACAAGAAGGGTAGCAGAAGTTATCCAGAAAAATTCCATCCAATATTTTGTGAACCAGACGTTCCCTTTCTACTAAACAGAGTGATCCGCCAAAGTACCGTCTAATGTCTTGCGAAACACTCCCTTGCTATTAAAGAGAGAAATGATGCTAGTTATTTGTCTATCTACACCTCTCCACCAATGAATCACACTAATTAAAATGTGCACAAGAGAGTTGAAAAACGCTAATTCTCCGCACAGTGTTGGGGTCACCCACTCTGGGCTCGAAACTCCTATTATTTCGTGAGGATATAGGCCGAAGAACCTGTGTGAACACATCAGAGAGGACGAAACAAGATTAAATATTATTTCTTTTATTGCTCAGAATAGATCTTAGGACTTGATCTTCCTTGGAGAGGTGGCTTCGTAAGCCGGAGTGGAATCTACTGAATCCATAGTCAGACTCAGGGATCTCAAAGACTGCTGCACCAGCTCCGAGCGCAGGACTTTCACATGAAGTGTGGCGGGTGGCCTGCCCACTAGTTTGTAAGGCGCTGCCCGTCACCTGGCCTGCAGCTAATGAGACCGCTACCACAGTGGTGTGTGTGTGTGTGTGTGTGTGTGTGTGTGTGTGTTTGGCTCACATTCTGAGAAAACTCTGTCCCTCTCAGGTTCCTGCCGGCGTTGTCCCATCAGATGGACCACAATCACAGATTCTGTGACGTGTTGGATATGATTCTGAGACTCTGGTTCACTAGGCTGTCAGACCCAAAGATGCTGAAGTTTAGTTCAGTTATCGTCCTGAACTGGAATGATATTGGTGGACTTGTGGGCTAAACTGCAACGCCAGCTTCACTACCGGATGCTGGTTTGCTGCATTCCATGGCTACAAATCACTGGTCATCACATCATGCAGCAAGAATATCACCAGTACTGGAACAATCTCACACAAGATGTTACAATATAACACTCAGAGAACTGAGTATGAATGACATAAACACCATCAGTCCTACTGAGTGGGATGGAGTATTTATAGCACTAAAGAGCAGCGTTGTTGTAGGTCACCATTTGTAATGACCGAATCAGTGTTGCTCATTACCAGTCTGAGGTTTTCAGCTTTGCTGTTTTGGTTTAAACAGTTTGTTTCAATGGCATAAGTGGTTCGTCAAACGCCTGATAAGTGTTCTTACCTCCTACCTCGTGCTTCTTACATTATGTTGTGAGAGTAATGGGGCAGATGGGTCCATAGCTGTCTCACACTTTTCTGCTGGGCACGCTCGCAGTCACACACGGAATCGCTGATGTTGAACTCGTGGGGACTGCCTAACCATGTCTACATGTGGTTAGCTCGTGTTGATAGTTCCGTATGTTTGAGCAATGCCGGGCTGGACGGACATACTAAGGGAACGGGAGAGAGAAAATTTTTCTATGTTGTTGCGTAAACACACCTTCTGCACTTTAATAAGATTCATCATGATTTTTACTGTTTCCTTGTCTACCAATAATATATCTTACATTTTTAGTTTACACTGAATCTTCGGTTTCTTCGATCACAAAAGAAATCTGATCCTTTGGGTCTGTTTATAAGTAACTTTTCCAATATCAGACACGATTTTCTTTTATTCATATTTTACACGACGCATTTTGGGAAATGATTCCAATTTTCAAGTGTGTATTCTCTTTCTAATATGCCACTTTTTAAGTAATCTTTTCGATGCGTCAGGTTCTGCTCTGAATTGTTGACTTTACTGCGATATACAAAAAAAGTGCAATTTTTAGTTGGTTATCGATTTTTATATGTAGTTAATGGTGAAATTTGAAAGAACTTGTACTGACAATTTTGTCATGGTCAATTTATGCAGTGTCTTACACATAACATCAAACACAACTTTAAGTGCACAGTGGACATCGAGAATAGCATACATAAACCAACAGATGCTTCGGCAATATACCTAAAAAAGTAACACATAGAAATAAGCGCCGTTTTAAAATCGATAAAGGCAAATTATAATCCATATTGTTCAGATAAGTACCTTCTGCACAAAAGCATATCATGCTCTGTAGGAGACCTGTGACATTATTTCTGCCAACTACACCTAAAAAAATATTTCTAACTCTTTTTTATGTAAGTTATTCTCGAAGTTTACTGTGCTGTGAAAGTTATATGTGATGTTTAACATGTATGATACAGCGCACAAATGAACCATAAGGAAATAGTAGGTACGAGTTCTTACAAATTTCACCACTATCTAAAAATCGAGAACAAACCAGAAATAGTGTGTCTTTTATATATTGCGCTAAATTCAGAAAAACATAGCAGATCCTCACACATCGAAAATATTGCATAAAAATGGGACGGCACAAGGAGAAACCTCACTTTAAAATGGCAATAATTTTCCGACAGTCGTCGTTTGAAATATGAATGAAAGAAAATCGTGACTGGTAGCTGGAAAGTTATTTATAAACAAACCCATCGTTTTCAGAGTCGCAGGCTTTCAAAGAACCATTTGTAGTGGACAAAATCAAATATAAACCTACTTTAACAGTGACTTATTTGTTTTCTTCTTTACACATTATTGATACTCTGAACATACCAGCTAAACTCTCATACAGAGAGCTGGTAGCAAATCCTTGTGTGGCGGTCTGCTTTAATACACCCACTCCACACAAAAGGAGACGAAAAAGTCGTCAATAATTATGTAGGCATTTCTCTTACGTACACGATTCTCTCCAAACCACTGCAGAACAGAATTAGAGATCATCTTGATAAACAGACTTGAAGAAAATCGTCAGATAGAAGACGGTTTACATGGATGACTATGGTGGTATTCGTTGATTTTGAAGAAGCGCATTACTCATTTGACTGTGAGTCGTTATATAATATTCTGTAAGAAATTTGGTGTGGACGACACACCCAGAAATCTGATTAAACAGCCTTTGATCGAAACGGCGTCAAAGCGAAATCGGTCGGCGAGATGGTTCAAATGGCTCTGAGCACTATGGGACTTAACATCTGTGGTCGTCTTTCCCCTAGAACATATAACTACTTAAACCTAACTAACCTTAGGACATCACACACATCCATGCCCGAGGCAGGATTCGAACCTGCGGCCGTAACAGTCCCGCGGTTCCGGACTGAGCGCCTAGAACCGCGAGACCAACGCGGCCGGCGGTCGGCGAGATCTCGGGCCCATTTCAAACCCGAGCTGGAGTCAGACGCCGGCCGGGGTGGCCAAGGGGTTCTAGGCGCTACAGTCTGGAACTGAGCGACCGGTACGGTCGCAGGTTCGAAGCCTGCCTCGGGCTTGGATGTGTGTGATGTCCTTAGATTAGTTAGGTTTAGTTAGTTGTAAGTCAAGGGGACTGATAACCTAGAAGTTAAGTCCCATAGTGCTTAGAGCCATTTTTGGAGTAAGAAAGTATTAGACAAGATCCATCAATCTAAGTGTCTTGCGAAAAAGGTCATTCGAGAATGCAGGAAGAGACTGAGGCGAGAAGATGGGAATGAAGAATGCTTCAAACTAGAACACGAATTAAACAGGTGTACCTCGATTGTCTGGCCACTGATGATGACATAGACATTTACAATAGTAACTCATCAATAGTAACTTCATCGATTGACAGAGATAGCTGAGAAACTAGTACTACAGGTCTCTTTTGAGAAGAAATATGTGACATATTGTGATAGGTCAGAATAGATTATTTGAAACCAAAGGAAGATTAATCACATGAAGAAATTTAGATATCGTAATGAGATAATTCAACAGAAATCTTTTAACAGGTGGCGAATAATCTTAATATCAGGAAATTGAGTCCATCCTATAACTCGACGAAAAACATCTCTTAAAAGTACTCACTGAGCACTGGAGCCAAGTGGAGGCAATATGGTATTGTTGCCAAAACGGAGCGACATCGAAGAAGATTCTGAATTTTTTCGCTTTCTGAGTGGCACAGAAAGAGTACTTGATAAATGGACGTTGTGTTTCTATTATGATGGCATGAAAATGATGAGCAGACGATTTAGATGGAATTCGGTTAATGAAAAGGGGACATACAATTCAAGGTTTATTTCCCCAAAACAACTAATTAATTGTAATTAATTACCCTGTGGCTCCCAAATGACAGTGACACAAGTCAATCAAGCTGCTTACAATATGAGGTAATAAAATTGTTATATGCCACAGGTGAACAGAGAAACTTATTTGTGTCGTTTGAATCACTGCCAAACAAAACTGCTTACACTTTGATACATTAACAAATAATCATTGTGCATTAAACTACATACTTTCAGCCGATACGGTTAAATTTTATAATGTGAAGCACAACTGTATAATTTACAATTAAATTTGCGGTCGAAGTTACTCCTTCCTATACCTTCTTTAAAAGAGTGATAAAATTTCCAAAAGGTATCTCAATTAAAAATGCCCTAAAAGCCGTAACACAACAACACGTACATGACTAGCTCAAATAATAAATATATGTACGGCAAAGCCCAACATTTGCTTCCTTCCAGAAAGTTTGCTGATTTCAACAGTGCGGACCACATTGAAACTCTAGCCGACATGGGCCGCTTGCCGGTAAAAACGTGTTACGACTGCGGCAGCAGGCAAACTTACATAGGTTATAAAAGAACACAGGCTACCTAACAATCTTACCAAAATCAGTTTACACGAAGAAGGAAGGGGAGGGGGGGGGCATAATAAATAGCATACGCAAGTGCACTTTCCAAACCTACTACTAAAAAAACAGTATAAAAGGATCTCAATGACAAAATCCGGGATAGTCCTGACAATATTGCACCTGAGCGCTAGTACCCAAAATAAGGTTGACAGATACCAAGGTCTGACATCATCTTAGGGCTAACTGGCACAACAAATAAATAAGAGTAAAAGAACAAGCAAATGACAATGCCCAAGAATTTAAATAGGATTAAGTACACACGAGGCTAAAATCAATTGCTAGCACCTTGGACATCGTCTTAGGCTTAATTGACACTGCAAATAAATGAAGGTAAATGAACAGGCTAATGATAATGCCCAGCAATTTAAATAAAAATAGGTAAGCACAAGGCTAAAAGCAATGCTAGCAACTTAACAAGCACATATAGAAATATGAGACTGCTGCCACATCACAAAACGGAACAGGCACGCGCGCAGTCCTCAGCAAGCCAGAAAACCAATAACACACACTCCAGCAACCGAGTCAGCCTGACCACAGTAATTTCAACTTAGAATCAGAGCGCGTGAGCACACCGGGTCCACGCAAAACACACACTGCCAAATAATTCCCACCAACACATACGGCTGTCCCCCGGGCGGAAAAACGGGGGCGACGACCGGGTACACACCAGCAGAAAACTCGACACCTAGACTCCGGCCAAAACGGAATCACGCAGAAAATATAAACAACAGCTGAAGTAAGGTGAAACGAACCCTGCCACGCAGACCGGACAGAGCAAACACACAGAAAGCCTGCCCTGCAGTTCTTACAACTCCTGGGTGCGGAAACCCAAGCGATATCGTGGCACCCTTTCCAGAGGCCGTGAACCTCGAGCGATCGCGTGCGGGGATCCATCAGTTGTCCTCTACAGCACAACACGCCACACCACCCAACGGCCAAATCAACGAGGCCCGCCAACAATGAGACCACAGCTCCCTGCCGGGGCGAAAGGCAAAATACCACCAGCTCGGTGCGAATCCAACTGCCGAGCCGAGCACGCGCGGCCCCCCGCGGAAACCGCTCCAGAGGGCAGCAGCCGCCTCAGCGCCTGCGCAGGCCGAACCAGACGGAAACAGAAATACAAGTCGCTATCGATAGTGCCGGATACGCAACGCGCCAGGGAAATGGCACAAATGATATTTACAGAAATACAGAACCGACGAATTTCCATTGACATACAATGGAAACAATAGCGATAACAGTTGCGAGAAGTTGTGTTTTAGGTTAAATACCTCATTTAAAGAGACTGGTTTGAAAGAGAATTAGATATCTCAAGTGTCACACACAGAAGAAAATAGTATGAATAGCCTTACCATTATGCACCATAATGTTGGATGACTAAAAAACAAAAGTTAACTAACTGCTTATCTATTTACACTATATAATACGTCAAAAGAAAGTTGATGTATAATGTCTGGCTGAGCAACATGTAAATATACACACACCACGTTAAACACAGAAGACTACAATTTGTCAGTCAATTTCTGTGTGTAAAGTACGGAGTAAGAACAAGTTTTACAGTATGTAAAAAATAAATTCATGTTAAGTAGTATTGATGTAAGTAAATTCTGCTTAGATCAACAACTGAAAGAATATTCCTTTGAACTTGCTGCTGTTTTTGTAATATCACAGTGGACAGCTACCCATTTGGTAGATTTCATATATTCGTACAAGAATATGAGTCATTGTAATATCATATAGCCGAAGGCAAATGACAGTATTTGGAGATTTTAATATAAATATATTGAAATACGCAGATAATTCGAACGATTTGGACTAGTTACATAGCACTTACAAGATGTCTTCATCATCATCATCATCATCATGATCCTCCGTTCATGGATTAATCTGTTGCCTGTTCTTCACTCATTAACAAAATCATTCCTATCATTTTTGTGGTCTTCCAGTATCTATTTTCTCTCCTGCAAACCCAGCAATGCTCCGCAATTGGTAAATATGTATGGGAATCTAATCTTTAATTAACTTATTTTATTTATTTTGGTCTGTCTCTTACATCGAACAGTATATCACACAGACAGTACCTTTTCATCATAGTTCCTTAAGAAATAACAGTTTTAATATGATAAATAGTGTAAAATGATTTGAGCGTCTGTAGTCACAATGTAACTATCACTGGCTACAAGCTAACACAGTTAATACTGGCAGTACCTGTACTACTACTGCTACTGCCACTAATAGTGATAATAGTAGTAATGATAGTGACAACAATAACGACACTAACAACAATAATGACAGGTCAGGTATAAAAAGAATTTTAGGTGTAAAAAATAGATGTTTTCTGATATGAGGTCTGGGGGAAAAAAGTTTAAGTAGAATGCACCAGCTAAGAATACTGGGCAGTGAGGAAGGTCTGATTGCGAAGAAGGAAGTACAACGGTAACGAATGTGTACGGCGACAACCATAATCATTGTTGTTACTTTAGTAGTTATGGCATTAACTGACTTCTAAAGCTCTAGAAGTTCTTCAGTTATCTAATATACTGCGGGAGGTTATTCCAGAGTGTAGTTACTGCTACTGAAAGTGTTTAGAGAAAGTACGTGAACGATGGAGCGGGACGGAAATGTGTTTGTGCTATTATGTTCAGAGAAGAGCGTTAAAATCGAGGAGAGAGATGAGAAATTGTGTTAGTCGATAAAACAGTATAGAAGACAGAGGGTATGGGAATCTCCTCGCTTGTCTGTATGCAATCAGGATAGCTCTGCAGATAGTGGTGTAATATGATCAAAGAGTGTAACATAACACATATAACGCACACAGGCATTCATGACCAGTTCCAAGCGCCGTGAACGTTCCTCAGAAATGCCGTAGAGGATAACATCACTGTAATCAATGACTCCAAGTATAAGTTATCTACAAGTTTCCTTTCCAGGTCAAGAGGGAGCAGCTTTCTATACTTTTCTATGGAGAAATATCGATGTCTTCTTTCACACTGCAGTTACATGCTCAGTCCAGTTTAGATTGTCATGTGCTATTGCTCCTAGTCTCTTTGTTGCAGGAGAAAATTTGCTGTTTATCCCATTTAGGATTGAAGGTGATAGGGATTCCCGTTAACCCGCGTTAATGAGCCTAGAAGGACCACCCAGTAGCTCTTGCTTTTGCTTGGGTTGAGCTTAAAACCCATATCCCGCGCCTATCTTTGTAGCGCACACAGGTCGGTATTCCCGATAGATGTCTTTAGATATATTAGTTTTGCACTCAGATACAACTGGATGTTATCAGCGTGAACGTGGCATTTTCCCGTAAGACATAACTGATGACTCATAAGTAGTATACAATGAAAATTTACAAACAGTGAAATAACTACTGCCGAACTCTAGGGTATGCTAATGCTGGCTGCCTCGAAACTGAATTTATGGTTACCGGCAAGACGTGTTGCTGGCGAGACGTCAGGTAAGAACAAATCGTTGTAGTTCACAAGGCGAGAAATTTAGGTTGATAAGCTTCGCAAGTGAAATATCGGAGTCGACATGATTTAGATACAACATTTCGTGGCTAGAGTCGTTTACTCCCTTGAGATAATCAGTGAGTCTCTGTTTTGTTTGTAGTTCAATGGTGTTTCAAGGTAATGTGAAGTATCGGTTCATTTTTTCGGGTGGGACAGTTGTAATAACTGCAGCTTTTGCTTTGCCTACACCAAGACCACGCAGCTCTTTCTGTAGGTCAACTGGTCTACTTCTGTTGTACGTTAATTTCTGGCCATGCCTGCGTTTTACATCTCTCGCTGCTTGGCCGACTCTTTTCTGCTTCTGCTTGTAAGCGGATTGATTTTCGCCTGTGGGGCACTGTTTGTACGCCCGATATGCAGCGTCTCTAGTTCCTCAGTTAGCCAGGGTACAGGCTTCCTGCTTACACTTCCTATCTTTAGGGGAGTATATTTGTTGTAGATTTGAATAGCTTTGTTAGTAAATCAATGAAGTTTTCGTTTATGTCCGAGAAGGGAACAGGAGACGTCCCCTAAACTATTTATAGCGCCTCAGTTGAATTTCAGATAAATTAACGAGTTTGAAGCGTCGGTATGTAGTCAGTTATGATTTCTTTCTGGGCCATTTTACCGATAACGTCATGAAATGTGTGTACGGGGAGGCAAACCGGGTACAGATATTTGAGAGGTATGAAATATTCTGTTTGGGGATTTTGTTGAAAAATTATTTATGAGATTGTGACTACTGTTCATATGATGGTAAGGAGCAAGCCGAAGTAGCGGCACATTTGAAGAAGAAAGCATTCTCTTAAATTTCATACGGGGAGTGTTCAAGGGCTAAGTCCCTGCAGTCGCGCTATTCGTATGTGTCCTCGGTGGCTCAGATCGATAGAGCGTCTGCCATGTATGCAGGAGATCTCGGGTTAGAAGCCTGGTCGCGGCACCCCATCGAGGTATATCAACAACACCTGTCGGCAGCTGAGGGTTTCAATTAACTATCATTTATTCTAGAGACGATGCATGGTCATTAATTGTAGCTGTTCTTTCGAGAACAATTACTATGTTCATATATATAATTTTTGATCTTCCTAGGCACTTAGCACCTCAACGAAAATAGAGGAAATCACCAACTCGGAGAAATGTACAAGAAGCGTCGTCTAATTCGGAAAATGTTATATAAGTTGCATTTTGTTTGTACTTTCATCGAAACGATTGCCACGAAAGTTGTTGTGCACAAGTCTGACTGACTTACACGTATAAACTGATTCCATCTGAAACTGCATTTAGCTCAAGATTGGTTTAGTTTGTATAAAAAGCTGAATAGTATCGTTGAGGAAAATTTGTTGTTAACAGACCATTGGAAGGTTACTCAGATCAAAATGTTTCATTTATTTAGTTATCTTTGTTTCCATATCATTACATTATCTACAGTGTGTATACTTGTAATATAGGACAAGTCAGTTTAATCTAATACTTAAAATACGTTGTCTACATATTATAATATAGAACACAAAATTGGTGATAATGATAGTAGGCTGCATAGACTTTTCTCGCGATTAATATTTAGGTCTTAAAGCTATTTGTATATTCCTTAACTACAGATCATACATCCAAAACTGTGTGATGCAAAAAATTTGTTTCCATTAAATAATCCTTTAGCTCTTTCCGGAATACCTTTTTAACCATACTGAACTGTATACTCTTAGGAAGTAAAGTTTTACAACCGAGTACCAAGGAGCTTTCTCAGTAGTTCACAGCTTGTGTGGCATACTTCTAAGTTGGCCTTTATTTGTTGTCATGTGAATGAACACATGTTTTTTTTCCTGGTAATACACTGGCAACGATTTACGAAATTGTTCTGTACATGTAAATGGACGGCAACGTTAAAATTTTTAGATTATGGTAGGCAGTTCTACATGATTCAGTTTTTTATTGAAGATCGTCTTAGTTTCCTTTTTCTCCAATGAATAAATTATTTTAGTATTATTGCAGCTGGAGTTTTCCCACGCAGACATTCTCTACTATTAAGTGTGGTTCAAAAGGAGCAAGATATACTGTAAACTGAAATAGTTGGTTAGCATAATGTGCAAACTGTTTCACGATAACATAATTAACTGATTGTGGTACACGTTGTATAACTGTAGTTGCTAGCAGTAAAATGTTAAATTTGTGTTCAAAATCAGTCCAGGAAATTTTGTCATCATATTCTACATCTACATTGATACTCCACAAGCCACCCAACGGTGTGTGGCGGAGGGCACTTTACGTCCTGTCACAGATCTACATCAACTAAAATGGCCAACAACTTTCATAAAATCGTATATAGGGGATTACACAAAGGAACCAGTAACTTTATCTCCAAATAAAACGACTAATTTTGTGGAATTTGCGACATGTAGAGTGGAAGTGACGAAGAAAAAATTACGTGTAGAGAGACAGAAACGCCGTCATTTAACAAACAAAATCGATACTGCTCCATTCACTGCTGTCAGAATTAAAACAGCTGATATGGCGGAGGTAAACTAATACTTGCAAATGCTTTGTCTTATTACGTGTATAGCGCTACAAAGATATGTCTACTGTTTTGTGTGTTGTCTTTAAGCTCCAACACTTGTGTTTGAAAGATTAAATGTACAATAGTATATATCTGCCATACTCTTACTAAAATTACTCTAAATGCACATTTTACTATTAATAAGTTGTCCACTTGTCTAATTTTGTGCAAATTTGTTATTCAGTTGTTAGCAAAAGTTGTTCCTTTTCTGTTTGTAGACTATTTTCCCACCAGTTGTTGTCCTTCTATTGAGTAGCTTTAAAGAACATGGAAAGGACTACGCTAAAGAGCTATGAATATTTGCAGTCACTTTCAACTTTTTTCAAGCCTAGCCTATGACAACGTTAGAGAAATTTTTGAAAATACGTTACCATATCCAAACGAAAATTACACCAAGGAATAAATGGTTAATTACAGTTCAATGCAGAAGATAAAACTGCACTTATCTTGGAATCACGCCATATTAAAACTAAGGACAAATAAAGTTGTGGTGTCTCTCATGATGGACTAAATGCCCATCAGGAAGCCCACAGAGTGTGATGGTCATCGGTTTGTTGGAAATACAGATTGTGATGCTGAAGTTAGGTGTGATGACTAATCCGATGTAAAAGATGCCTTGGTCTTCGTGGTTGTTGCACTGAAAGACTACTGCAAAATTCCAGTGGGGTATTTTCTTTCATGTGGTTTGAGTGGTAGTAAAAGTAACAATTTAGTTCTGGCTTGTCTTGATTTCCTGAAATACATAGATATTAACGTGCTCTTCCTAAGATTTGATGTACCGCTGTTAACTTGCCGATGGCTCGTTATTTGGAGGATGAACTTAGTGCAGACGATGTGAAACCGAGGTTCATAAATCTATCAACAGATATAAAAGAACATATTCCGTTGGATGCTTGCCACATAACACAACTGGTGAGAAACTGTCTTGCCACAAAGGGGACAACTTTCATAAAACTGGCTAAATACAATGGAGTTATTTTGTGGTGCTATGGAACTTAGAGAGGCAAAAGAGATTGCATTTGGGGACAGAACTAAAAAGAAACCGTATTAATTGGCACAAGGAACCCATGAAGGTTAAACTTGCTGAAAAGACATTTAGTGCAAGTGCAGCCAATGCTAATGAATACTGTGACAAAAATTTGGGAATGTCGCAGTTTCAGGCTGTGAGGCAACAGAGAAATTTGTCACATTGACAAACAATTTATTCCACATATTAAGTGTTAGGAACCTATATTGCAGGGGATAGAAAAGACCCCTGGCCCCAACTACGTACAGTGATGTACGCACATAAGTAAAGGATGCGAAATATTGGCTGTTTACATTAAAATAATTTGTTGAGGTAACATTACTGGTGCATTCCACAAGAGGAATTGGGTTTATATGCATGATCATTTGTATTCATACTTAGTTGTGTATGACAATATTTTAAGTAGATTTGCACAAGGAATTACATTTTTATTGGCACAGAAACTTAGTCAAGACCACTTGGAAGTATTTTGTGGGAGGGGGTCAGAATTACACACCCACAGCTCAGCAATTTGAAGCTACTTTAAAGATACTTCTGGTCCACATCCAAACTGGAAAACTAACAATTGCAAATTGTTCTGCCATCGATGCCATCCTTGGCGTAACATGAACTAATCTATAAATGAGGCACTTGAATGCAATCAGTTTCCATCTGTTCCAGGGATGGCATTAATAAATAATGACCATAGTTATATAACGCATCCAGCTATCTCACTTGATGTCTGAATAATGTTGTCGGATACATTGCAGGATTTGTGGCCAGGAAATTCGTCATAAAGTTAAGTGCAGTATTTTCCAATTGGCACTATGTCCAGTGTCCCATGGGCAGCGGTCTTAAACATAAGAACACAGGTGCCTTGTCTATTCCATCGAATAACGTTGTTTATATCTGTAAAATGGGTGAGAGGGTATTAAAGTGTGTTATGTGCTGATTTTAGAATTTTGTTCAACTTTTTGGCACCAGGTCAGGAACTGAAAATGTCATCAGAGATGTACTCTCCCATGACACTTTACCAGAAAATGCTGCAACACTAACACACATAATATAAAAACAATTGTGTCAGAGGAACATTCGCAACTGAGCATTATACCAGAGGTTGAAAATACAGCTACAGCTGTAAGGTTCTTTTATTTAACACATTTAAATAAAAGAACCTTACAACTACTGTGGTCTTTTTAACCTCTGAAACATATTATAGCCTACTGTGGATTCTAAAGAAGTTAGGAAACTGATCATTATCCTATTAAAAAAGATTGTTTACCTTATTCTTCCGAGAGAGTAGATCCTCAATACGAAATATGCAGTAACATAAAGACAAACACAGTGGTATCAAGCTTAATTAATATTTGTATGAAGTGTTTAGGATATACATTGCTGCCCATGTAAATAATGTTTTTTGGGGGCTTGTGTAGGACATTGGTGTTGGCATATTTGTATTCTTATGTAAATGAATCCTCTTGAACAGGGCACTTTAATTAAATAAAGTGTTTGGCCATGTATAGTAAATAGTATTTATCTGACACAACACCATAGCACTTAAATCTGTTGAGGGTAAGAGTACAATTATCATTAATCATAATGATTACTTGAACAAAGTAAAAAATTTCTTTCGAAGTAGTAACATTACTGAACTACACACCAATTCGATAAATAAACTAGCATCACAAATCAGAAAACAAATAAAATTTTTCAACACAATATCATCAGAATACAAAAAGGAAAGAAATATTGTAATAAATCCAAGAACTTCAACACTTCATGGACCGTTACAGATAGCGAAACCTTTGGCTCCTCTGCATCAAATTGTTAACAGCATTAACAGCCGAATTTGCCGAATTACTAAAACACTCAACAAACTGAAGGTGAAATGTTTCACATATGGGGAAAAACTACACCACAAAAAAAAATACCTGGAAATACAATAAAGGACAAGCAGATCACACAATGCTGAATTCATTTCACTCAACAAACGTCTACACTTACATACCTACACAAGAAAGAATAGATATTATAGAACATAAACTCATGACTCATCAGAAAACTACAAAATGAAGGCACACATTATGTTATACAAGTTCTCAAACTAACCTTTTCGCAAAACTGTTTCCAGTTTAAAGAAAAAATTTTCACGAAAACTGATGATGTGACCATGAGGAGCAGAATCGCTGGATCCACAGATAAATAATTCCTTAATAAAGTCAAAACAAATTTTATCAGCTGACAACAATCATTTCTAAAAACACGTAATATTGGCAAGTCAATGACACATTGCTACTCATACAAGGAAATGATCACGACATACAAATAATCCACCAGAAATTCGATAACTTGCGTCCTAAAATGAAATTCACTTAGGAACTGGAAAGAAGAAATCGATAACATTTCTAGACCTCATGATAAACAATAACGGCTACAAAAAAAAAAAAAAAAAATACGTCTTCACATTCGAAATCTCAATCATTGAATGAAAGAACGCATATTTGTAACAGCTTCCTAATCTGCCTCTGGAACTGGAGGTCATATCCGAATAGTTAGCACACCACAATACATCGCATACAAGGACAGCTATAACTCTAAAAGGATTCTACAGCTATACGACAAAAAATACAAACTAAGAAGACCTCATAACTCATAAAATAACACTAACGAGACAAACTACATTAAAAAAGGAAACCATATTCATACCAACAGACTGTATGGGAAAACAATTCGATAAAATAAAAATGCAAACGTGAAATTAGCCTTTATAACAACGAATAATATGATCACAAAACTTCATTCAGGAAAAGTAGCACTACCGAAACTTAACTGCAATAACCTCACAAAATGTTATATAGGGTAAACGGGAAGGAATTTCATCGTCAGATTCAGAGAACACTCGACAGAAACAAATAACAACAAATTCATCTTCTTTACACACCTCAAAAATGAAAAACAGGAAGTTGACAACACTGAAAACGCGGGTCTAGTGTAGCAGGGGATACAACCCGTCGGCTTTGAACAATGACGTCACAAGTCGCCAGAGAGCATGAATTACAAACATGAAAGAGCTGAGGAGAATGTTGAGAAACAAAGGAATGCGAGAGAGATAAACATTGATCTTGTCAAAAGCCGAGAAGCGATTCTTCTTAGTGTTGTAGCTCCATTCAGTAGCTGATAAGTGTTTTTTGGCTTTAAAAAAAATCTCACGAGATAGAAAGAACTGATCCCACTTTATTAAGCAATCAATAAAAAAACTAAACTAAAACATAACAGCAAAAGCTGATGATTGCTTAATGAAGTAGGATCAGTTTATTCTATCTCGTGAGATTTTTTTTTTAAAGCCAACACTTATCAGCTACTGAAGCTTCTGTATCCTAGGATCAGTTTATTCTATCTCGTGAGATTTTTTTTAATAAGCCAAAAAACACTTATCAGCTACTGAAGCATATTGGTGGAATAAGAAAGTGAAATATGGTAAAATAGTGAAATATAGATAAACGATCGCTTTTAGATTCACATTCAATTATTTTAATGATAGCGCTCATTAGAACACAGAACTGCTTTATTATCTATGCCTCGAAGTGAAGACATTACTATCTATGACTAAGGAATGACGTCATTGTTAAAAGCCGACGGGTTGTATCCCCTGCTTCACTAGACCCGAAAACGCACTACAAATCCTCCATGAAGTCATAAATCATCCAGTCATAAGTATTTGGAGGTATCTGAAATAGACATACGCACTAATTACTATCTTCACGATATACTAAATGAACAAACCGTTTCAGGCATACACATTCTTTAAAAATTTTATTGATATTTTATGTAGGTGTAATGGGTAACCAAAACACCAGAGATTACAATCACATGAATAACAGTTCCACAGATACATGAGCCACAGAAAGATAACCACAGTCTAGCTGTGTGTCATAACTATGTTTGAGTAAAGCGAGCTACCAAACTTGAATTCCTACGAATTTCTAAATAATAAGAAACGTACTATAACATACGTGGAACATCAAATTATTGGACAACTTTAAAACATTAATGAAAAAAAAATTACGTACAAGAACTACGGACGGAAGCTACAGTTTATTTAAAATTGACGTGTTCGTTTACAATGCTAGGACTTGAGTACAACTTCCAAAGTAAAAACACTTTTATAAATTATATATTATGTAAAACAGAAGTAAATGCGATTGTTTACAGATGTATTGACGATGGCAAAAAAGCCGACATAAGCTTATACAAAAAAATCAAGCTGCGTGCCGTTTACTAATTCTCAGCATAATGCTCTACTGTGACATAATATATGCTGCAGTTCCCATAATAAATAAACCTATACCTCAGTACTTCTCCAGGGTTTGGGATCCGTACCAAGTCGGATTAAAGGAAGACTTCGAAGCAATTTAAGGGTCATCTGCTACATTTATTACCGGTAGATTCGACAGCACACAAGTATTACAGAGATTCTTTGGGACATGAAGTGGGAACCCTTGGGAAATTTAGAGAACTGGCATTTGAAGCTGACAGTGGAACGATTCTACCACCACAGTCTTACCTTTCATGTATGTACCACAAATATAAGATTGTGTATATGCCTCCGTATGAGGCCTAATTTCTCGAGTCATTTTTTTCCTCGCTCTGTTTGTGAGTGGAACAGGAAAGAAAGACCAGTTGCCGTGCACCGTACGGTAGCTTTTCAAAAATGTCTGACCATTTCATCACCTGCAATGTCAACGCCCCCCCCCCCCCTATCCCCCTTTCTATATGGCTAGTTACTGAGTCATGTCTACATTCAGACAATTTCTCCATAAATTTGCGTTTATAGTTTATATGTTGTACACAACTGCACACCCCTGTTTCAGTTTTTATTACAGGCGGAATATTATGGAGTGTCGCTATAGAACTTTTATTTCCAGCGAATACTTTATCTGCTGTAGACCAGCACGTAAAAATTTCCTTACTAAATTATGGGAAAGATAAACACTTGCAATAGATGCCTCCATGACATTCATGGGCAACAGAATAGCAGTTTAGGACAAGAATCACGTCACATACCAAGACTGTATTCGCTTTAGATTAAGAAGTAGGAGAGAATGTTTTACGTAGAGTATAGTGTACTCTGGAACACATTATGGGTGTTGGTGATTACCTCAAGCTAGTGACTGATTTTCGAACCACAGAAAGAAACGCACAATAGAGACCGCCATAATCAGTTTCCGCGACATCCTACTGTTTTGTTGTCCTTAGACATGACGTTGTGTTTTGTGCAGCATTTCTGAGTATTTAACATTCTATAAATTAAATACTGTATTAATACATTAAAGATATTCGGAACAAACTGTTAATTCGTCAGGAACAGAACTGTCCTTGAAAATGGAAATTTCTGTTAGTTCCCAATAGCTTCTATTTCAAAATGTATTTTAATTATAACTGATTTCTGATAATACTTTACTACCCACCAATAATTATAAGTGAAATCAAATCAAGCTAGAGTAATAAGGCAACAGATAGACCATTAAGTGGGGTATTGACAACATTTTCTGGACTGTAACTCTTTTAAATTTCAGTAGAGTGACCATGACTATGTGGTACCTATGAACACTATTTTACATCTGGAGAATCTTAAATTTCCAGCGTAATTTTTGTAATTTCAGAAAAAAAACTGCAGCAGATAAAGCGTGAACGAGGAAATTTAAAACCCGGACAAGACCGATTAGGACATACACTCTGAGGGTATCATACAAATTTAATTATGCCTATATCCGTTCCTGAGAAAAAATGTTCTTTACAGATGGGCAGACAGAAGGACAATAAAGGACTAAAATATTATTTATGTTATATAATTAGAAATTAACCAATTTAAAAATGTTTCCTTCAGTGGTACAGCGAACTCTTGGTCCTTGCCAAATTTTATGTCGCCAAGTCAACGAGAAGTACGCTGTAAGTTTTGATGCGAGTTTGCAAGTATCAAAATATGTTATGTTAGTAGCAGAACCTTTTCACCATAATCGCAGAGAAGCTTAAAGTTTTACACCGCCAAGGAGCCATAGTCGTTAGTATGTGACATAAATTTCATCAGGGTACCTCAACAGTTCCTGAGAAGAAAGGTTCTTAACAGTCAGAGAGACAGACAGGGAGACAACAAACTGATGCAGTAAGGGTTCCGCTTTTACCGACTGAGATACGGAACGCTAAAAATGCAGTAATACTGTTGTCTACTACTTCGTACACAGTGGTAACTACATGTGGGTCTACAGACTGGTGCAGCAGCTGTCATCGTAGTGAAGCTGAACAGCAGCAGAAACGATAAGCAAACACTTAAATACAGTAAACAGAAGTTTCACTTACCTGAAAGCTTTCTCCAAGAGTTGAGCAGAAACTTTACGAAAGGAAAAACAGCTGTAAAGTCCAGATATTGTAATTCTAAAAAACGTTTTACTGATATAATAACATAAAATGATATCCGTTTCATAGTTAAAAGTTATTTGCAGTTACAGGCTTTTATACACGAAGTGCCAACAGTTTATGCCCACGTGGTTATAAGAGTGATAGAATTAAAACATCGTTATTTGAATCCATAGCATAATATTGTTCGTGGCACAGTAAGGAGGATTTTCTACAGAATAACTAGTAGTGATCTAAGTGAGATGTTGCCCTCTTCACGTAACAGCTATTTTTCAGTCAAGAGCATGATGTTATTTAGAGGGAAAAATGTTGTGCTTTATACGTGTTGCAGATATAATGTAGCTTTTGCTTCGACCTAAAGAGAGTATTTAATACTTTTGACATAAGTGTTAGCTGCGTCAGTGAGGGAACATACTCGGCAGTCTGCAGTCAAGTGCACCTGAAACTTTCTGAAATTCTGGAAAATCTTATAAGCAGTACCTGCGCAATAATTCGTTGGAGTGGTGACATACCTTTTTTCTGCATAACCTGGCCACTGCGGCAGCATTTAAACAGATTAGTATCCAGGAAGTAATGGCTGCCAACAATGAAAATCTCGAGTTGAAATTATTTCTCAGACAGGATGTTAATTTTTATATAAATAAAACCACATGGTACTTTAACAAACACAAGTCGTGTTTTAAAGACAAGAAATACATAATTTCCAGCAGTACAGATCTTTTATTAAGTGAGCACTATACGAACATGCAGATATTAGAATTCGTGCTGAGATAAAACATAAAGCAGAATGAAGAAACCATAGTCTCTGCATTACAAAAGGAACAATTGTCTTTAAGGATTCTTTGTCGCGCGGGATTAGCCGAGCGGTCTTAGGCGCTTCAGTTATGGACTGTGCGGCTGCTCCCGGCGGAGTCCTCCTTCGGGCATGGGTGTGTGTGTGTTTGTACTGAGGATAATTTAGGTTAAGTAGTGTGTACGCTTAGGGACTGATGACCTTAGCAGTTAAGTCCCATAAGATTTCACACACATTTGCATTTTTTTTAAAGTATTGTTTGGTTTGGTCGAATATTAGACGCGACACATATATCTATTTGTGAACTCTGATAAAATTACTATGTTGTGTGTCTCTGTCCTTTAAGTAATTTTGACACAATTCACTTGTATTTTACACTAATAGTGTAACGTCCCCTACAAAAGTTTAAAGAGATTTGGGCATTGTGAGGCTCGCACTACTAATGTACGAGTGAGGTGTCAAATGCTGACTAAGACTGGAGACTGTCAAGGACTGTGACTAAGACTGGGCCATGTAGCTGCACCCACCCACCCACCCACCCCGCCCGCCCATGCTGTAGCGTGGCGGCACACAGCGCTCGTAGTCAAAGCAATTGAAGGCGTGCCTCAGCGACTGCATACCATTGGCTCTGTCGGGTCCCTGCGCTATGGCATCTGTCGGTAAAGTGCGATTCGTGGTATCTATCTATGATACCACAAAGATAATATATTAAACTTCGATTATAAGGCTGGCTAAAGGCAAAAGTCTAAAAAGTGCACCACGGTACAACACTCCGTCCTGCGTGTATTCTGCGATGTTAGTGTCAGTTTTAAGTAGGCTGTTTAGGTTTTTATGTTGGTAACGCCACGTTTTTCTTAGGGGAAGTTACATGTGGCGACCCTGCCAGGATCATATGTAACGTCCCCTTAGAAAAATTATAAATGATTGTAATGATAAACCTTTTAGGTTATTTGTTTTCAAACAGCTGAGAAAAACTGAACTTACTCAGACATTTCTCTCTTTACTTATTCTGATCATCCTCAACTGACACACAATATTTTTTCTGTACCGCAACGCAATCTGACTTTCAATAATCCCTACATAAGAATGGCCCTGACTAACAATAATCTATACCTTTCATGAATCACTTAGGCCGGCCGGTGTGGCAGAGCGGTTCTATGCACTTCAGTCTGGAACCGCGCGACCGCTACGGTCGCAGGTTCGAATCCTGCCTTGGGCATGGATGTGTGTGATGTCCTTAGGTTAGTTAGGTTTAAGTAGTTCTAAGTTCTAGGGAACTGACGACCTCAGATGTTAAGTTTCTTAGTGCTCAGAGCCATGAATCACTTACCTCACAAAAATCTTCGTTACGCGAACTACTGCAATACAGCAAGTGCCAATACCGCCAGCTAAATAAAAGATTCTAACTACTGAAGGCACTAACTACTTATTGGCATAGTTAGCAAATGAAAGATTTTGATAGAGACCGAACAATGTATTTACCTTAATAGTTTTCAAAAATCATATATATATATATATATATATATATTAGTTCATTACATCCAGTCTTACAAATTTCCTTCTTCTGACAGTCACACGTCTATATCGTCCGCACTCAAAACTGTGCCATCTCTCTCCCCACATCCACCACTGCTGGCAGCTCACCTCCAACTGCACAACACTATGCGCTGTTCACATCCAACTGCCCAACACTACAATAGCGAGTATTCCAAAAATGCCAAGCAGCCACAGACTGCACACAGCACAGTCAGTGATTTTCATACAGAGCACTATGTGGCATTACCAACATAAAAACCTAAACAGCCTACTTACACAGTTCCTGCTAAACGATTACTTCCTTAGTTCATGGGTACTTTGTTCTGTCACAATAACTGATCTCATATTTGTTCTGGATAGCTATAGCATAAGTAAAGATGAATCAGTTGTGATAGTGCAGAACTATAATTTTTTTCAGTAATTTTGAAACAAATCTTTTTCTTTTTTTTAGTTCTGTTTTCGAGGTATCGGGAACATCCGATGTAATAGAGATGTGGGAGCAGAATCTCAAGTTCTTTCCTTCTGCGTTCTTGTGGCACGCCATGTTGGATTTAGGTAATAAACGCAGTGCGCCTACCTCTGCCCGGCGCGCGAAGGGAACAGCAGCGGTTTGGGCAGAGGCCGCTGTCTGCGCGACACACACACACACACACACACACACATGCACACATACGCACAGTGCTCCGGTGGCACAGCGCCGGCCGCCGACAGCATCCTATTATTTTGCGCTTCCTGTGGCCAATCGATGTGCTTTGGAGCGGGGCATGGTAGAAGCAGTGGGAAACTGAGTGCCGTGTGCAGACGGTGCCGCGAACACAGCCCCTGGCACCGGGTCTCCGTGTAATTGCTGACCCCACGGGGCACTCGCGGTATTCGACGGCCAATTCGGCTGCCCGTGTAACCCGTCCTGCTAATGGAGGCTCCGCCGGAGGCGTACACGGGACTACCGTTGGCGCCAGCGTTCCCTCCGGGCTACTACAGAGCGCATCTCGAACCTGCAATCCTCATTCTCACGTCGTTTTCGGCCATTACTGTGTATTCTCCATAGTGTCTTCTTCTAACTAATAAAGATCGCAGACAATATACTCTACAAAATTGTGTATGTTTTTTTTTGGGGGGGGGGGGGTGGCGGGGGTCCGCACTACTGCGAGCAGATGCTGCTGCTGTTGTATTGACCAGTGCCTGTTGTCCTCGACAATCTCTCGTAATTGAATTCAACTGTTCTACTGACAAAAACAAGTGCTGCCATAGTATATGGTTGACAGCCAGTGCCAGTTCGTAACGGCTCTGTAACATTCCCGTCACGTATATACTTGCTATACGCATCTTTTTAAATGAGGAAAAGGCTGTCGTAAGTAGCCTGCACAAATTAAATAAACAATTAATTAAAATATAATAAAACGAAATCACAGAACAGTATACAAACATGCCGTTGCTCTCCAGTAATTATATTTTAAGTAAAATTCCGAATTCAGTTCATGCGTATCAGACGTACGCAGCGTTAATACACAAGAAACTCATACTCTCTCGCTCTATAATAATAACTACCATGGGACTGTGACGCCTGCTTGTATTATGACTCACTATAGCAGACGACTGCGAGGAGTAATTCTGTAAGACATTCAGTGTCTGTCACTTCAAAACTACCTGACACACATGCACTGTTTTCTGCTCTCTTTTGTCTACTTTAACGGGTTTCGAACCGTTGCGGTAACACGTACAAGTGCACATTACGATGTTAATATGCAGGTTAACTACTTACATCCGTTAACGTCCGGGATCAGGTGTTTTCCGCTTTTTACCTAGATAACACACTCTTTAACGCCTTCCGTATCATTAAATTTCAAAAGCTTTTATCTTTCACTTCTTTTCCCTCGCCCTCCAGCTTTGTGGCCAGTTTCTTGTCGTCGGCGACTGTTTTTATTTCTCAAAATTTATGTCGTCTGCCAGAGCGTGAATTTGTGTTGTGATTTTTTGGAAGCAGACAAATTTAGCTCCCAATACGTAAACAAGCACCCAATTGGTGAGTAAAATGAAGAAAAGGTACTTCTCAAACCTCTTTGACGAAGATTCAAAATATAACTGGTTTTGACATTAAAAGGCTAAGTAAGATTCTATAACTTTGTATATAATGCGAATAAAACAAGAAGAATGAATCATTTCAAAGTTATAGAGTAATTCAGAGGTAAAATGTGCTGACTGCACAAGGCTGTGAAAAACTCACTGAGCCATTGTCAGAGGCGCGAGGAAGTGTGGAAAAGCCGGCCGGAGTGGCCGTGCGGTTCTAGGCGCTACAGTCCTGCCTCGGGCATGGATGTGTGTGATGTCCTTAGGTTAGTTAGGTTTAATTGGTTCTAAGCTCTAGGCGACTGATGACCTCTGAAATTATGTCGCATAGTGCTCAGAGCCATTTGAAGTGTGGAAAAGTTTGTCCATGTCGAAGAATTATTTGACGTAGTGTATTCTGCTCATGGGTCAACTGGCTACAGAATGATCAAGCCGTTGAACAGACTTTTTAAAATCATAACCCAAACTCAAATATAAAATGTTATTAGATTTACGTGAACCTTGTCAACAGAAACACAATAATTCGAAAAAGGGATTGTTGCAAAGCTGATTATTTCATCGTATTTCAGTAGCAGGTGCCCAGTGGGTCTCATGAAGCCAAGGAAGGTTTATAAAACAACCAGAAAAAATGTTAACAGTTTCTGATGCAACGCAAGCAGACGTCGATGAAGGTGTCACTATGAGAATTAAGGTACGCTAAGTAAACAGAGCCAAAACCGACGCCCATTCGATTTTACTAGTGCTTTTAAATAAAACAGAGGATAGCTTTTATAAACTTGGTACAAAAATGGGTATTTTAAAACCGTAATATGCAAAAGCCGAATTCTGTGTTTGCAAAGAGATTTTTAGAGAAAGGTGTCCCTGCTGTAGATATATCTTTACGTCAAACAGCAATAAAACAATACCTTTGTATTGGGCAGGGCTTCAGAAGCTGTGACTGCAAACCTACATGTCCCCCAAGTAGGTATGCTTGTCACAAAAAACTCGTTGCTACGTAATTGGTTCAAATGGCTCTGAGTACTATGGGACTCAACTGCTGAGGTCATTAGTCCCCCAAAACTTAGAACTAGTTAAACCTAACTAACCTAAGGACATCACAAACATCCATGCCCGAGGCAGGATTCGAACCTGCGACCGTAGCGGTCTTGCGGTTCCAGACTGCAGCGCCTTTAACCGCACGGCCACTTCGGCCGGCGCTACGTAATTCAAAGTGTCACCAATCTTAGATTTCACTATTAAGCTGTGTGTATTGTTATATGTTTTGCAAATTGATTTCCTTCATTGTAATAATATTTTAAACCGTTTTATTCTTTGTATTGTAGTTTTTAATTGATTGATGATTGAATCCATCAACTACTTTGTTGATTGAATGACTGTATTTACTTGATTCTTTAGATATCGAAAAATAAGTAAATAATATTATTTTAATTTCCCCTTTGCATTTTTCCAGCAAAAACAGAGCCTAGTACGTGATGTGCAGATTGTCTAGATGATTTGCAGATTATCTAGGTAATTTGAGATATTAAACAGTCTTTGGCACGGCCGGTCTATGTGGCCGTGCGGTTCTAGGCGCTACAGTCTGGAGCCGAGCGACCGCTCCGGTCGCATGTTCGAATCCTGCCTCGGGCATGGATGTGTGTGATGTCCTTAGAACTAATTAAACCTAACTAACCTAGGTTCTAGGCGACTAATGACCTCACAATTTAAGTCGCATAGTGCTCAAAGCCATTTGAACTATTTTCTTTGGCACGTTAACGAATCACCCTTGTTATTCTGCACATTACAGAAATAAGCTGCAAAACAGATTTCAGCGGTAATGTATGAAGTAAGTCATGTTACTATGGTACGCAGCTTCAGTGATTTGGCAAATACTGTTGCCAAGTAGTCAGTCTAGTGTTTCGCGCTTTATGGTTTAATGCTGAGTGAGTTCCATCCCGAATGTAAAAGCTCGGAATTGATGTCTGCAAGTTTCATGTTTGGTAACTGCTAGAGAAATTACTATGACTGTTTGCAAAATTACAGTTACATTCGAAATCAATACGTGAATCTGCTTTCGAAGGTTTCAGTAAATTCAAATTTAAATTAACTTTTGTTGTTCGCTTTCCAGCGGTAAAAGATGTTTTGCATTTTTTAAATTCGCTGAAGAGTACTGGTATATCGAATACTGCGTCACTGTCAGTTACAATAAACAACTTTTCGTCATGTTTCTGAAGGCCGTCAGAGGTATATGTCTGATACGCTCTTACCTGAGTTCCACGATAGTTGCTGGTAGTGGGTTGGGTTGGTTTTGAGGAAGGAGACTAGACAGCGAGGTCATCGGTCTCTTCAGATTAGGGAAGGATGGGGAAGGAAGGAAGTCGGCCGTGCCCTTTCAGAGGAACCACCCCGGCATTTGCCTGGAGTGATTTAGGGAAATCTCGGAAAACCTAAATTAGGATGGCCGGACGCGGGATTGAACCGTCGTCCTCCCGAATGCGAGTCCAGTGTCTAATCACTCTGCCAACTCGCTCGGTCGGTAGTGGGGAGGTGGGCGGTGTAATTTCTGGACAGCTTCATTATTGCTGGTCAAACTGGTGGCACAATGGTGGCTGCCCCGGTTTGATTTTAATAAATTCACTTAAAATTACTTCCACGGAAATATTATCTCCAGAAATCAACTGAACAAGAAATATTGTAACCACTCGAAGGAAAATTCTGGATGGGATTTAGATGAAGTATTTATGCAAAAACAACAACATTTATATCAACAATCAAAGCTCCCAAACACACCTACTATGGAATCACAGTTACTAAAATGTCAAATTTTATAGCACTGAAGTTCACGTAATAGTTACGGATTCCGATAAACTGTCAGTTCTTATGCCAAAGCCCTTCTACACTACACAGTCACAATACATCTTCCACCTCGCTGACGAATAAAAATCTCATGACTTCAAACTCTGTAAACACAGTTGATTCACTTCTCCTGCTCACTAGATTTAAATCAGATTTCTGTTATCTACTCTAATCTTCAATCACGTCGTAGCTCTCACTGGCTCTTAATCAATTCCTTATGTATTCTCTTCTTCTCTTGAAATGTTCCTCAGGCACTTAGTTGTCGTGCTTCTTCTGTCTTCCAGTCTGCCACTATTCTTCTCTTGATACACGTCTACAGTGTCTAAATAATTTTTACATATGATGACAACAGTTTGTCGATCCATACCAGCACAATTCCATTATCTGGTCTCTGACAGCAACCTTCGTTAGTTTGCAAATTTCTCCAAAACCGCTTCACTTACATTTCTTCTTATAAAGTAGTTTTTCTCCCTCCTTACCAAACATCAGTTTCTAAACCTTCTCTCAGAATACTTTTTCTATTCTCATTACATAAACCGTTCCTCACTTAACGTACTACCATATCTCTCACTATCTTTCCATTCTAAGTCGCTTTTGTTCATTTACTGACATGGATATTAATGTTGTCCTAAAGTGCATTGTATTACTCGTATATTACATTAATCACAACATTTTGCAGTTGTATTACAGAGAAGTACAATCAATGAATACGTTTACAAAGACAAATTATACCATTCTCACAAATATTTAATTTCATTATTTTCATAAAAATCAATAAAATACCAATCACCATTGGAGGCATAGATAATTGAGAAAGCCGATAATACTGTTTGATTGACACATATTAGTTTCATGGGACGAAAATCTCTGTCACACTGGTTGGCCAGAACACTGATGTTGAGCGTGCCTGCCTTCACGCTCCCATGCTGCCCAACATTGGACCACTGACACATCCGTTGAGTGACTTCTTCCCCACTCCCTCCATTTGCACTGCCCTCCAGCTCCGTATTCAAGTTCTTTTTCTCCACCTCTAAGCGTCTCTTACACTGACCCATTGTGTATTGTGGTCGCTTTCACTCATGTGTGTAATCATGTGTGCGCACACGTGTCTGTTAGTGTATGCGTGTGTGTGGAATGGGGGATAGGTGAAAGATCGATAGGGGCTTTGTGTGTTTACTCGATATATCCTGCAGCATTTACACGAACGTAACTAGCTCCTTTCTGTAAATAAAGTAATAACTTGAAAATGCCTATCTCTGAAATGGATCGATAGGCAGAATATGGCGCTGCGGTCGGCAACACTTATATGAGACAACAGGTGTCTGTCGCAGTTGTTAGATCGGTTACTGCTGCTGCAACGGCAGGTTACCAAGATTTAAATGATTTTGAAATTGGTGCTATAGTCGGCGCACGAGCGATGGGACAATCTTCAAGTTGGCGATAAAGTGGGTATTTTCCCGTACGACCATTTCACGAGTGTACCTTGAACATCAGTAAGCCGGGAGAACGTCAAATCTCTGACATCGCTGCGACCGGGAAAAGATCCTGCAAGAACAGGACCAACGACGACTGAAGAGAATCGTTCAACGTGACGGAAGTGCAACCCTTCCGCAAATTGCTGCAGATTTGAATGCTGGGCCATCAACAAGAGTTAGTGTGCGAACCATTCAACGAAACATTATCGATACAGGCTTTCGGAGCCGAAGGCCCATTCGTGTATCCTTGATGACTACACGACACAAAGCTTTAGGCCTCTCCCGGGCCCGAGAACACTGACATTGGACTGTTGATGAATGGAAGCATGTTGTCCTGTCGGACGAGTCTCGTTTCAAATTGTAGCATGCTGATGAACGTGTAGGGGTACTGAGACACTCATGAATCCATGGACCCTGCATGTCAGCAGGGGACTGTTCAATCTGGTGGAGGCTCTGTAATGGTGAGGGGCGTGTGCGGTTGGAGTGGTAGGGGACCTCTAATACGTCAATATACGACTCTGACAGGTGAAACTACGTAAGCATCCTGTCTGATCACTTGCATCCATTCATGTCCATTGTGCATTCCGGCTGACTTTGGCAATTCCAACAGGACAATGCGACACCACATACGTCTAGAATTGCCTTAGAGTGGCTCGAGGAACAGTCTTCTGAGTTTAAACACTTCAGCTGGCCACGAGACTCCCCAGATATAAGTTTACTGAACATATCTGGGATGCCTTGCGACGTGCTGTTCAGAAGAGATTTCCACCCCCTCGTAATGTAACGGATTTATTGACAGCCCTACAGGATTCATGGTGACAATTCCCCCCAGCACTACTTCATTACTTCATACATTCGTCAAGTCTACGCCACGTCATGTTGCGGCATTTGTGCGTTCTCGCGGGGGCCCTACACGATGTTAGGAAAGTGTGCCAGTTTGTTTGGCTCTTCAGTGTATAAGGTAACATTCAGTTTTTGGCTGCTTGTCTCCAGTTTCTGAGCTAAAGGACTTGAGAAAGACGGTTTCAGTGACACTACAGACATTATAAATAACAGGAGACCAAGTCCATTATTGAAAAGCTACAGACGTAGTTCACTATGTGTGTGGAGCTGACCAGCAGGGTGCTGACAGCATGGCTTAACTGCTACGAAATAACAAGATAGTGATCATACACTTACTGGCGCCACTATTCCCAGGTAAATAATTATTTTTGCTGCTAGGCATGTTTCTTTCTCTTAGAGATGCTGTCACAAATAAAATATCGAACCAAATGAAAGATTACTGGATTATATTCTCTTTAGTAGTGCAGCATTATGATAGCTCCTTAAATAGTCTCAGAGAATCGTCAGTCTGAAGGTATAGGATGAGAATTATATGCTAAGTAGGTGGATTAAGGACGGAAAGGCCCACCATGATTTAATAACAAAATGCGGAAAATGTTGAGGAAGAAGAGACTGTTACATTCTAGGTTCAAAAGAACGCGCACATGACCACAGGCAAAAATTATTAGAAATTCGCGCTTCTGAAAAAAACCGATACGCAAAGTATGCAGTGACTGCTAGCGTCATACCTTAACAATAAATAGGTCTTGCCGAGAACCCGAGAAAATCTGGTGCTACGTAAATTCGCTAAGCGTTGCGAATGCTTCTATCCCGTCACTCATTGATCCAAATGAAGAGGCAATACAAGATAGTAAAGCGAAAACGTTTAAGAAATTGTTCGTGTAGAAGGATAGTGCAAGCATACCATACATTGAACATCACACAGACTGCCATATGGGCTACAGTAATAAGCATTCCCGATACAAAGAAGTAACTAATGGGAGTCGATAACTAATGAATGGCGATGTCAGGAAGAAATTGCTGTTACTTTATAGAAGGAGCATTTAGAGGCACTTACCCCTTCTTACTTTGTATTTATCGCGAATCTCTGACCCAGCAGAAAGTTCCAGACAAATGGAAGATAGCGCAGATGACTCCTGTATATAATAACAAAAAAGAGCTAATCCGCAAAATTACGTACCAATATCCTTAAAAGCTGTTTGCTGCAGAATTATCAGATTGAACGGAATAATTTTGATTGAGACGGAAAACTTCTGTCCACGAACCACCACTGTTTTAGAAAGCATCGCTCTTGAGAAACTCCACTTTCCCTCCACTTTCACGATATCCTGTCAGCCATGTATGAATGGCAGTAGGCAATTCCTTATTCTTAGAATTTAGAATGCGTTTCACACGGCGTCCTTCTGCAGACTGACGACGAAGGTCCAAGCATACGGATAAGCTTCCCACATATGTGAGTGGCTCGAAGACTTTCTAAGTAATAGAACCCAGTTCATTGTCCTCGGTGGTGAATATTCATCAGAGACAAGCGTATCGTCATGAGTGTCTAAGGGACGCGCGACAGCACCATTTTTATTCCCTATAAACACAAATGATCTGATGGAGAGCAATATGTAGCTGTTTGCTGAGGCTGCTGTGAAGAACGGTAAGGTGTCGTCGCTCAGTGACTGTAGGGAGATACAAGATGACTTACCTTTCTCTACATTTAGAGCCATCATCCATTCATCGCACAAACTGTGCACTTTGTGTAAGTTAATACCGATGAGTAGAAAAAACAATCCTGTAACGTTCCAATACAGCATAATTAGCGTAACGTTGAAAAGCGATATGAAACGGAACTAGCACATAACTACAATAGTAGGGAATTTTCGGTTAATGGGAAGAATTTTACGAATGTGTGGTACATCTGCAAATGAAACTGCATACAGAACTCTACTGCTCGAGTGTGTGGAATCCTACCAGCTCGGATTAAAGGAAGACATAGAAGCAATTCAGAGGCGGGTTCTTACATTTGTTACTGGTACGTCGGTCAACAAGTGAGTATTATGGAGATGCTTTTTGAATTCAAATGGAAATCCCTGGAAGGATGACGACGTTCTTTTCTTCAATTACTAGTGAGAAAATTTATAGAAACGGTATCTGAAGTTGACTGCAGAACCATTCTGCTGCAGCCAACATACATTTGGCGTAATGACCACGAAGACAATGTAACAGAAAATACGTTTCGTGTGGAGGCATATAAGCAGTCGTTTCCACCTCGCTCTATTTGCAAGTGCAACAGGAAAGTAAAGCGCCATTTTTTTGTACAAGTACCTTTCGCCATGCACAACAAGACGTCTTGCAGAGTATGTGTGTAGCTGTAAATGTAGTAGAGGAGCCAGGTAAAAGGAACAGTAAACATGACAAAAAATGAACAACACAGTGATGTAAAACTGAGGATATGACAGAAACTGAACATTAATCCAACCATACAAACATGGTCGCTGATCAGGTTTAATAATGAGTGGACCTTTCAGTATTTGACCTTATGGTTCGCAGAAAGTTGTGCAATCAGCAATCATTATGTTGGCTCACGAATATGCGGTTGTGATCCTTAAAGGTAAGAAATATTTTGTTTTCTAGGGGAGTGCGGTGATTTACTAAGCTGAAAGTACTGTTGAAGTACACGTTAGGATTTGTTTTAGGACAATATTGGAGTTTGGCAATTAGTTTTTAATACAAATAGAGACATCAGTAAAATTGCTACTGATATAAGTTGTAATATTTAATAGGATACTTCCACACGTACTTCATGTGTTAATGATAAGTGGCATAAACCGAAACATTTACCTGATGAAAAGGTCACGATTACACTGGACGTGACTTGCTTATCTCAGTAATAAGCCTACTTTGAAGTTTCCTGTGAAATACAATATGATACTGTTAGTAATGTGATAAAGCTTGTTCTGACACACTTTTTATATCAAATTGATATGCTAATTAATTAAACCACCACTCCCCCTCATGCCTCCCACAACCTTATGTAATTGTAAATGATTTATATCCCTCTGGGAGTTGATTCCCTGTGGGTTGAGTTTTGCTCTGGGGATAATTTGTCCTTCTGAGATATCTTCACCCCTCCCCCTCACCACGACCCCCACCCTCTGGCAAAAGGGACACATTTTTATCACCTCTCACCTGTTCAGTTACGAGCCTCTTTTCCTTCTCCTGGGAAATACCCCTGCCCTCCCCTCCACCACTTCTCCCCTCCCATACTCCATTAGGAAAATCGCGGGAAAAATGTCTGTGCTGAGCTGCTGGAGAGGAAGGATGTAGGGTAGTGGCTTTATTTACGTTATTTATTTCTGAGGATGTTGGATTGTCCTACAGTTACCTCCACACTCCGCCGCCCCCAACTCCCAATTTCCGCCATCTCTCACAAAACTTTTTCTGATTGTGTGTGTATATGTTCGCCTCGAAATTTGAAAACCGACTGGTCTAGCCCACAATGCCGCCACAACAGGGTGCTCGAAACTGTCCTAAGGCCACCTCAAACCGCCCCCACTTTCCCCTCACCCCCGGCCCCACTTGTGAATTGGTAGGAAAAAGAGTGGAGTAGAAGGTAGTATCTTTATTTTTGGTGGGAAGTGTGTTCCATTGGTGAGCTGTTGCTGTTGAACAGAGTGGAGTTTAGTAACTGTATTACCTATAAGTATACAACTGAGGTCTGCATATATAGTCTCCTACTTGAGGAATGGAAGGGGGTGATAATGGATGAGCATAAGGGAAATAATTTTCAGCAAATAATGGTGATATTGCAAGATGGACTGGGGATGTATTACGCAGCTCATAGAGGCTACTGTCTATGCTAGAGCTGTTTGTGTCTTTTGAAATTGCCATTCAATCAAATGGTTCAAATGGCTCTGAGTACTATGGGACTTAACTTCTGACTTCATCAGTCCCCTAGAACTTAGAACTACTTAAGCCTAACTAACCTAAGGACATCACACACATCCATGCCCGAGGCAGGATTCGAACCTGCGACCGTAGCTGCCACGCGGTTCCGGACTGAGCGCCTAGAACCGCGAGACCACCGCAGCCGGCGCCATTCAATCCACAGGACAGGAGACAACTTTTTGGGGTTCCACTACCCAAGATTGAATGAGCCAGAGGTGCTCATCTTGGTGTATGGGACTCAAGTGAGAACATTTGAAATTTTGGTCTCGTTTCTGATCATATGTGTATGCATATGTTTACTACGCTGTGTGGTCTAGTCCATAATATCCCTCGAAATTATCAGGGAACTGTCCAACGATTGGTGCAACAAGAATTGTCTCCTACCAATCTACAACTGTACAGCTGCGGAGGAACTTGTAAACAGACACATGGTGAGAGGAGACAGGAGCTCAAACTATCACTGAAGTGAAGGAAGAGTGGCCTTCTACCGACTGCAATCGTACAGCTGCTGAGAAACATGTACACAGATACATGGTAAGAAGGGATAGCACAGCAAACTATCACTGAAGTGTAGAAAGGAGAATGCACACTATCACAAGTGATGGAGAATGTTTCACTGCTCTAATTACACATCTAAATTGTCATGAAAAATAATCAATGCTCGTAAACAATGGGTCATAATGCTACACGCACAACTACTGCAAAAACCGACGTGAAAAGTTCCCACGAGGAGAGAATGGCAGCAGCAAGTGTCTTCACCTCAATGTACAGATACAGGATATCCATCTTAGATTAAATCTTACATCCCCTCCTACATTGCCACTTCCTGTAGGTAGGGATACTGCTTTCCAGGGCCTGTGCTATACTGTGTGATGGTACACGGAGAGATCCATTAGCTCCCAATGATGTGCTGTTTCCGGTCTGCAGAAATCAGTAACATATGGGCAAAAGACTCAGGAAAACGACGCTTCCTCCAAGCAGTTAAACGTATTTCTCGAAAAGACTGACCTCGCAGGAGTAATAACAAAACATCTGGTGTGATTCTTATGCTCCCTACAACGAATATTGCACTGACAGACCTCACCTCACATCGTGTAAAATGTGTAGTCTTGTACTTTTAAAAACGAATGCTGTGATTGTGCAGATAGTGGATATAGTACAAAAACCAATGAAATCTCGAGCTAAGTTAGTGTAAACTTACTCTCCAGGTGTGTTTCCAACGCTTGCTACAACGAGTATTGTACCGACAGACTTCACCTCCCATCATGTAAAGGTTGTATTTTCATGCTTTTGAAACCGATACTGTGAGAGTGCAAACAACGGATATATTGCAACAAGCAATAAAATCTCCACCTAAATAAGTTTAAAATCACTCTCTAAGTGTGATTCTTATGCTTGATACAACAAATATTGTATCTATGGGCCGTACTTCACATCGTTTAAAGGGTGTAGTCTTATACTTCTAAACGAATACGGTGACAGCAACAGTGCAAATAGCGGAAACAATACCAAAATCAATGAAATCTCCAGCTAAATAAGTGCAAACTTACGTTTGTGGTGTGAACGTATGGCTTGCTAAAATGAATATTGACCCAAGAATATTTATCCAGCGTTGAATATACAACAAAATAAATAGTGAACACCATCCAAAAGTCATTAAACATACATTCAGCAGGCAAATTCCATTCACTATAGTGAGCAATTCTGGTAGGACCAAACAGCAGCTTGACAACCAATATCGAACATTCTAGGTGGGATGGAGGTGTTTTTCTTGAAAGTGGTACCAGCTTGTTTTAGGATGAGAGAAATATATTCCTCTTATAAGCGAGCAACTACACACATCAAAAAAGGTTTTGCACCACCCCGGTTCCCAGAACTCCTGAAGGTAGACGTTGACTGTGGATATTGTATCGCAGACACAGTCCCTTTGACTGTTCAGAGATGTCACTATACCCGCCCAAAGGTGTAAACAACCATGCATGAGCAGCGCCTATTAGACGGAGGAGGACCGACAGCCAATCAGTTCCAGTCATTCCATCAGGAAGGAGGTATACGGCTCGTGATGTTTGTAGTTCAGCCATGCCTAGACGGTCAATACAGCGGTTCGATCGCGTTCGAATTGTTATTTGTTCCAGGAAGGGCTCTCAACAGGGGAAGTGTCCAAATGTCTCCGAGTGAACCAAAGTGATGTTGTTCGGACATGGAAGAAATACACAGAGACAGGATCTGTCGATGATATGCCTCGCTCAGGCCGCCCAAGGTCTACTACTGCAGTGGATGACCGCTACCTACTGATTATGGCTCGGAGGAACGCTGAAAGCAACGCCACCATTTGCGTGCCGCCACAGGACGTCGTGTTACGACTCAAACTGTGCCCAATAGGCTGCAGGATGCGCAACTTCACTCCCGACGTCCATGGCGAGGTCCATTTTGCAACCACGACACCATGCAGTGCGGTGCAGATGGGCCCAACAACATGCCGAATGTACCACTAAGGATTAGCATCACGTTCTCTTCACCGATGAGTGTCGCATATGCCTTCAACCAGACAATCGTTGGAGACGTGTTTGGTGGCAACCCGACCAGGCTAAACGCCTTAGACACACAGTCCAGCGAGTGCAGCAAGGTGGAGGTTCCCTCCTGTTTTGGGGTGGCATTATGTGGGGCCGACGCCGACGTACGCCACTGGCGGTCACGGAAGGCGCCGTAACGGATGTATGATACGTGAATGGCATCCCCCGTCCGATAGTGCGAACATATCAGCACCATATTGATGTGACCCTCGTCTTCATCGATGACAGTTCGCTGCCCCATCGTGCACATTTTGTGAATGACTTCCTTCAGGATAAAGACATCGGTCTACTAGAGTGGCCAGCATGTTTTCCATGCCTGGGATAGATTGAAAAGGGCAGTTTAAGGACGATGTGACCCACCAACCAGTCTGAGGGATCTACGCCGAATCGCCGTTGAGGAGTGGGACAATCTGGTGGGATGCCACGACGAATACAGGCATGCATCAATGCAAGAGGTGTGCTACTGGGTTTTAGAGGTACCGGTGTGTACAGCAATCTGGACCACCACCTCTGAAGGTCTCGGTGTATGGTGGTACAACATGCAATGTGTGATCTTCATGGGCGATAAAAAGGTCAGAAATGATGTTTATGTTGATCTCTATTCCAATTTTGTGTACAGATTCCGGATCTCTCGAATCCGAGGTGATGCAAAACTTTCGAAGTAAAGAAACACACAATAGCAACAACTTTGTTAGGAGACAAAAAATAAAAACACCAACAACCGTCCTTATGATTTGATTTTGTCGCTACCAGTTTCGACGCTTCACTGCGTCATCTTCAGTCTGCTTTAATGCGGTACAGGTTGATACGATTCCATGCATAATCCATCAGTTGCCAGCATTACTGGATTCGCAGATAGTGTGTCAGCACTCCAATCATCAACTGTCAGCTGACACGAGAACCATTCAAATACTAACAATAAAATAAAAAATAAAAACACCTACAGCCGTCTTAATGCTTTTGTCACTATAGTAAACGGCCGTCGTCCCATAGACGTCCTGCTAAAAGGATGGACATACAAAAACTTTGTCAGATTGTGGGTGCATCTCAGCCTTGGTTTTACAGAAAGACGAAACACTGGAATAACATCACACAACTATAGAAAAACATAAAAGATCTGATTGGACAGACTGGCGATCGTGCTGTCTACTGACAGCAGGATTGCTGGAGAATCGTGGCCACGCCGCCCATATTGGCAGTCGTCCTCCCATCTCCAGCAGCTCATGGGTGATGGCAACAACAGTCTCTCCAATCTAACCATCAACTGATCAATTTACATAAGGGCATAACTGTCCAGCGCAAACACTCGCCAAACTGAATCTTCTCAAATTTCCACACAAAAATTGGGGAATATATACGACACACACACCCGCTTCTGCCGCCACTCAACCAGCATACCGGCTAGTTCGCTACACAGCAACCCAGGGCGCGCTGTGAATGCCTTCACCACTGCTTAATCCAACCCAACCAGTTGGAATGTATCTTTGTACCCGCCAGCCATGTGAGGTGAAGCCATGGGTTCCGACCAGCTTTGTGACTACTCGTGCCACTGGCCACAGCACATTATGAGACAAGCAGGTGCCATCTGAAAGTATAGTTCTAACTGCAGTTCAACCCGTGACATAGACTCCCCAGTTTGAACAATCGACTTCACCCAATCTGAAATGGGGATGTTGTCCACACACCTCGAATTTCTCATGTAAAATATAGATTTATTCCATTTACAGCGGTTATTTTCGAAGACACAAGAAACGGATCCATACACACGTTTTCACGTCGCTTATCTGAGAAATAAAACCATCATGTGGATGTTGCTAGGACTATATAAATTGGCATACTGCATTCGAATATTTGATGGGGGAAAAAACATCTCTAGGAAACACGACGTATTTCTCTCGGTAACCTGGTTCACAGGAGAGCTTCTGTTAAGTTTGGAAGCTAGGACACGAGGTACTGGCAGAAATAAAGCCGTGAGGACGGGGCGTGAGTTGTGTTTGGGTAGCTCAGATGGTAGAGCACTTGCCCGCGAAAGACAAAGGTCCCGAGTTCGAGTCTGGGTCCGGCACACAGTTTTAATCTGCCAGGAAGTTTCGTATCAGCGCACACTCCGCTGCAGAGTGAAAATTTTATTCTGGAGTCGGTACTGAGTTTGCTTCTAAATAAACAACTAGCGCTATGGATGAGTAGTACGCATACTACTCATGTAGATGAACTCTGCTCTAGACAGAATATATTACCATGGTCAGTACACTATCGAGCAACATGTGGAGGCAAGATATGAGCAATGTTGAGATTAAGTCCCGAATCTATCCCCCCCCCCCCCCCCCCCTGCTCTTGCAGTGGCTCTGAATGATGCATAGTGGTTCAAAATGGCTCTGAGCACTATGCGACTCAACTTCTGAGGTCATCAGTCGCCTAGAACTTAGAACTAATTAAACCTAACTAACCTAAGGACATGACACACATCCATGCCCGAGGCAGGATTCGAACCTGCGACCGTAGCGGACTCGCGGTTCCAGACTGAAGCGCCTTTAACCGCACGGCCCCACAAGCCGGTTGCATAGTGGCGTGAGTCTATTACAGCAATGTAAATGATTCAGTGGGACGTGTTTTGAAGCTCTATGATATTCTAACTTCGTATTATGGATATGCTCCATTTCAGGAAAGGTGATGTAATTGTCACGAAACACTATATTATCTGAAACATTACGGTGCCGTATTTCGCGCATAGTAACATCAGGTAACGTTTGTACAGGATTTTCACCTAGTGATAATGCTTTAGTGATGTGACAGCATGTATGTGGTCTGATTTGCCTTGTATTCGAAAATAACCCATATAAATGAGAGAAATCTAGAGTCTGCACGATAAATTCTTAGTGTATGGACCACAGCATCCCCATCCCAGTTTGGGTAAAATGGAGTTTTTAAGCTGGGGTGTATATTACAATGGTGGAATTGAAGCTGAAACTATAATTTCAGGCTGTGCCTGCTTGTCTCACAGTGTGCCATGGCGAGCAGCAGGAGCTGTCACAAGACTTTGGCTGACCAGAAGCGCAGCTTAGTCTAGTGCGACAAGCAGGTACGAGGAAAGAATTCGGCTACTCGGCTCTAGCTCGCAGCCGTGCGCCAAGTATGATCGTCATCGCTCTGGGTGGCTGAATAGTGAACGAGCCAGTATGCCGGTTGAGCGGCGTCAGAAGCCGTCGTTTGTGCTGCGTATATCCTCCGATTTTTATATGGAAATTTGATGGGGAAAAAACATTTCTAGGAAACACGACGTATTTCTCTCGGTAACCTGGTTCGCAGGAGAGCTTCTGTTAAGTTTGGAAGGTAGGAGATTCAATCTGACGTGTGTTTGCAATGGATGATTATTCCCCTCATTCAAATAGATCGATTGATGTCTGAACGGTCACGACCATTGTCTCTCTGGTCTGTGAGCACCTGGTAGAGCTGGAGATCGGCGCAGAACTACCACCATGGATGGCTTGGCCTTGCCTCTCTGACAGACCTGCAGATTATACATTAATACCTTCAGCAGTTGACCGGCGTTGATATACAGGGTGAGTCACCTAACGTTACCGCTGGATATATTTCGTAAACCACATCAAATACTGACGAATCGATTCCACAGACCGAACGTGAGGAGAGGGGCTAGTGTAATTGGTTAATACAAACCATACAAAAATGCACGGAAGTATGTTTTTTAAAACAAACCTACGTTTTTTAAATGGAGCCCCGTTAGTTTTGTTAGCACATCTGAACATATAAACAAATACGTAATCAGTGCCGTTGGTTGTATTTTAAAATGTTAATTACATCCGGAGATATTGTAACCGTAAGTTGACGGTTGAGTACCACTACTCCGCAGTTCGTTTGTGTGTGTCTGAGAGCACCGAATTACGTAGGGATCCAAAGGGAACGGTGATGGACCTTAGGTACAGAAGAGACTGGAACAGCACATTACGTCCACATGCTAACATCTTTTTATTGGTCTTTTTCACTGTCGCACATGTACATTACCATGAGGGGTGAGGTAAACGTACACACGTGGTTTCCGTTTTCAATTACGAAGTGGAATAGAATGTGTCCCACTGGAAACGCGTCGACGTATGTGGTATCAGCATGATGGTGCACCTGCACATTCCGCAATTAACACTAGGCTGACCCTTGACAGGATGTTCGACGGGCGTTTCATAGGACGTGGAGAACGCATAAATTGGCCAGCCCGTTCTCCTGATCTTACACGTCTGGACTTCTTTCTGTGGGGTACGTAAAAGGAGAATGAGTACCGTGATGTGCCTACAACCCCAGAGGATATGAAACAACGTATTGTGGCAGCCTGCGGTGACATTACACCAGATGTATTGCGGCGTGTACGACATTCATTACGCCAGAGATTGCAATTGTGTGCAGCAAATGATGGCCACCACATTGAACATCTATTGGCTTGACATGTCGGGACACACACTATTCCACTTCGTAATTGAAAACGGAAACCACGTGTGTACGTTAACTCACCCCTCATGGTAATGTACATGTGCGTCAGTGAAGAAGACCAATAAAAAGGTGTTAGCATGTGGACGTAATGTGCTGTTCCAGTCTCTTCTGTACCTAAGGTCCATCACCGTTCCCTTTGGATTCCTACGTAATTCGGTGCTCTCCGATACACACGATCGAACAGCGGAGGAGTGGTACTCAACCGTCAACTTTAGGTTCAATATCTCCGGATGTAATTAACATTTTACAATGCAACCAACGGCACTGATTACGTATTAGTTTTGTTAGCACATCTGAACATATAAACAAACGAGGTTCCATTTTAAAAAGGTAGGTTTGTGTGAAAAAAACTTACTTCCGTGCATTTTTGTATGGTTTGTATTAACCAATTACACTAGCCCCTTTCCTCACGTTCGGTCTGTGGAATCGATTCGTCAGTATTTGATGTGGTTCACGAAATATATCCAGCGGTAATGTTAGGTGACTCACCTTGTATATCAACGGGGACAGGTGAAAATGGCCGGCCGAAGTGGCCGAGCGGTTCTAGTCTGGAACCGCGCGACCGCTACGGTCGCAGGTTCGAATCCTGCCTCGGGCATGGATGTCTGTGCTGTCCTTAGGTTCGTTAGGTTTAAGTGGTTCTAAGTTCTAGGGGACTGATGACCTCAGATGTTGAGTCCCATAGTGCTCAGAGCCATTTGAAGAGGTGAAAATGTGTGCCTTGACGGGACTCGAACCCGGGACCTCCTGCTTCAATGGCAGACGTTCTATCCATCTGAGCCACCGAAGGCACAGAGGATAGAGCGCCTCCTGCGATTCCTACATTCTCACCTTATATGTCCACACACTACATTCGTAGTGTCCCACCCCAACACACCTATTACTCGTGGAAGGCATTCTTACCAAGGCCCTTAAGAGTTCGGGTAATATGTGTGCATCCGCACGGAAGAGAAATGTCATGGCCGGTATTGCCAGAACTATATACTTACATGGATATGGTGTCTGCTCTTTCGGACATGTCCGTTTTAAAAGCATAAGGCCACGCCCTTTACACGACATGAGGTGAGGTCTTTCAGTAAAGTATTCGCTGTAGCAAGCATAATGGAGAGTGAGTTTACAGTTATTTAGCCCGATTTTTCATTGATTTTAGTGCATTACTCACAGTATCCGTTTCAAAAAGCATAAGACTACAACCTTTACACAATGTGAGGAGGTCGGTGAGTTCAATATTTGTTGTAACAAGCACAGGAATCTCACCTGGAAAACCAGTTTATACTTCATTTGCTGGAGATTTCGTTGATTTTTAGTACTATATACATTATTTTCATTGTCACAGTATTCGTTTTTAAAAGTGTAAGACTACACTCATTACACTATGTGAGGTATGGCCTGTCAACATAATATTCGTTGTGAGAGGCATATCTCACCTGGAGAAAACATCGTGGTAACACCTTATGCAGAAAAAGAGTTTTCGTGGTTAATCAGTCACTTTTTTAATAAGTGAGCTGACATTACAGCAGCTGAGATGGTAAGGACGTCAACGCTTTAGGCAGACACCCAGTTTCTTTACTTCAAGAAGAGCAAGTGAACTGTGTAAAATTTCTCCACCATCTATCCCTCCTCCACCTTAACAAAATAAATCTCATCCTTCTACAATAAACAAGAATACACACATGCATGCACGCACACGCACTCGCACACACACCGCTTATTCGGTACAGTGCGGCGTCCCAAATCCCCACCAGACATCCTTTGGAAACTCTACCTGAAAAAGTAGAATAAATGCGAGTAATGATGGTCTATAAACACCAGCAGCAGTGGAAGCTAGTGACTGCAGGACTGCTCTCCACCTGTCGGGCAGACTGGCTTACAGTGAGCTGAGTATTATAAGGATCTGTGTGTGTCTCATTTCCATGGGATGTGTTATTTCAACGTTTTCGCTGCACGAGCCTGATTTTACTTAGCCGAGTACAACTTTCAGACAGTGACGACATATCCAGAAAGTTTGGAAGCACACTGCTGTTGACCGTTCACTTCATCAGCCATGATGGATAGTGGGGTATTTCGCTGTTGGTCCAAGGTGGCCAGTCTTTCTGAGAAATACTTTTGCTGGGAATGTCCTTTCTTGAGACTTTTGTCGATGTTTAACTGGTTTCTGCAGGCTGGAAGCAGTATATCACTGCCAGGAGATAGATCTCTATGTGTACCATCAACACAGGCTAGAAAATGCCTGAAAAACCGGTATCCCTATCTGTGGGAGGAATGAAGGTAGTAGGGCTTGTAAGACTGATTCTGAGCTGGTTAGTCTGTTTCCAGACATCGAGGTCAATACAGGTGAAGCTGACGCTGCTGTCTCCTGGTGAGACCTTATGGGGTCAGTGGGTGAGGTAGTTGTGATATTACAATGATTTCACTCAATTCTCAGTCCGTGTGTTCCATTATGACACATTGTTTACAAGTGGTGGGCTTTTTAATGACAGTTTCGATGTGTAATTAGAGCAGTGATTCCCTCAGTTGTGGTAGCATGCTTTGGCTTTCCTACACTTCAGTACCAGTATGCCGCCCTATCCCTTCTTACCATGTATATGCATACAGATTTCTCAGCACCAATGCACTTGTAAATCTGTAGGAGGCAATTCTTCCAGTAGTGGCTGTGGGGCAGTTCCCCACCAATTTTGGGTGGAATTTGGTGCAAAATTCGTTCCAAGCGTCCTGAGTTGAGTGCTATCCACCAAGGCGAGCATCTCTGGTTCATTCAGTCTGGGATAGTGGCCAGTCAATCTGTGGTGTAGAGACAGCTTTGTACCATCCCATTTCAAAAAAGATGAACAGTTCCTGCACAGGCAATAGTCTCCATGATTTTTGAAATGTATCCTCAACCCAGCCTGCTATTTCACCATTATTTGCAGAGAACCATTCCCCTTACGCTCGTTCATTATCACTTCCTTCCTCCCTCATGTAGGAGGCTATGTATGCAGTCCTCAGTTGTTGGACAGGGAGGAGTTTACTAAGTGTATTACCTGTAGACCAACACCAACGTCTCATCAGTTGAACACATTTCCCACCAAAACTAAAGATAGTAACTTCCACTCCAACTTTTTACCCACCAGTTCATAACAACGGCCTGATTGGCTAATTTCGAAGCTAATTTACTCGGAAATGGAGAAACGTTTCAAGTTTTATTTCTTAATAATTATGTTTCTGCACAGACTACTCTGCAACACCATTACAAGCTTTTCACTCTGTTTCTGACCACACTGCATGAGATCGCTGCGCAGTACGCCTTTCTTTTCTTAAACAGCTTTTTGCTCGTTTTAAATGCACTGAGAAGGTATTATAATTTATTTGGTTGGATGCAATTGCTCATATTTCTCTTCGCTTTCAAGTAACATTTTTCTGGTCTCTCAGTTTCACTTGAGGAACATTACACCACTAACTATTGTCAGCAGTATTATGTATCAAACGTTTCAATTCATATCTTAATGATAATCTTCCTTGTTACCTTTGTTGTGTATACGTTAAAGATTTCTTATGAGTACCATACAGTGTCTGGTAGATACGTACAAACTATTGGTTACATAAACAGTACAGTCGTGGAGGGACTGTAGTGGAATCATAACAGACTTTTTTTTTAACTGCCACTATATAGACTAAGTGAAGACCAACAACGTCCTTCCGTCCCGTCTTTTCCGTTTACGAATTTTCCTACCGTAAAGTTTCAATCGTGCTAACAGAATTTATTTCAATGCTCATAGCTTTGTTTCAATTCGCAGCTTCATGCTGGCGACACATCGGAATTGTGTGTCTTGGATCCGCACAGGGTAGAAACAGAAGCAAAACTGAACACGAGAGAACCAAATGACGCGTGCATCCATCGTCATAAAGGAAGTAGGTGGGAAAGGAAAGCGGTTTTCAACTGACTATATTCGTCGGAAGATCGACCAAAGTGCTGCATCGACAAAATAATTTACCACTCTTAACATTTTCGTTGAAACTCCATTTCCGATCTGGTTCATTTAGCAAACGGAAATCAAAATATGCTAATGTAGCCTGTAGATGAAACTTATCATTGTTAAGTTAATTAGGTTCATAATGGAAGCTGCAGGTGATTTTACCGCACAAACAGTTTTACTTACGCTTCTGCTCTTTGCTGTTTTGTTCAATCCATTATGCTATCGATTTCGAGGTTATGTCCCTAACATATTCAGAATTCCACAGCTTGCATGCGGAATATCACATCCATTTCTTACCGAGCGAGCATTCGGTAGGACGACTGTTCGTACCCGCATCCAGCCATCCTGATTTAGGTTTCCCGTGATTTCTCTAAATCACTTCGGGCAAATACCGATTTCCAGCCTTCCCTAATCAGAGCTTGTGCTCTGACTCTGATGATCAACTTGACGGACCGTTTAGCACTAATCTCCTCCTCCTCCTCCTCCTCCTCCTCCTCTTTCACTCTTGACTGAGTCTACTGATTAACATTAATTGTAACCGTTTACTTCATAGTATTGGTATTTACCATCACTTTGCACTGCTCCTGACAATACGAGCACAGATTTTGTGCCTTTTAACTAACGAAACAGTGCAGGTTGACCCGTAATGAATGAGCTCACTTTTCCACGGCTTCAGTAGACTTACTGATACAGGGCAGCAGAGTGGTAGCAAGTAAATGTTTATCAAACGATTACGGATAAGGTGAGTAAGTATGTTTCCCGGGACCTGGGTACAAGATGCATATCTGGCAGAAGCCGGAGTAGGCGGTCATATGGCACCGAAATCTGCAATACCATACATACAAGAACGAAGGACATAGGTGTAAGGAAAATTGACGGAGTATTCGATGCCGCACTGCGTAAACAAACTGTCGACCATATAAAATTGATTAGGCAACAGATATCTCGAACAGCCACGGAACAGTGAGTTGTAGATTTGGCTATTACAAACATAAAATAAATGAATGTCATTAATTTCCAAAAATGAAACGACAGTGCTCCTGAAACTGTGGCGCAGCAGCGTGAAGGTTACGACGCGCGGGCACCTGGACACGTACTGGCTACAGAAATGTATCCACACATCAGCCCGACCTTGCTATCAGTTATACTGAATGGGGCGATGGTGAACGCGGCCTCTTCCGAAGAATTATTCTGTATGTGTTTCCCGGTTCGAATTTTCAAAAAGGACAAACGAGCGCTAATAGCTTTTACTCTTGTAAAGATTCATGTGGGAAATATCAAAGTTAAGCTACTTTTAGCATTCGGATATACTGCAGTTAGTTTGTGTTGTCAAGACAACCAGAAATGCTTAAGCATATTACTAAACAGTCAGGCGCGCAATAGCGTTAAGCATATCTGTGGTTCGCGTAACGTAACTATGAAAATATTCCACTTTTCAGTATCGACTGTTTTGGAAAAGGTGGGAATAGTTAAAACTTATTCAATGAAATATTACTAAACAGTCAGGCGCGCAATAGCGTTGAGCATATCTGTGGTTCGCGTAACGTAACTATGAAAATATTCCACTTTTCAGTATCGACTGTTTTGGAAAAGGTGGGAATAGTTAAAACTTATTCAATGAAATATTACTAAACAGTCAGGCGCGCAATAGCGTTAAGCATATCTGTGGTTCGCGTAACGTAACTATGAAAATATTCCACTTTTCAGTATCGACTGTTTTGGAAAAGGTGGGAATAGTTAAAACTTATTCAATGAAATATTACTAAACAGTCAGGCGCGCAATAGCGTTGAGCATACCTGTGGTTCGCGTAACGTAACTATGAAAATATTCCACTTTTCAGTATCGACTGTTTTGGAAAAGGTGGGAATAGTTAAAACTTATTCAATGAAATATTACTAAACAGTCAGGCGCGCAATAGCGTTAAGCATATCTGTGGTTCGCGTAACGTAACTATGAAAATATTCCACTTTTCAGTATCGACTGTTTTGGAAAAGGTGGGAATAGTTAAAACTTATTCAATGAAATATTACTAAACAGTCAGGCGCGCAATAGCGTTGAGCATATCTGTGGTTCGCGTAACGTAACTATGAAAATATTCCACTTTTCAGTATCGACTGTTTTGGAAAAGGTGGGAATAGTTAAAACTTATTCAATGAAATATTACTAAACAGTCAGGCGCGCAATAGCGTTGAGCATATCTGTGGTTCGCGTAACGTAACTATGAAAATATTCCACTTTTCAGTATCGACTGTTTTGGAAAAGGTGGGAATAGTTAAAACTTATTCAATGAAATATTACTAAACAGTCAGGCGCGCAATAGCGTTAAGCATATCTGTGGTTCGCGTAACGTAACTATGAAAATATTCCACTTTTCAGTATCGACTGTTTTGGAAAAGGTGGGAATAGTTAAAACTTATTCAATGAAATATTACTAAACAGTCAGGCGCGCAATAGCGTTGAGCATATCTGTGGTTCGCGTAACGTAACTATGAAAATATTCCACTTTTCAGTATCGACTGTTTTGGAAAAGGTGGGAATAGTTAAAACTTATTCAATGAAATATTACTAAACAGTCAGGCGCGCAATAGCGTTGAGCATATCTGTGGTTCGCGTAACGTAACTATGAAAATATTCCACTTTTCAGTATCGACTGTTTTGGAAAAGGTGGGAATAGTTAAAACTTATTCAATGAAATATTACTAAACAGTCAGGCGCGCAATAGCGTTGAGCATATCTGTGGTTCGCGTAACGTAACTATGAAAATATTCCACTTTTCAGTATCGACTGTTTTGGAAAAGGTGGGAATAGTTAAAACTTATTCAATGAAATATTACTAAACAGTCAGGCGCGCAATAGCGTTGAGCATATCTGTGGTTCGCGTAACGTAACTATGAAAATATTCCACTTTTCAGTATCGACTGTTTTGGAAAAGGTGGGAATAGTTAAAACTTATTCAATGAAATATTACTAAACAGTCAGGCGCGCAATAGCGTTGAGCATATCTGTGGTTCGCGTAACGTAACTATGAAAATATTCCACTTTTCAGTATCGACTGTTTTGGAAAAGGTGGGAATAGTTAAAACTTATTCAATGAAATATTACTAAACAGTCAGGCGCGCAATAGCGTTGAGCATATCTGTGGTTCGCGTAACGTAACTATGAAAATATTCCACTTTTCAGTATCGACTGTTTTGGAAAAGGTGGGAATAGTTAAAACTTATTCAATGAAATATTACTAAACAGTCAGGCGCGCAATAGCGTTGAGCATATCTGTGGTTCGCGTAACGTAACTATGAAAATATTCCACTTTTCAGTATCGACTGTTTTGGAAAAGGTGGGAATAGTTAAAACTTATTCAATGAAATATTACTAAACAGTCAGGCGCGCAATAGCGTTGAGCATATCTGTGGTTCGCGTAACGTAACTATGAAAATATTCCACTTTTCAGTATCGACTGTTTTGGAAAAGGTGGGAATAGTTAAAACTTATTCAATGAAATATTACTAAACAGTCAGGCGCGCAATAGCGTTGAGCATATCTGTGGTTCGCGTAACGTAACTATGAAAATATTCCACTTTTCAGTATCGACTGTTTTGGAAAAGGTGGGAATAGTTAAAACTTATTCAATGAAATATTACTAAACAGTCAGGCGCGCAATAGCGTTGAGCATATCTGTGGTTCGCGTAACGTAACTATGAAAATATTCCACTTTTCAGTATCGACTGTTTTGGAAAAGGTGGGAATAGTTAAAACTTATTCAATGAAATATTACTAAACAGTCAGGCGCGCAATAGCGTTGAGCATATCTGTGGTTCGCGTAACGTAACTATGAAAATATTCCACTTTTCAGTATCGACTGTTTTGGAAAAGGTGGGAATAGTTAAAACTTATTCAATGAAATATTACTAAACAGTCAGGCGCGCAATAGCGTTGAGCATATCTGTGGTTCGCGTAACGTAACTATGAAAATATTCCACTTTTCAGTATCGACTGTTTTGGAAAAGGTGGGAATAGTTAAAACTTATTCAATGAAATATTACTAAACAGTCAGGCGCGCAATAGCGTTGAGCATATCTGTGGTTCGCGTAACGTAACTATGAAAATATTCCACTTTTCAGTATCGACTGTTTTGGAAATGTTTATCTTCTCCGCTGGTTTACTGATAATTCTTCAGAATATATATAGTATGGTACATATTTCCATCAGACGACGGACTTCAGCGCAATACTGAGAGGAACTGAACAGAATTACAATAGTAACAAGTCCTTTTCCGTATTAACAGTGTTGTAAGTTATTCTGTGTCGAATCTGCTGGCCCAACGACGTCGCCCTCTGGCGGGGCATGCGTGTCGGCTCGGCGCGTGCAGCGACCAACTTCCGCAGCTGCGTCACCGTGCTCGTACCAGTCCGCCGTCGCTGATCAGCGTCCTCGAAAACATGGAACATAAAAACATAGAAAACACTACACACAGTACAGTTTTTGCATAATTTACATTCATCACTTTATGAATATTAACCACGAAATTTGTTGACTACAAGCTACTTCATATTCTTACGGCCTGACCATACATCGAACAGTGTTCTTGAAGGAAGACTGTGCTTATCGGCAAAAAATGTGCAATATACACTCAAGAATACCACGGCAAGGTGGAGAGTGGATCACTGGAAAACAAGAGGAGGAGTAAGTGGTAGCAGCCGACATGAAGAAATTTAAACATTTTTAGGACAGAGTAAGTATGAAATGAGAAGGTAATGGGAACACAAGTGTGAAAAAGCGAACGTACCATAGTTGTAAGTGTGGTGTCACCGCCAGACACGACACTTGCTAGGTGGTAGCCTTTAAATCGGTCGCGGTCCATTAGTATACGTCGGACCCACTTGTCGCCACTTTCAGTGATTGCAGACCGAGCGCCACAACACGGCAGGTCTAGAGAGACGTCCTAGCACTCGCCCCAGTTGTACAGCAGACTTTGCTAGCGATGGTTCACTAACTACATACGCTCTCATTTGCCGAGGCGATAGTTAGCATAGCATAGCCTTCAGCTACGTCATTTGCTACGACCTAGCAAGGCGCCATTACCAGTTAATATTGAAATTATAAAACATGTACCCTCAAGAGCGATGTTCTCCAATTATGGATTAAAGTTAAGTATTACATCAGCTACCTACTTTATTTGCTACTATTAATTCCCTTAACTGTTCCAGACCTCGCGCCTGCCTGCGTGAGCTTAAGCGCGTGCCTTTCGGCTTCCTCTCATAGTGACTTGGCTGTCTTGCCAAGTCACAACAGTAAGAAAAGGCTAGGACCAATGGCGCCTCTTCTTGAACTGATGACACTGAATCTTCAAATTACTTCAATGATTTGCAAGTGGAATCCACACTCCGTTTTAGAACTACGTGAAGTACTATGCTGTATCTTGTGACAGTGACAATGTTTTTCCTATACAATTAAATTATTGCAACAACTGAAAGCTATTGAAACGTGTTCATTTCAATTTTGAACAGAACAAATGAAATACAAACGATGTAATAGAGATTCAGGTGAATGGCATTCATTCTCCTTGGCAGCACTGTATATGTTTTAAGCTGCACAGTAAAGGAAAGCAGGGCGTAAAAAGTTTTTGAAAACCTTCTCACCGAGAGTCACTTAACGCGAATGAAACTTACATCAACGTGAATGAATCGTTAAAAATCTAGTCCACGTATGATGAACAGAGATGCGAAAGAATGATCAGACAAGCATTTTAATAAAATATTTAACAACAGATTGGAATAAAGTCTCAAGATTTGACTGATTCTTGCCCATTCAAATCGTAGGTGTTCCTGTTGCTCGTAACTTCGTTGCCAGACTTGAACTGACGTAAAACTTTGATGCGAGATCAGAGCAGAATAATTCTCTCTATTCGTTACCGTAATAAAGCTGGAGCAAAATATTCTCATAACCTTTACATTTCTTAGGAAACCCTTCTATATGGTCCTTACTAGTTTGACCAGAGCAGACGACTGAAGACCACTGTCTGCTTACAATCAGGCCACAGGCTTAGTCTTCAATAGCGATAGGAAACTCCTGCAGGACCGAAGAAGAACTAGAACAAGAACTCATAAATGCGGTAATTTTAACTTAACTTCACAAACTAATCTCAGAGCGAAACACACTGCCTGACAATATAAGTGAAGTATACAAGAGGGGAGGAGAAAAACGAAATTACACTCCACAGGTTGGGAGGATACGTAATGTTCCTTCAGTGATTACAAAGTCGAGTAAAATTTACACAGAACTTGGCAGTACGAGCCCATTTGCCAGTATGACGGCCGGCCGGGGTGGCCCAGGGGTTCTAGGCGCTACAATCTGGCACCGCATGACCGCTACGGTCGCAGATTCCAATCCTGCCTGGGTCATGGATGAGTGTGATGTCCTTAGGTTGGTTAGGTTTAAGTAGTTCTAAGTTCTAGGGAACTGATGACGTCAGAAGTTAAGTCCCATAGTACTCAGAGCCTTTTGAACCAGTATGCGCTAGTTCGGGTGGGAATTGTTCCATAATGCCGTTGTAGCCTCTCCTGAGGCACGGTGGCCCACAATTGTTATACCTGCTTCTCGATACCTTTCATACTGGCACTGGGACGGAGTTAACATCAGAACCGGGACACACATGTTGTGTAAGGGACAGGGACAGATCTCGGGACCCTGATGGCCACGGGAATACCTCAGCTTCACGCAGACAGTTCGTAGAGAAAGGTGCCATATGTGGAGCAGCATTTTCCTGTTCGAAATTGGCACCACGGTACTGTCGCATGAGGTGTAACACTTGAGTACGCAGAATGCCCATGATGTACCGTCGTGCCGACGGAGCTCCGTCAAGTGCTACCTTCCGTGACCTGAAGTCATACCTGGTGACTCCCACATCAAGACGCCAGGTGAAACAGCGGTCTGCCTCATCAGAGCATTCGAATAATGGAACCTCTCCCAAGGTCGCAGCCTGTTCGCCGATGTTTAGTCATGCGGAGCAGTGTAGAACTGAATTTCATTGCTGGACACAGTGCTATGACATTCATCAGCAGTGCACGCATCCTGGACACGGCAGAACTTCAAAAGCAGCTGTTCATGTAGTGGTGAGTAGGGAACCACTACGGGCTCCTGCCGAGATAACGATGTTATCAAATCCAGCATCGTGTTACGCTTTGGTGTCAGGCTGCCCCGTTGGGATCCTTGGTGTCTACACTCCCTCTCACCCAGGACATCAAAGGGAATTAAATTTCATTTACTTTACGACTAGGGTCACAGAATTTTTTTGTCAACAGATTACCGGTTTCGGTCTATAATGGCCATCTTCAGATCTGCCGCAAAATATGGGCTTAAAACAATAAATAGGCCATAATGAAAAGTACTACTGATGTACGCTTGCATTTGTGCGCTTTACGTATGAAGAGGCATACCTGTTTTATGAAAACAATGACCATAGTGGCATCTTCAAATGTTAAATGCAAAAGTTCACCATATGTCATTTGTGCTAGCACCAGATTGGAGACGATTACACATACAGTGTGCAAATTTCTCTACCACACCTGGGGAGGTGATCTGGTTTAGTGTTAGGAGGACCTATGGAGCTCTCTCGTTCGCGACATGGTCGTCATGATCACAGGGGGAGTTGGTTCGCTTCACTGACTCGTTCGACATGAGAATGCTGGGGAGAGTTGCTCCTTATGCATTGGTGGTAACATCAAAGTCTGGTACATACCTACATGAGGATGAGCTTGCCGTTATTACTGCACGTGGGAGATCTCTCGGCAAGAACTGATACGGCAGCAATCTTAGGGACCAGCCTGTAGAGCACTGTGCCGCAACGTCTTCATCCGTCTGTGTGTGGTGTGATCACAAGCCTCGACACTCTCGACTACACTGCAACACGTCGGAGTCTGGGGGGAGGGCTACCCTGCAGGCTACATGATTTTCACTGTTCATCTCTCTAGAGGCGTATGTATTAGCGATGTGCTACACACATATGCCGAATCTTTGATTTGAAATACACAATTTTATCATGATGTCACATTAGCTAGTATTGAAATGTAGATTTTTTATACAGTATCTTTGGTTAGAATTCTCTATTATGTCTCAATTTCTATGTCTTCGTTTCTAACAATATACTGTCACCTACTACTAATGGAGCAGTGGCTTAGCAATGATACATAATCGGTACCGTGCTGAGGGCATCATGTTTTCTGAATGATGCAATGTGATGTGCCACAACGAGACATTGTGATGCGGCGTTATGACACGATGTGACGTTATTTTCACTTGCTGTTGATATATAGCCCCCGTAACTAGGTACAATGCATAAAAGTGTGAATGAGAGTACTTACCTATCCGTCTAAGTGACGCCTCTGCTAGTGCCTGTAATGACGGAACATTAAACTATTAAGAACAAACGGCCCATATTATCACTTGACTAAAAACGAAAATATCTGCAGCTCAACTTCATGATGTCATTTGTGCCGAAACTCCTAATGCTGAATAAGATCCATTGCTGTTCGATATTGTGATGAAGAACATGGTGCATGGACCGTGCAGAGTAATTTATCCACCGTCTCCTTGCATGGTATATAACAAATGCACGAAAAAGTATCCCAGACACTTAGTTCACGAAATACGCATTGGTTAAGCCGAAAACCACTAAACGATCAGAATGAGAAATGTTGACGCTGTAATGGACAACAGATGGATTGTGCCATATTGTCCTTTATTATTGGAAACGTTTGATACATCAACGTCGACTACTGTCATTCCGTCAAATCGATCAAATACATATGGAAATACGTCAAGAAACGCAGCGATATGGCATGATGCACACAACGATGAAGTGAGTCAATTTCAAACAGGTCGATGTGTCAGCAGCAATGAGGCTGTTTGGAGTGTTTCGAGTTTCCCAATTCACAGCCGCCATACCAATGTTGTTGGTGCTAGCTGTCACTCGCGGCCAGTCCGAACATTTCTCACAATGATTTTGACCACATGTTCAGCATCAAACCCGAAATGTTTGTGGGAAAATGTCAGAGAGAATTTGAGCTTAGACATTTTGCACCGTGTTCCTACCATAGCAATCGCAATTGCACCGATTTTTCGGACAATGTTTTCAATCAAGCTCTGGTCTAAATCGAGCACATATGCTTCATCATGAACAACAAAGAACTCATTCTTCTTGCCATGATTCCTCTAGAACGTTCCGCGCTTGATCTTTGTGATAACGATTTAGTGAGACAACAGAAGTACAATGCCAATGATTTGCGTTCATTTGCTGAAGCAAACGAACAACTTTCCCTTGCAGAACAAAAACTGGCCTACGACACAACTATAAATGCCGTTTCAAATGGCAGAGGAGGTCTGCTCTTCCCCGATGCGCACTGGAAAAACGTTCATTAGTTTGCTATTGTCTCCGATTCGGTCTCAAAATGGAATTGCTTTGGCTCTTCCTTCATCGCTTATTGTGGCTGGATTATTAGATGATAGACGAACAGCGCATTCGGCGCTCAAATCGCCATTGAATATGCATTTCTCGGAAGTTCCAACATGTAATAAATCATAGCCTGAGTTATGAAAGTTTGCAAGGTAATTGTCTGGGACGCATGCACCATGTCTCATAACAAATCTCTTGAAGCGTTTGAACGAATGCTCAAAGATTTAGGATTAAATGCCCAACCGTTCGGTGGCGCTCTCATTTTATTATCTGTCGACTTTAAACAAACTCTTCCAGTGATACCTACATCAACACCAGCCGATGCGCTCAGTGCTTGCCTCAAAGCATCGCATCTTTGGACACATGTGCGTAAACTCACACTGAAGACGAATATGAGCGTACATTTTCAGCGCGATGCGTCGGCAACCACATTTTCGAAACAGCTATTGAACGCTGGTGAAGTAAAAATGCTACCGTAAAATTTCTTTTCCATTTGAGTTCTGCGTCACTGTGCCATCCATGGAACAACTCATTCAGAAAGCTTTTCCACAAATTGTCACCAATTATAAGAATCGTACATGGATTTGTGAACGTGTTATTTTGGCAGCAAAAAACACTGACGTCAGTGCAATCAAGCACACAATTCAATAACAAATCTCAGGCTATTCTGCTGCCTACAAATCGACTGACAACGGACGAAGATGTTACTTATCCAATCGAGTTTTAAAATTCGTTTCATCTTCCTGCTGTGACAACGTATAAATTGCCACTCAAAGTCGGCGTACCAATGATCCTCTTGCGGAACATTAATCCACGCCGACTGTGTACTGGAGCAAGACTCGCCGTCAAGAAACCGATGCCGAATGTCATCGAGGCAATTATTCTTAATGGAAAGTCGGATGGAGAAGATGTGCTCATTCCACGCTTTCCCATCATTAACACCGTTCGGTAAATGTGCACATTATCGACAATAAAATAAATATTATTCTTTCTATCATCCCTAATTGAACAAGATCACTCTTAAATTTCAAGCGGTATTTCCACAATCATTTCTCCTGCAGCAGCAACGCGCCGGGTATCAGGTAGTAACTATTAAATCTGTTTACTTTAGAATGTCATTTAGTTGCAATTAAATAGCGTTCTGTCGCGTACTTTTTTAACGGCGCAGAATTATATTGCTGGCTATTCACTTCTTGAAACATACCGAAACACGAATTACATACGTACGAAATTCAGTTCCTTTACAGCAATGCTCTTTGAAAAAGCGAGCCTGGTATTTTTACTGCAATATAGATACGACTATCCAATGTTAATTATACTGGTTTAGAGAGTATAAATCTTTGCACTACCGTCGCGATGATCGTAACTACACGTCAAGAACAAAATGTTTCGTAATGTTAACTTTTCGTAATATGATTCCCTTACCGTATAAGTCAAAATATTTCGGAGCATTTCCTTGAAAAGGTATATATAGTATCACCCTTTAAACTTTCATGAGGACTTTATTGTTTGTATAGTAGACGGAGATATTTGAAATTTTTCATTGATTAAGAAAATTAATTTGCTAACTATGAAGTAATTCTTTTTCAGACTCAAGGGAATTAATGGCATCACCTGCACGTGGGCATTGATTTAAATCAATGGGGAAAGTTGAAAATTTGTGACAGACATGGATTCGAACCCGGGTCTCCCATTTACCAGGCAGAAGCGCTGACTACTGCACCAGGACACGGTGGTCGTCGCTACTGCACGGACTATCCTATCACGCCACCCGTCGCACCTAAATGCTCAACTCTCCCACACGCCACTGATGTGGCACCCCTTGCTTGTTATCCTCATTACCCGCGGCATTTCGCCGATTCCCGTAAGAGGTCGAGAGCGGTGTGCATCTGCACCGAAGTGCTCAATTGGTTGCCCTCACTTCAATTATATACGTGCTGTCTGTTCTTTCAGGCGTGTGCAAAACAACAGACACCACATATGTAATTCTTTTTCTTAAAATTGTTATTTTATTTAAATGTTTTTCTTTCTTTATTTCTCTGTTCATATGTGTGTGAAATTTTATGAGACATAACTGCTAAGGTCATCAGTCCCTAAGCTTACACTCTACTTAACCTAAATTATACTAAGGACAAACACACACACCCAAGCCCGAGGGAGGACTCGAACCTCAGCCGGGACCAGCTGCACTTTATTTCTTTCTGTCTTTCCTTAAGCAATCAGTAGGTGGGATTCTGTTTATTGATATGTAGGAAGACTTTCTTTTTCACTATGAACACAACAATACTTATTTGCTCTTTTATAGCATAGTTGATTGTCATTATGTTACGAGGGCAGGCAACTCCTTAGTGAGCAAACCGGATACTGAAAAAAATATGAATCAAACATTTACCACTGAGGCCACCGCTACTGGAGCTCTGGTGTTTAAACAACGTGAGCTACCGAGCTGCTCCAGGTGCTGGACTGACATACTACGTGAACTAAAGGTGCTATATTGACAGGCTGTAATCTGCAACAAATCGTTAGCACACTAGCACAAATTCGGCCACCAACTTCCGACTGCCTGCACTAATATATGCTCTTTGATCGATTCAAGACTAAACTGATATCAGCTCGAGCGCAAACGGTATTACGCTGCACTCGAGTCAAAACGACACTGCCTCTCTACCTTATTATTCGCAACTACTTTTCCACGCAAATGAGCAGCGTTCCCTCCACCGTTAACAACAGAGTAATAATAATAATAATAATAATTATTATTATTATTATTACTGTTCGCCGCTGGTCGCTGGTGCTGGGGTAGACAGCTGCAGTCTTGGCTATTGCTTTGCCACCAACTGCCTCCTCGCTGCTGCACTTCTGCATTACATTTGTCTCCATTGCTACAACACTAAAAAAGAATAAAAACCAAACACGCAGCATAGTTATTTGCAGACAACACGTTCATTGGACTTTAACTGTTGACACCTCAACCGCACTGACATTCATCTGTAGGTAAGGTGAATTAAATTTGCGCTAGAAAATTTGGACCCTTTCAAATTCTTTTATAAAAAAAGAATGTTTTAGTGACTTCTTAACCGTTTTAAGGGCCAGGGCCAATAGTTCCTTGTTAAGACTCATTTGAAAATGAGTTTTTAAGTTATTAATTGTTTGATGGCCACACTCATTGTGCTGTCACAGGAATTGTTTGAATATATTTAAGATCCAACTGTATCGTTTGTTCAAGTACGAATGTGTGCGAAATTTTTAGCCTTGCTTGTCTGACAAAATAAAATGTTCAATAAAAGGCTTGGTTGCTATCTGCTGAAGGATCCCCTGCATCCACGCTTACCTGCTCCATAAGTAACTACCACCATTCAAAATGTTGCAGAGAGTAGTTGTCGCTAGATAAATGAGTATCTTGGTACCGAGTAATCAATATCTTGTAGGCCTGGTAGATATAAGAATTTATCCTGTTATATGCTTGTTAATACTGTACTTGTCACTGCAGCTTACTGGGTTTTTGCAGTATTCTCTTATTATAGGACTAAGAAGCGTTTTGGAGCTGATGCATCTGAGTGAAGCATTTGTTGCAAACCTGGCAAGGGTAATGTGGCTGAGTTGCGTCATTAGATGTGGGAGATTTTGGACAGGCCATTAACCACTAGGCCACAAACAGTTTGGGAGGTGAGCACCGCATGTAGTGCAAGTCATTCTTACCTCAGTCTGGTTCAAGAATGTATTGCTTTATTGGAAGCTACCTCCTGTTCGAGGGCACAAATGTTGCGTTTGCATGCTCGGTAGACCGTGTTGCTAACAGGGTCAGTGATGTCCGTTTACGCAACAAGAAGCCTAAGCCTACATCCGATGTACAAGCCTTGGGCGACGAATTTCTTTTCATTCAACAATGTGTTTCTTTCCTTAAATGGCAGGAGGGGAGTGAAGTAGGTGAGGACAAAGCTATACATAACTTGGAGAACTTCAGTAAGCAAGTAAGTAAACTTCAAAAGCCTCTCCTTTCTATTGTCCAAAATATGGTACAGTATGGAGTCTAGATGAAAACAGTTGTTGAAATTACCCAAAGAACAAGTGGCTGTAGTCAGGGGAATGATATCGGGTTTGGGTCGAACCATAAATTCGATCGCTATGAATTTCCACATCCCAAAAATGGAATGATTAAACTAGAACCATTGATTACATATCCTCTGAGGACTCCATATCGTGGTCTAAAGAGGACTGCCTCATTCATGACGATAGGTCAACAACTCTTGCAATATAAATATTATTAAATGTATTATGTACGGAACACGAAGAACTAGTAAATGTGGTAATTCACGCCCAAAAGGGCGTTTTTGCCCCTCAAGTTGTATATCCAGTTCAAACTGTCAAATGTACAAGTCTAATTCAAGATGAATCTGTGGTGTCACCGCCAGACACCACACTTGCTAGGTGGTAGCTTAAATCGGCCGCGGTCCATTTAGTACATGTCGGACCCGCGTGTCGCCACTGTGTGATCGCAGACCGAGCGCCACCACAAGGCAGGTCTCGAGATACGGACGAGCACTCGCCCCAGTTGTACGACGACTTTGCTAGCGACTACACTGCCGAAGCCTTTGCTCTCATTCGCCGAGAGACAGTTAGAATAGCCTTCCGCTAAGTCCATGGCTACGACCTAGCAAGGCGCCATTAGCCTTACATAGTTTGATAGTTATCGTATAAATGTCTCAAGAAGAACGTTGTAAACCAACAAAGAATTAAAGTTAAGTATTCGAGGAGCTGCATACTTTTCTTATTAGCATTCAATAGTTAGCCTGTTCCAGACTACACGCCAGTCGGCGTGTGTGTACGCGTGCCTTTCTTTCGGCTACCCGTCACTGTGGACTGGCTGCATTGTCAGTCCACATCAGAATCAACAGAAGGAAAGTTTCCAATACCGCTAACAGAAGAACATGTTGTTGTTGTTGTTGTTGTTGTTGTTGTTGTTGTCTTCAGTCCTGAGACTGGTTTGATGCAGCTCTCCATACTACTTTATCCTGTGCAAGCTTCTTCATCTCCCAGTACCTACTGCAACCTACATCCTTCTGAATCTGCTTAGTGTATTCATCTCTTGGTCTCCCTCTACGATTTTTACCCTCCACGCTGCCTCCAATGCTAAGTTTGTGATCCCTTGATGCCTCAAAACATGTCCTACCAACCGATCCCTTTTTCTAGTCAAGTTGTGCCACAAACTTCTCTTCTCCCCAATCCTATTCAATACCTCCTCATTAGTTACGTGATCTACCCCCCTTATCTTCAGCATTCTTCTGTAGCACCACATTTCGGAAGCTTCTATCCTCTTCTTGTCCACACTAGTTATCGTCCATGTTTCACTTCCATACATGGCTACACTCCATACAAATACTTTCAGAAATGACTTCCTGACACTTAAATCAATACTGGATGTTAACAAATTTCTCTTCTTCAGAAACGCTTTCCTTGCCATTGCCAGCCTACATTTTATATCCTCTCTACTTCGACCATCATCAGTTATTTTGCTCCCCAAATAGAAAACTCCTTCACTACTTTAAGTGTCTCATTTCCTAATCTAATTCCCTCAGCATCACCCGATTTATTTTGACTACATTCCATTATCCTCGTTTTGCTTTTGTTGATATTCATCTTATATCCTCCTTTCAAGACACTGTCCGTTCCGTTCAACTGCTCTTCCAAGTCCTTTGCTGTCTCTGACAGAATTACAATGTCATCGGCGAACCTCAAAGTTTTTACTTCTTCTCCATGAATTTTAATACCTACTCCTAATTTTTCTTTTGTTTCCTTTACTGCTTGCTCAATATACAGATTGAATATCATTGGGGAGAGGCTACAACCCTGTCTCACTCCTTTCCCAACCACTGCTTCCCTTTCATGTCCCTCGACTCTTATAACTGCCATCTGGTTTCTGTACAAATTGTAAATAGCCTTTCGCTCCCTATATTTTACCCCTGCCACCTTCAGAATTTGAAAGAGAGTATTCCAGTTAAAATTATCAAAAGCTTTCTCTACGTCTACAAATGCTAGAAACGTAGGTTTGCCTTTTCTTAATCTTTCTTCTAAGATAAGTTGTAAGGTTAGTATTGCCTCACGTGTTCCAACATTTCTATGGAATCCAAACTGATCTTCCCCGAGGTCCGCTTCTACCAGTTTTTCCATTCGTCTGTAAAGAATTCGCGTTAGTATTTTGCAGCTGTGACTTACTAAACTGATAGTTCGGTAATTTTCAAATCTGTCAACAAATGCTTTCTTTGGGATTGGAATTACTATATTCTTCTTGAAGTCTGAGGGTATTTCGCCTGTCTCATACATCTTGCTCACCAGATGGTAGAGTTTTGTCAGGACAGGCTCTCCTAAGGCTGTCAGGAGTTCTAATGGAATATTGTCTACTCCCGGGGCCTTGTTTCGACTCAGGTCTTTCAGTGATCTGTCAAACTCTTCAAGCAGCATCGTATCTCCCATTTCGTATTCTTCTACATCCTCTTCCATTTCCATAATAATGTCCTCAAGTACATCGCCCTTGTATAAACCCTCCATATACTCCTTCCACCTTTCTGCCTTCCGTTCTTTGCTTAGAACTGGGTTGCCATCTGATCTCTTGATATTCATACAAGTGGTTCTCTTCTCTCCGAAGGTCTCTCTAATTTTCCTGTAGGCAGTATCTATCTTACCCCTAGTGAGACAAGCCTCTACATCCTTACATTTGTCCTCTAGCCATCCCTGCTTAGCAATTTTGCACTTCCTATCGATCTCATTTTTGAGACGTTTGTATTCCTTTTTGCCTGCTTCATTTACTGCATTTTTATATTTTCTCCTCTAAATTCAATATGTCTTCTGTTACCCAGGGATTTCTATTAGCCCTCGTCTTTTTACCTACTTGATCGTCTGCTGCCTTCACTACTTCATCCCTCAGAACTACCCATTCTTTTTCTACTGTATTTCTTTCCCCAATTCCTGTCAATTGTTCCCTTATGCTCTCCCTGAAACTCTCTACAACCTCTCGTTCTTTCAGTTTATGCAGGTCTCATCTCCTTAAATTCCCACCTTTTTGCAGTTTCTTCAGTTTCAATCTGCAGTTCATAACCAATAGGTTGTGGTCAGAATCCACATCTTCCCCTGGAAATGTCTAACAATTTAAAACCTGGTTCCTGAATCTCTGTCTTACCATTATGTAATCTATCTGATACCTTTTAGTATCTTCTTCCATGTATACAACCTTCTTTCATGATTCTTGAACCAAGTGTTGGCTATAATTAAGTTATGCTCTGTGCAAAATTCTACAAGGCGGCTTCCTCTTTCATTTCTTCACCCCAATCCATATTCTCCTACTATGTTTCCTTCTCTCCCTTTTCCTACTGACGAATTCCAGTCACCCATGACTATTAAATTTTCGTCTCCCTTCACTACCTGAATAATTTCTTTTATCTCGTCATACATTTCATCAATTTCTTGATCATCTGCAGAGCTGGTTGGCATATAAACTTATACTACTGTAGTAGGCATGGGCTTTGTGTCTATCTTGGCCACAATAATGCGTTCACTATGCTGTTTGTAGTAGCTAACCCGCACAACTATTTTTTTTTTATTCATTATTAAACCTACTCCTGCATTACCCCTATTTGATTTTGTATTTATAACCCTGTATTCATTTGACCAAAAGTCTTGTTCCTCCTGCCACCGAACTTCACTAATTCCCACTATATCTAACTTTAAACTATCCATTTCCCTTTTTAAATTTTCTAACCCACCTGCCCGATTAAGGGATCTGACATTCCACGCTCCGATCCGTTGAAAGCCAGTTTTCTTTCTCCTGATAACGACGTCCTCTTGAGTAGTCCCCGCCCGGAGATCCGAATGGAGGACTATTTTACCTCCGGAATATTTTACCCAAGAGGACGCCATCATCATTTAATCATACAGTAAAGCTGCATGTCCTCGGGAAAAATTACGACTGTAGTTTCCCCTTGCTTTCAGCCGTTTGCAGTACCAGCACAGCAAGGCTGTTTTAGTTAGTGTTCTAAGGTCAGATCAGTCAATCATCCAGACTGTTGCCCCTGCAACTACTGAAAAGGCTGCTGCCCCTCTTCAGGAACCACATGTTTGTCTGGCCTCTCAACAGATACCCCTCCGTTGTGGTTGCACTTACGGTACGGCCATCTGTATCGCAGAGGCACGCAAGCCTCCCCATCAACGGTAAGGTCCATGGTTCATGGGGGGAGAAGAACATATTGGGTACACATTTTTAAAGATTATGGATCTTGACTTATTTGTAACCAATGACGTATTAGGATGTGTAATTATAATACCACTAACTGAGGAGATTTCAGTTTGTATATAACATGTTACAGTTAGCAAGTATACTCACTCCTGGTACAGACCAATATGCTTACATACAAACAGAAAAAGAACATTTGTTGATAGACAGCTCTAAAAAACTGTACGTTCAACCATCACCTGATCAATTAAACTGCAAAGAAATGGACAAACGAAGAAATATATGTAAAAAACAACTTGGGTTAATTTCAGTGCGTAAACAGAAGGACTGTGAAGTAAAATTAGTATGTGACACTCACGTATGTAGAAATTATGCCAAGAAAATTTTCTCATTATAAAGAAGTTTATGGAACAGTTTAAGTACTAGTGAGCGGTTGTAGGTAATAATTAAGGAGGAAGTCATGACCGTTTTGTGCAACACGTAACCATCTAAGGATATTAAATTAAATGGCATAGGAACAACCAAATTTCGGAAAAACTGTAAAGTACACGTATCACACCTTATATTCAATCAGACAAAGTGATAGAGATGCATTACACGAGGGGAGGTGTAATACAAAATGTACAAATGAACTTAGATTGCTGTGACGAAAAATCAATGCTTTAGGTATACAATATGAATTACATCACCACCAACTTAGACGACTTACGAATAGTGGATTAGCGATAGGAAGAGGTTGATAAATTCATAGATAAAGAACATCTTGAATTAGAACTGGAAAAGGAGGTCCAAACTTACTCCATTGTTACATAAGTTAAATTATTTTTGTTATTGTATTGCTATACCGTGCAATTGCTATAAGTGCTAGTACAATAAACTGTTTCTCAGCCTGTAGATGGGAACTGCCAGTGGACTATTTGTGTAAATGCAACTGTAGTCCAACCACTTGAATCAAAAGGAATACCCTTACGCTCAGTAGACACAGACGAGGAAATGGTAATATATGAAAGACATCTGAGCAAAAAGATTGACAGAGTGGTAATTACGAATAGACGTTAAGATATAAATAGTCTTCAGGGGTTTCCCGCCGAATGACGTAGCACAATTTCCGACAAGTGGAATTTGCACAGCGTCATCCGGCGGCAAACCCGTGAAGACATTTTACAATATATCTGCCTGTAAAGCTTGAAGAATCAGACGTTAACATGTTTTCCTTCAGGTGTAGTATAAGAGAAAATTTCTGTAAAAACTTTGTAACTATAGTTTAAATGTTTTAGCAGCACTTTAGGTAGTGCACATTGGGGGGAGGCGTTGGGATCTTAGAAAATTTCATAACGTGTCAGATCGTAACGAGAATAGTACGCATGGTTCTACGGTCAAGCCAATCTGCCAATGTGACAGATGGAAAACAAACAGGATATCGGGTGAAGATAACGTTTCCCGAAGGAGGGTTGGTCAGAAACGCAGTAAGCGTTACGTTTGACACATCGCCAAAGGCGCCGCGGGACAAAGTCAGTGCAATAAGAGAAAGGGTTTCGACGCCCCTGATGGAAGAATCTCGCATGGAATTTAAGAGGACAATCAAACATTAAGGTGATCACCTGTCGTGGAATGGTTAAAGGAATGTTCCAGACGGATACTGAAGAGGGCTTTATGTACCCAGAATGGATGAAGAAGAAGAAAAGAAAAGGTTAGCCAGCGGCAGATGAGGGAGTCAGTGGCCAGTTTCAGTGTGGAGTATTCAGAGGAGAGTGACGCTCCGCTGCAGCATCTGGTGGAGCACCAGGCATTTCAGCTACGAGAATACTGTGACAGGCTGCAAGCTAAGTAGCGTTTTACAGCATTCATTGGCATAGTGCTGAAGAGGGACTGCCTGTCTCTGTCTCAAGAAGTTAGGAGTTCCAGAGAATATCAGGAACAGGTTGCTGCCTGGTACTTGTCTCATGTAGGGTAGGCCAAGCTGCCCTTGAGTACTAGTGAGTTACTGCAGAGTGCTGATGACTAATTGGTTTTGGAAAAGCGCTGTTAAGTTCCAACCCAATTCGTATACACACACGAGAAGGTAACAGAAATATTCGGGGAACGAAACCGGAAATCCTTCGAAGAAATAAGAATCTGTTCTTTCAGAATTTTGCTGAGTTAATTTAGAAAACCCTTGCTCTGCGACCATTGTGCTGGCACTATCCTGTATTTCGCTTAGAAATTACGAACAGGAAAATATATGGGCAATATTATTGTTATGTACCTTCTGCTATGCACATTAAGCTGGCATTTTGTTGTAAATGTACAATTATCCAGTAACATGTAAGTTTTTGTTATGCAACATCCGATTCATATAAATGAGATTGAGTAATCACCTATAAACGCCAGGTCCTGGGTGTTTCCATACTCGCATAACCTTTACTTAGTTGCAACTCTGAGTTATCTCTTCATACGTCCACCACTGCGCAAAATAATTTTTCAATGCGCTATGTGCAATGAGAGACGGCGATGCGACATCGCCCTGAACAGAAAAAACATTCGAAACGAAATTGCACGCTCATGTATGTGTCCCAGCTAAATGAGAATGGTTCCACTGCGCAAAAAATAAAAAAGACTAAATAAAAATGCATGCGCCACACTGGATATTGAAGCATAAGGACAATCCGCTTATCAAATACAGCAGGGGTGTCCAGGTTGGAGTGAAATTAAAATTTAATTTATTTGATTTATTTCGCTGTCTCTGGAGTTAATTTCATGGATATCGATACTGGTATTGTCCGCTGTCGATACTGTAGGGACCCACATGAGCTGCCAGCCGCGTACAGTATCGGAACTCCGCGATCAGCAAACGGATAACTGTCTGCGCAGGCCGTGAAATCAGATTATTTGTATGTCACTCAAATACAGATAATGGATTATCGCTATGAGTAAATAAGTAGCCATTCAGCTGAAAAGAGAAAAAAAATGCATACGGCACAGCCTCAAAGAAACATGAAAACTGAGTACATCTACTGACTTGCCATACACACACAATATTTACTTTTGACCTTGACAGTCGCCAGTACGGGAAACCACCTTAAATCACCTCGGCGTAGAAGGCGTACTGAGCGTGCCGTCACAGAGCTGAAAACGAAGGCATTAGATTTTCTGAAATCCTGATTAAAACTGTGTGTGTGTGTGTGTGTGTGTGTGTGTGTGTGTGTGTCGTAGCATTGTCCTCAGTATAACAGCTTCGGAGCCAGCGTGTGGGCTGTAAACGGTGTGACGGGACTAAGATTTGCCACTGACTAAAGCTACAGCAGGATAGGAGCAATTTTGAACAGTTCAGTGATAGGACAATTCTGATCAGAATCGATGGCAAAGCAAGTTCTACAGCAATACTTGAGCTATACATGCTGACATCAGAAGCAGAACATGAAATGACAGAAGACATATATGAGGGTATTGTGTAATTCAATGAGAAAATATGTAAATGTCGTATAGCGTTGTCGGCTGGGAGATCCCGCGGTGTGGGTTCAGCCGCCTGTGGGAAAGGCTGCCATCCGCGTACACGGGGTCCTTTCCTTGCAGATACTGGGAGATGTGACGTACATGTAGTTGTGGAGTGCTGCTAAGTGTAGTGGTGCGTATGTGGTGTAGCGTTATCTTTAATATCGTATGGTGATATGAAAATATCCAGCACACAGATTCACCAACAGAAACGGACTGAGATTTATTGAACTATGCCAACAAAATAATCTAAAAGTAATGTCTACATATTTGAGAAAAAACCTAGAAAACAAAAACCTGGAGGTCCCCCATACAAGAGATCGGCGAATATCAGATTGACCACATTGCCATCTCCTATTTCGTAAAGAAAGAGATCCATGATGTCCAAGTCCGCAGAGGGGCGAACATTGACTCAGACCATTACTTAACACGCATTAAAGTGAAATTCACCCCAAAAAATTCTATCCGAAGGAAACACACATGATGAAATTTGACACACGAACAATCAAAGAAACCAATCTGAAGGAGGAGTGGGAAAAGGAACCAGCTGACTCTTGGGAAAAATTTCGAACAAAAATTACAAAGAAGGCAAAAGAACTGATCCCATTGAAAAAGAACACAAAACACCCCTGGTGGGACTCTGGATGTGAAAAAGCGCTGGAAGAAAGAAAGAAAGCCTTTCTGAAGTATAACAGTAAAAAATCCCCAGAAAATCCAGATCACTTCCACAACACCAGAAGACAAGTGGCAAAAACAATCAGACAAGTCAAGAGGAAGTACCTCAAGGAACAGTGTGAGTCTATTGAAGAAAATTTCGGTAACTATAATGTACGAGACTTCTATAAGACCTTTGCTGGGAGAATCAATGGATACGGCTCACGAAATCTATGTTTCAGAAAACCAGATGGAAAACTAGCGCTCACAAATCGGGAAAATTGTGGGGAGCTGGCAAGATACTTTTCCGGACTCCTCAATTGCCCTGAACCTTCTTCAAGATTCCCTCAAGAAACTGCTATCTACACAAATCCAGAATCCACACCACCTACACTAGAGGAGATCCAAAGACATATTCATAGATTGAAAAACAACAAGGCATCCGGAGAAGATAATATCACTGCAGAACTACTTAAAAATCTTGGACCAAATTCCCTCAAAGAACTCACTCAAATCATCACAGACATTTGGCAGACAGAAAACTACCAGAAGATTGGAAACGCGCCCTAATTCATCCACTGCATAAACAACTATCGAGGAATCTCCCTTCTCCAAGTCACTTATAAAATCCTCTCAGCTTGTCTTCTTCAACGAACACAAGAACAACTCGAACACAGTATTGGTGAATACCAAGCTGGCTTTCGCCCTCACCGATCCTGTGCAGAACAAATTTTCAATTTGAAGACAACACTAAAATACAAAGCAGTCAGAAACAGTCCGATCATTTGTTCCTTTGTTGATTTCGCAAAGGCTTATGATTCAATCGATAGGCAATCTCTCTTTATTATCCTTGAGGAGCTAGGACTCGATCCGAAAACCCTAAACCTTATCAAAGAAACGCTCACAAACACAACTTCTAAGATAAAATTCCTGGGTGAAATATCAGAGCCCTTCCTGATCAAAACCGGCGTCAGACAAGGTGACGGCTTGTCTCCACTCCTCTTCAACCTTGTCTTAGACAAAGTCATCCGAGAATGGGAAAAAGAACTGAAGAATCAAAATTACTGGAAGCCTATACAACTAGGAAGATCTAAAGATGGTATTAAAATTTCATGCTTGGCATTTGCAGATGACGTGGCCATTCTAGCAGAAAACGAGACCACAGCAATTAAACAGATAGACATTCTCAAAGAATGCGCCGAAAAAGTTGGGCTACAAATTTCCTTCCAAAAAACCAAATTCATCTGCTCAAAATTTGAAACTCAAACCTGACTACAAAATATGGACAAATTGAGAGAGTTCCATTCTTTAAATACTTAGGCGAGGTCCTAGAACCCACAGGGGGAGAGAAAACTGCACAAAAAGTTCGACTGCAAAAACTGAAAAGAGCATACTGGAAAACCCACAACATCTACAATAAAAAGTGTCTCTCCATTCACTCAAAAATACGACACTACAATACAGTAATCAAGCCCGAAGCACTATATGCCAGCGAAACACTCACACTCCATAGAAAAGGCGACCTGGAAGGCATCCTGAAAGAGGAACGCAAAATTATCAGAAAGATTCTTGGCCCAAAAAGAACGGAAGATGGATACAGGTTACAGTCTCGGAAAACTACAGAAAAATTATCTAACCTCGCCGCAGACATCCGGAAAAGAAGACTAAAATTTTACGGTCATATCCACAGACTCCCCACACCCAGACTCTCCCACAAAATTTTAATATACATTGAAAAATTGATAACCATACCCTGGATACAAGAAACCAAAACAGATCTAGCAAATGCACAAATAAATTCTTCAGAAGTTATAAACAGAAATGTATACAGGCAAAAAATCAATAGTTGGAAAGTACAACCCGAGAATGAAGTTTGCAAGAGACAGGGGACAAAATGGACAGAGGAAAGAAAGAGAATTCATGGGGAAAGAATGAGAGAAGTTTGGAGAATTAAAAAATTGAATCGGAAAAGCTTTGCGTGATCCGTATGGGTCCAATCGCACATAATACATAATAATAATAATAATGGTGATGATTATGAGACAAGAAAGAGGGTGAAACGCAGTGCGAGTAGTAGTCCTCTCTTCTCGAATAGTACCAAAGAGACCGCCGAATTTGAGGTCCCTATCAGATGAACGGATCACAACCAACACTGTCGCAGCTCTCACTTCATCAGACACAGAGGACAGGTTTGGAATTTAATCCACGACATTGGTGCAAAAGCTAGTGATCAGCAATTCTGAGCCGCCACCTCCCCCCCCCCCCCCCCCCCCCCTTGCCAGCCAACTACTGGCAGCCAAAACTTTGTCCTCCACCAGGATTTGAGCCGGATTATCATTTCCAGTCGATCACCACCGCAAAGGTGTTCGTTAGCGATTTTGGCTACTTTCTTGGTTGTTATTATTTCTTATAGTTCACTTATGAACAAGATACAAATCTCAGCATACAAATGTGAAATTACTTAAAATACAAACATTTGATATGAACACAATGTTTTTACACACACAGAAATAGAATATGTTTGTAAAACTAAACTTTCATGTAATGGTACCTGTTCTGTATTTGTGGCGGGTGTGAGTATTTTGTAAATAGCCATTCTGAGTATTATCAGTGGCCACATGTTGCTACTAAGATTATAAACTTATGGTTAATCTATCAAAGAGCAGCAACTGAGATAAATTTTTAATTATTGCTTAATTTTATTTTTATGTATATTATTTTCAGTTCTGAATTCAACATCTTATTTTTTGTACTGTTTAAGCATTCTGTAGTGAACATAGGAAAAGTCCAAATGTTATAATCTGCAGTGGACCACAGTTATTCAGAATTTTTATGTATTCATTTAGTGGAAATATTGTTCACATAGTTGCATGATTTTACATCTACTGTGGAATATGTTATTTGTAAATCACTGAAATGGATCTGATTAAAAATTATATATGCATGTTGCTAAAAACATTAAAAACATCTTCTCGCGGGGGGGGGGGAGTCATGACTCCCACTCTCTTCCCCCTGGGTCCACACTTGTTCTTCTGTGGGCCTGCTTCCTCTAACACCTACTACAGAAGCAGCAGTACAAAACAAACACTAGTGCCGAAAGCGTAATAGGGGGAGAATGATTACACGAAAATAAGACCTTGGTAGTATGAGAGAGGAGAAACGATAATTGATTTCTGCAACAAATTTCAGCTACTAGTAGTGATTACAATGTTCAAAAATCGCAAGAGGAGGAGGTGTTCCTGGATAAATTCTCCATAACCGTTAGGGCAACACTGGCTGATTCCATGTTTGTGGTTCTTGGAGTACTTCATCTTTTTATTTTTTGATACTTTTCATTTTCTGGGGAGGGTCGGATATCCGAGCAATGACCCATTGTTGATTCGGGAACTTTTCACCCACTTAACAGAGGACAGCTGATGGTGGGGAAGAGGGAGTCCCAGTTGGGAATATTCAGGAGAGTATTTTTCAGTTCAGACGTTTGCCTTACCGTTGAGAGAGACCTCCCGATCACCTTGGTGAGAACGGCTGGATGTGGACCATTTTGAATTTAGTCTTAATAAGTGTCTTCGACGCAAAAATATAAAATCTTAGTTCATGTACTGTGTAATTGTTTCTGTATGCACGGAATGGAGTCAGTGACAGGCTCGACATTTGACGTGTACCTGAGTAGCTGCCGGTCGCCGATCTATGCCCAGAAGATGTAAGTGTGAGATATGGGACTGTCTGGTACTGATTACTGCGACAGACATGAAGAGCATCCATTGACATCTCAGGTTACAGAAACACAGACGTAGGCAGCATACAACACAATAAGTTAGTTAGTGGTAGAACGAGTGGGAAGAACCTACGAAAGGAAAGGAAGAGACGAGGTAGGTCTTTAACGGCCTGTCGACTTCGGGATCGTTATAGACGGATCACAAACCTTGGTTCCTATCCTGCGTGATTTTCATCCATATCCTTCCTTAATAATTTTCGCATTTGCCTTGAGCGACGTAGGGAAATCATGGGAAACCTAAATCAGGATGGCCGTACCTGGTTTACTGTCGTTCTCCGGAATGTGAGTCCAGTGTGCCAACCACTGCAGTATCTCTCGTGGTAACTTACCAGTGCTATAAGAGTTCATCACATATTACGTCATATCAATTAAGGATTGAAACCGAAACACTTTAACTAATGTCAGAGCACGATGGTCCTACATCTCGTATATGATCGTGGTCGCTATCAGCAGTGGAATGGTGTACTGATCTTTATACATAAAGGCAGCGTCTTGGCCGACTGACTCGTCATCGCCCAGCCCAAACTGCTGAGGACGGAAACTTGAAATTGGGAGAAATGATGATCTTTAATGGTAGGTATCGTTTAGGGAAAGACAGTTCGAAAAACCACTCCTAAATGGGTGAGATAGGGGATGAAAGGCTGCTTGAAAACATGTCACTGTTAAGACAATTTTGAAGCTAGAACAACGAAAATCTGTTTGTGTTCTTTTTTGTCTGACTGAGGAACCACACACTTCAGCACATATGTAAATTCAGCCTATAAGGGTGAAACGTTTCTTGAAAATATATCTTTATTAAGGAACTACTAAAGTATTTTTGAAGGTATATTTAAGAAAACTAGTATTTCACTTTAGCGTTGGAAATTTTATTTCGTATTACACTCCTTTATGGTCTCGAGTTTCCGAAAACAGTGAAACACATACTTATTAAAAGTTTTATGAAATTATTTCATTATGAAAGCATTTTCAAAGCTAAATCTATGGACCTTTGGCTTCTTTGTCATAAATTAAAATATGCATGTTTTATAGTTTTTTTGTAAATTCGACAGCTATTGAGGCGAAATAGGTGACCAAAATTTTTAAGAAAATGTTTCGTTACATTACAATAATTTTAAAACAGAATCTGTGAAAATAGGTGTATATTATGACATGAAGCTTTCTATGGAAATGTCACCACAAGATCACAAAAACCACAATTAACAAACACCGTGGTCTACAGCTACCTAAACTAGTTTTTGATTAGAAATACATTCGGAAAACACCATGCTTCTCTGTTCTTAATCAGCGCGAAAATCTTAGAAGCTGTTGCAATTTGTGAAAAACAAATACAAAAAAAGTCTGTGTGAGAAGCAACGAGGACTAAGCTAACAGAATGCTGCCTGAAAAATTACTGCAGTTCATCAGAAGTGTCTGTTGAAGTCAGTTTGTTCCTGTTCAGTGTGCAGCATTCATTTAATGTTAATGCTTCTTTAACACAAATTTTAAGTCCATTAAATATTTATATAAGTGTAATAAATTTCCATTCATAATGGATGCACAATAGGTTCTATTTCTTTATTATTCAAAACCGCGATTTCTAAACAGTGCCCTCAACTGAGGATGCTAGGACAAGTTTTTAAAATGTCATGGGTCGTTAAATCATATAGATGGACAGGGTAAAGGACTTATGTGAAATCTTCACGGGCTGTCAGCCGAGTAGCGTCGTCGTCTCGTAGCAACGTTTGAATGGAATGCATCTCCAGTACCTTCAGGCGAAGTGTCGGGATATCGTCAGTCGCGGGCTGATCTCTCTCTCCACTCACTCTCACCTTATACTTTGCCCTCTTTGGGGAAGTATGTGCGGGAGTTTGTAGCCTTTCGGCGTTTACTCCTCTGTGTACTTGTGTGTGTGTTATTTTATCCGTGATTTTTTAGTGTCTGTGAAATGTGATGAATGTTCTGTATGTGTCTGGTACTTGCCTGAGGTTGGTGAGATGATTGGTAGTATGTGGGAGGGAGCAGGATTATGGATTCGATATTCGGATTTTCTCTTCGACTTCGTCGTCGAAGATCGTTTTTGGGCGTTTGTGATTATCGTGGGACATGCCATAGCGACCTAGGCAGTGGATGAGGCCGTTTCCTGATCTGGAAGAGCCTTCATAGAAGGCCCTCGCCAGATCTTGGAAACGCTCTCTCTGGCGTGGGGTTTCAGTTGCGGCGTGTAGGTCATCGGTAGGGAATCCGAAGGGTAGATGCAGTGCCCTCCTGAGGGCGCGGTTCTGCAGCCTCTGGAGTTTGTCCAAGTGCTGCCTCGCCGCATATCCCCAGACAGGGCATGCATATTCCATTACTGGCCGGATCAGGGCCTGATAAACGTTCACTCCTACAGAGCAGGGAAGGGAGCTGGTTGAACGCCAAGGTACTTGGCGGTTCTGCGCCAGGGGAGTTGGGTTCCGTTTAGGTAAAGGTGAAAGGTGAAAGGGGGGGGGGGGCGACGAGGACGTTTGTGATTCCGAGCATTCGGGTTATCAGCATAGCGTGCATCTTTTCATTGATGGTGATGCGCTAGCTACGAGCCCAAGTTTCTGTGTCATCTAAAACCCTTTGTAGCCTACGGATGACCTGGTTCTTGTTCGCATTTCTAATGTAGAAGGCTGTGTCGTCTGCTTACTGTGCGGTGTGCACCAGGGGGGCCACTGGTGGGCCCACAGTGTACAGACTGTACAAAATGGGCCCCAGGACCGATCCCTGTGGCACCCAGCGCGAATACGCCTTTTGGTGGAGGTGGCAGTTTCTACTTTGACGGAGGAAGTTCTATTCATGAGATAGCTTTTGATCAGCTAAACTATGCTCCTGGGGAACCCTTGCGTGTACAACATGTAGAGTAGCCCTCAATGCTATACTGAGTCAAAGGCTTTGGCTACATCTAGTAGCACTATCCCGCAGTAGCCTCTGTGGTTGAAGCCCTCTGTGGCTGCTTCAACCACTCTCATGACCTGTTGTGGGGCAGAGTGGTTCTGCCGGAACCCAAATTGTCAACCCGGCAGAAGTTTCTCCCTGGTAATGTGTTCCTGTATGGTTATTAGCAGGAGGCGCTCATAGATCTTGCAAGAGGCTAATCGGCCTGTAGTGTTGCGGGAATAGAGGATCTTTCCCTGGTTTGTGTATCGCGACCACTTCCGCATGTTTCCAGCAAGCTGGAAACTCACGGGAACGAGTAATCTCGTTGAAGACGTTCTCGACGAGTGTGATCGCCGAGGGTGGGAGGTTTTTGAGTAACTGATTAGTGACACTGTTCTGTCCTGGCGCCTTTCTTGTGAGGAGGGACCTAATTACTTTTGCCAAGTCTTCAGGGGCGAGAAGTTTGGGTTCGTCTTCCGGGTCCTCCTCAGCATTGAGGAAGACAGCCAGCTGACGACGGACCACAACTTCATGCTCGTCAGCCTGGGGTTCTGCCGCTTGAAACTGTTTCTCGAAGGGGTCGGCGAGGGCATTGGCCTTTTCAGCATGGCTGTAGGCCAGACCCCACTCGCCCTGCAATGGCGGCATCCTAAAGAGTCTTTTTGTGAATTGCTTGGTGGTTTGCAATAGTATGTGATCGTCAACTTTGAGAGCTGTGAGGCGATTTTGCCATTGCTGGTTTCTGTGCTCATTGCGCGCTACCTTCAGCTCTCGCTGTAGACGATTGAGCAGCCTCCTAGTGGCCTGATTTCTGGTGATCTTCCACTCCTTGAAGGAGAAACCACTTCTGTGTATGTTGCCCTTGGTGTGTCTGGTCTTAGTTTTACCCAGGCCTTCTCCATGTGTGTTGTTGTGTTTTGTTTTGTTTCTTTGTGTGACCGGATGCTTTGGTGGTGTTTCTTGTGCGTGTGTGTGTGCGTGTGCGTGTGCGTGTGTGTGTGTGTGTGTGTGGGGGGGGATGGCCTTTGCCTGCTGTGAGTGTCTTTTGTGGTCCTCACAACCTTGGTAACCCGCTGTGGGGTTTTTGGCACACAGCACCACCTTATTTGTGGGTTAATGTGTTTCAGTGTCCAGGACCTCCTGTCATGGTCCTCGGCACACTTTCTGCATCTTATCACCGTGGTGCATTGTGTGGTGATATGATTCAGGCCCTGACACATGAAGCACAGCACTGTGTTGTTTTTGCGGCGCAGTGACTCAGTGGTGACAGGCACAGCGAGGACCATTTTTATCTCCAGTTTGTTATGTGGCACATCTGGCAGTGTGGCCTGAAATAGCGGCCACTTGCTATCTGTGTGGCCCATCTAACCGCGTTGACAACGTTCCTCTGGGCATTCAAGTCTGTTTTGACTTCCTGGGGGGACAGTCGTCTTGGGAGATCTCTGACTACAATATTATTGTTTCGAGTTTTTGATGTGGGGAACGTGTAGTGGGGTATGTTTCTGTTGTTGAAAAGTGTTTTGATTGTGGTGTAGTCTTCTAGTGTGTGTGTACTGTTATTTTTATTTTGTCACCTTTGGCCTCAAAACTGCGTCCCCCGATTTCTGTTTTTAATAACTCGAAGAGCTCGTAATTTTGAGGAAACTTAGCGACAATCGGAGGGAGGTGGTGGGTGAGGTGTTTCTGTGTTTGTGTTGTGTTGTATGATGTCTCTGGCTCATCAGCCACTGCCTGAAACCTGTTCGGGGTGGGTTCTGCTCCCTGGGCCGCCAGAAGCCTCGGATGGTGAAAGTTTTTCTTCGAAAGCACGAGGCCCTCCGCGTCCTGCCCAGTTAGAAAGTTCCTGTCCAGGACGGTGGTTTCCTGATTCCGTCCCAGGGCGACAACAGGTGCTGCCGGGGGCGCAGGCTCCTCAGAGGGTGTGGGAGTGGTTGGGGTAGGGGTAGGGGTGGGGGTGGTGGACCTTTTCTTACTCTTAGAGTGCCTATTCTTGCAGTCCTTCCTTGAACGCCGCTGTTTGGATGAGATGGATTTGTGTGTGAGGGGGGGTCGAGGGGATTTTAGGAAATTGGATTGGGTGGGGGGCTGGGTTGTGGCGGTGTGTTTGGGGAGGATTTCAATCTCCTAACGGGTCTTGTGCTTCTCTTTAGTGAAGTATGCTATGTAATTTGGGTTATTGGTGGCATTGGCAAGAAGGAGCGGACCCAGGACAAGGGGAGGCGAGGCGGGATCGCAAGTACTGACGATGTATGTCGATGTCGGCGTTTTGTGTGTTACAGCATTTAGTGTTTTTTCTCCATGTCTAGAGCGGAAAAGGGGGCTGCTGCCAAGCCTGCTAAGCACTTATCACAGATTCTAAAACCCTCTGTGGGATATGGTCCACACCATGTGAAAAACTCGGCTGAGTTTGTGAAGGTACTACAGGACATGCGGCTGGAAAATGAAGACCTACTAGTCAGCTTCGATGTGACATCCTTATTCTTACGAGTACCAATAGAAGACTCCCTGGCTTTACCTGATGAACACTTTGAGGAGGATATCATCAAGCTCTTCCGCCACGTGCTAACCACAATCTATTTCAAATGTGGAGGGAAGTTCTACGAGCAGATAGATGGTGTAGCTATGGGCTCACCCCTAGCACCAGGCATAGCCGAACTTTACGTGGAGCACTTCGAAAAGCTAGCATTGGACACTGCTAAAAACAATCCAAAAGCCTTCTACAGGTATGGTGATGATCCTTTGTCCCTGCCATGTGGCCAAACTACCAAATTGCTAGAGTTCCATCAACACCTCAATGGTATACATGGAAATATCAAATTTACTATGGAGACAGGATATCCAGAAATAATCTTCTGTTCTCTTCTAATTACAAGAAACGTGGACTGCACGCTGGGAGACACAGTGCACAGAAAGAAAACACACACGGACCTCTATCTTAATGCCAACAGCTGCCACCACCCTGCGCAACGCAATTCTGTACTCAACACCTTAGTGCACAGGGCCAGGTCCATCTGCGATAAGGCAAATTTGCCAGGAGAATTGCAACACCTCAAGGACACCTTCAAGAATAATGGCTACAGTGAGATACAGATAAGGGGATCTCTGAAGATCGACCATAAGAAGAGTGAAGAGATACCGGATGAAGACTAAGCAATGGGCTGCGCGTTCTTGCCATAAGCGGGTCCTCCAACGGCAAGATCGCGAGAATTCTCAAGAAACAAAGTGAAGACCGTTTTCCGCGCAGCGGGAAAAATCAAATACCTTCTCGGTTCAACCAAGGACCTACTATGTCTGTGGATGTGAGATGCAATGTATAGGACAGACGCAACGTTGTATCTCACAGCGGCGCAATGAACACATCAGACATGTACACTTGGGTCAGACCAACAACTTTGCTGTGGAGGGACATAGTACTGACGAGAAGCACACCTTAGATTTCGGGGACACAAAGAAAATACGCAGTACAAACGGATTTTGGGACTCCGTAATGAAAGATTCCATTGAAATACGGTTACACAACAACCTAATAAACCCGACAGTGGCCTGCAATCAGAAAAATCAGAGAAGAACGTTCCGTTCGGCCAAGGGTCACGGACGGAGCAGACACAGACGGACGCCGGGACTCGAACCACGCACACGCGTGCCCCCCCACCACCGGCCACTCCAGGCGCATCGGGCGATTCCGCGGGCGCGTGATTGGCCGGAGGCGGGAAGCGGAGAGAGGTCCAGCAGAGATATCAACCCGCGGCCGACGATATCCCGACATTCGCTGAGTAGCAGTCGAAGGTTGAGCATCGCTCCTCTCACTCGCTTACTGTCAGCCATAGGTCCCCGCTTGCACAGGAGACAAAACAGGAGATTATTCGGCTCTGCTTTTATTAAAGCATTGGCGGTAACTCGCGTACAGGTCTACAGCAAGCAACGGCGGGCAGGATTCATTGTATTGCGACGCCCGACAGCAGAATTGTCGTGTCCTCTTTTGTTCTGCGGGATGTCGAGCTCCAGTGGTGCTTTGGGGTCGAAGCGGTCAACCGCTGTCGACAAAAACCGCGTCTTGTTGTTGCCGCGGGCCGCGCCGTCGGCCGTCTCGAGCGCCCGAGCTGCCGCAGAGCCAGGCTCTGCTCCCCTCAAGAGTAGGGAAATTGTGGGCCAGGACCTGGAAGCCGGCCACGGAACCGCAGAAAAGGTTTCCGCCGCCGCCGTCCAGACCTCCGCGTCCACGAACACAGTAGGGCCAGCAATGCAGTTGGGAAACCTAACGGTGTCAACGAAGGCTGTAACTGGCACCCCCCTGGCAGCGCCCTCCCTCCCCGCTCTGGACATGGAAAATAACACAGCAAATAATGCCATCCTACACAGAACACCAACAACCTCACACATCGTCAGTACTTGTAATCCCACCCCTCCCTCCCCTCCCTCCCCTCTCCTAAGTCCTCTCCTGCTTGCTAGCGCCACCAAAACCCTTTCCTCATTCATTCTTTCCCTGAACAAAAGCAAGCAGAGGACCCGTCAGCCGATCGCAATCCTCCCCAAACCCACCACCTCGTCCCAGCCCTCCAACAGATCCAAATACCTAAAATCTCCCCCCACACAAGTTCACCACATCCAAGCAGCGGCGTGTAAGGAAGGATAGGAAGGAGAAGCACTCCAAGGGGAAGAAGCAATCTACCACCCCCACCCCAACCACTTCCACACCCTCTGGGAGCCTGCGCCCCCGACAGCACCTGCTGTCGCACTGGGAGAGGACCAGGAAACACCGGCACTGGAAGGGAACCGTGTAACCGGGCAGGACTCAGATGGTTTCGTGCTGGCGAAGAAAACGTTTCGCCAGCCGAGGCTTCCGCCAGACTGGGGAGTGGAACCCACCCCAAACAGATTTCAGGCGGCTGCTGATGAGCCAGAGACAACAGAAAACACAACACAAACACAGAACCAAGTCGCCCACCACCTCCCCCGATTGTCACAGGGTTTCCTCATAACTACGAGGAGCTCTTCGAGTTGCTCAAGACAGAAATCGGGGGAGGCAGCTTCCAGGCAAACCCCGCCGGTGGAGACAAAATAAAAGTCACAGTACACACACTCAAACACTACAACACAGTCAAAACACTATTCAACACAAAAAACACACCTAACTACACATTCCCCACAACTAAAACAAGAAACAAAAACATAGTGATAAGAGACCTCCCAAGACGAGTGTCCCCCAGGCAGTCAAAACAGACTGCCCAGGGGTACGTCATCAAGGCGGTCCAGCAGATGGACAACATCAACAGTAAGTGACCACTATACCAGGCCACACTCCCGGACATCCCCCAGAACAAAAGGGAGATAAAAATGGTTTTGGCTGTGCCTGTCACCACTGAACCACTGCGCCGTAAGAACAAGACGGTGCAGTGCTTCAGGTGTCAGGGCCTGAATCACATCGCCGCCTACTGCACCATGCCAGTAAGGTGCAGGAAGTGCGCCGAGGCCCACGACACAAGACCATGTACACTTCTACACACGGACCCACAAATAAGGTGCACGCTGTGTGGCAAAAACCACACACGGGTTACCAAGGTTGTGAGGTCCACAAACGACACACACACAACAGGCAAAGGGCGCAAAGGCCGCCCCCCCCCCCCACACACACAAACAAAACACCATAAACCCACCCAGACATACAAGAAAACAAAACATGACAACACACACAGACAAGGCCTGGGTAAAACCAAGGCCGGACACACCGAGGGCAACTTATGCGGAAGTGGTTTCTCCTCCGAGGAACCATGAAAGCGTGGCCCAATCATCACAACACCAGACACTATCACGAGAACAACACCGGGAAACACACAGCAACAACGACCAGGTCCACCATGACGGAGGAAGCTCTAGGGAACCCCACACACACACACACACCCTCCCCATGAATCAGTTGTTAGGTGTAATGGTGCAGACCATGAGCCTCGTCATGGCAATGATGAAGGAATTCAGGGAAGCCCAGAAGCAGAACACACAGATCCTCGTCGCCCTACAGGCAACAATCAAGCAGTCCAGCAGTCACTCCCCTCTGCGACTTCCTCAGTAGTATCAAAACCCCATCATGAATAGATGACCAAATATTCAAGGCCTGACAATGTGCGTCTTTAACGCAGACGGCATTGTTAATCAAGAGGTCGAGTTCAGAGAACTCATGAAGGAGTTCTCCATCGACATATGCATGATGAGGGAAACCCACCTAAAACTGGGAATAAAAGCGACAGTTCCCAACTACGTTAGCTACCGTAAAGACAGGCCAACCCAAGGCGGAGGAATGGCCATATATGTAAAAAGAGGGATCCCCACCACCAGGTATTCTTACCAGCTACCAACAAAATCGAAGCAGTGGTGGTGGAAGTAACCACTGCCACTGGACCCCTAACAATTGTTGCAGTCTACCGACCCCCACATGACCAGATAGATGAGGGAGACATAACTGCTCTTGGGCAAATTGAAGGCAAACTCATAATAGGGGGAGACTTCAATGCCAAACATCCTGATTGTAATTTTAGAGTAACCTCCAGAGCAGGCGCCAAACTGCAACAACTACCGCGCACCCACCACTTCGAAACATGGGGTTCAGTCGAGCTCACACATTTTCCAAAAAATGGAGGCAGGCCCGACGTGATAGATATAGCTCTCACTAGGAGGATCGCAGGGTTTGTGGCCGCAAGGACAATCAACAGAATGTCCTCCGACCACAACCCAGTGATTCTGGACGTGGTTGTGGGAGAATGGGTAGCACTCCCACGGTATGAGTCGTCGTACAAACGTACAGACTGGGAGCGATACCAAGAAACTGTTGCCTCTGATATCGATCGCGCTCCGCCACCTACTGCCGAAACAGTAGAACAAGCGCTACAAGACCTAACAGGCACCATCTTGCAAGCCGCGGAAGAAGCCACCCCTCCACAAAGGGATGGCCCACCGCCGCAAATACAGCTCCCGGAACACTTGCTAGCTCAAATTCGACATAAGAACAGAGTGGCAAAAAGAGTGGAAGATCACCAGAAATCAGGCCACCAGGAGGCTGCTCAATCGTCTACAGAGAGAACTGAAGGTAGCGCTCAATGAGCACAGAAACCAGCAATGGCAAAATCGCCTCACAGCTCTCAAAGTAGACGATCATACACTATGGCAAGCGACCAAACAGTTTACAAAACGCGCTAGGATGCCGCCACTGCATGGCGAGCGGGGAGTGGTCTACAGCCATGATGGAAAGGCCAACGCCCTCGCCGACTCCTTCGAGAAGCAGTTCCAAGCGGCAGAACCCCAGGATGAAGAGCATTAAGAGGTAGTCAGTCGACAACTGACTGTCTTCCTCAATGCCGAGGAGGACCCAGAGGACGAACCCATACTTTTTGCCCCCGAGGACGTGGCAAGAGTAATCAGGTCCCTCCCTACAAAAATGGCACCAGGGCACGACAGTGTCACTAATCAGTTAGTCAAAAATCTCCCACCCACAGCAATCACACACCTCGCGAACGTCCTCAACGAGATTACTCGATCCCGTGTTTTCCCAGCTTGCTGGAAACATGCGGAGGTGGTCGCAATACACAAACCAGGGAAAAACCCTCTATTCCCGCAGCACTACAGGCCGATTAGCCTCCTGCCAACTCTCAGCAAGATCTATGAGCACCTCCTGCTAAGACCCATACAAGAACATATTACCAGAGAGCAAATTCTGCCGGATTTCCAATTTGGGTTCCGGCAGAACCACTCTGCCGCTCAACAGGTCATGAGAATGGTTGAAGCAGCCACAGAGGGCTTCAACCACAGAGGTTACTGCGGGATAGTGCTACTAGACGTAGCCAAAGCCTTTGATTCAGTATGGCATAGAGGGCTGCTCTACAAGTTGTACACAGAAGGGTTTCCTGAGAGCATAGTTCAGCTGATCAAGAGCTATATCACGAATAGGACTTTCTCCCTCAAAGTAGAAACTGCCACCTTCACCAGAAGGCGTATTCGTGCTGGGGTGCCACAGGGATCGGTCCTGGGGCCCGTATTGTACAGTTTGTTCACTGCGGACACTCCAACGGCCCCCCTGGTGCACACTGCACAATACGCTGACGATACAGCCTTCTACACGAGAAACGCGAACAAGGACCTGGTCATCCATAGGCTACAAAAGGTTTTAGATGACACAGAAACTTGAGTTCGTCGCTGGCGCATCACCATCAACTCTGAGAAGACGCAGGCAATGCTGATTACCCACAGGCTCGGAAGGCGCGAACCTCTCAACGTCCCCCCCCCCTCCACCTTCACCTAAATGGAACCCAACTCCCCTGGCGCAGAGCCGCCAAGTACCTTGGCGTAACCTTGGACTCTCGTCTTACGTGGAAACCCCACATAGACGAGGTCCACAGGAAGGCCTGTGCCAGAATGTCCATCCTATACCCTACCCTGAACACAACCAGCTCGCTTCCCTGCCCAGTAGCAGTAAATGTGTACCAGGCCCTGATCCGGCCAGTAATGGAGTATGCGTGCCCTGTCTGGGGATACGCGGCAAAGCAGCACCTGGACAAACGCCAGAGGCTGCAGAACTGCGCCCTCAGAAGGGCACTGCATCTACCTCTTGGATTCCCCACAGACGACTTGCACGCCACAGCCGAAATCCCACTCCTGAGAGAGCGTTTCCAAGATCTGGCAAGGGCCTTCTATGAGGGAACTTCCAGATCCGGAAACGCACTCATCCACTCCCTAGGTCGGTATGACATGTCCCGCGATAAGCACAAGCGCCCTATGACGATCTTCGACGACTAAGTCGAAGACAAAATCCCAACACCCAACCCATAATCCTGTTCCTTCCCATGTAACACCAATCTTCTCGCCTACCTCAGGCAAGTACCAGACACACACACACACACACACACACACACACACACACACACAACAATAATCACAAATCACAGACACAAAAACTATAGAAAAATCACACACACACACACACACACACACACACACACACACACACACGTTTACAGGGGAGTAAAAGCCGAAAGGCTACAACCCTCCCCCCCACCCCTCACACTTCGCCAAAGAGGGGAAAGTAATAGATGAGAGCAGCAGATATCCCGACATTCCCGCTCAGACTGCGGAGGTGAGCTGTTGCTGCTCGAGACACGGATCGCTGCTGTCGCTGTTGCTGCTCGAGATGTCGGGATGCGGAAGGGGACGCACAGCTGCAGTCCTGGTGGAGTTACTGCTCACGCTAGCAGGAACGTCCGGTAACAGGTTCAAATGGTTCAAATGGCTATGAGCACTATGGGACTGGTCATCAGTCCCCTAGAACTTAGAACTACTTAAACCTAACTAACCTAAGGACATCACACAACACCCAGGCATCACGAGGCAGAGAAAATCCCTGACCCCGCCGGGAATCGAACCCGGGTCCGGCAACAGGAAGAAGAAGACCGTAGTGTAGTGCTTTCGCTACCAAAAGCTTGGCCACGTCGCCAAGCACTGCAGCGGCACAGTCGCGTGTCTGAAGTGTGCGCAAGCACATGGCACACGCAACTGCAAGAAGGAGAAGAGTACTCCTTGTACCTGCGTCAACTGTGGCGGCGCACACGCGACGAACGCCCGTTCCTGCGCCTACAAGAGGAATTGGCGCGGACCGGACAAGAAGACGACGCAGAAGCAAGTGGCCACCACACATGAAGAGGGGGTCTCTCGTACAAAAGAAGACGTCTCCAGACGTCTAAAGGACGCTGTACAAGAAGCCATGCCCGCCTTCAAATCCGCCATGGCGCAAGAGAGGACGGCCATGTTGGCGGAACTGGGCGAGGCTCGGTGTCAGATTGCTGTGTTGTAGAACTTCGCTGAGCCAAAGAAGACTCCGCCACCAGAGAAGACATCGTCACCCAGACGACTCCCGCTCAAGAGAACGCAACGGTGGCCACGCAAACCGACGAACCTGCCGAAGGGGATGTGACACAGCACAAGGACAAGGCCACCGAAGCAGCTGCAGAAGAGTGGGAAGAGTGGGAAGAGTGGGAAGAGTGGGAAGAGTGGGAAGAGTGGGAAGAGTGGGAAGAGTGGGAAGAGTGGGAAGAGTGGGAAGAGTGGGAAGAGTGGGAAGAGTGGGAAGAAGTACCACTCTTCCCGCTTCCGCACATGTACAGCGCAGGTGCTGTTCTGAAGAAGATGGCTAGTTCGCTTCGCGACGGTACATACCCTCACCATGAAAATCCCTATCCATTTGTCCCACCAAACCACCTAAAACCGCCACTCCCACATCAGGGTCTTATCTATCCAGAAGGTCATATTGGACTCCCCAAGGAGGATGATGAGCTCATTAATTCCTACCCTGTCATCACTACCCTGCAGATGAAGGGTCTAATGTGTTCTCTGCACTACAGAGAACAACTGAAGACAGAATACGCTACGTATCAAACTAACACCGAGGAACAGTCCTCAGTCACCCGTAAGAAGAAGAAGAAGAAGAAGAAGAAGCGTCGCATCGACAAGAACAAGAAATGAATTATCGGCGCTCCTTGCCAGTTCCAGATATTACCAAAAAGTCCAAGAAAGAAGTTTCATCAAGATTCTTAGGGGAGTAAAGGCCAACAGGCCACAAACTTCCACTTGAACTTCCTCACGGAGAGGAAAGTCAAAAAGCAGCAGAGAGACGATATCCCGACACTTCGCCTGAAGATGATGGAGACGCATTCCATCGAAATGTTGCGAAGAGACGAAGACGCTACTAGGCTGAAATCCTGTGAAGATTCGTATATGAAATTCGCCAAGAAAGCCTGCACTCGTAGGGAAAGGGGCTGTCGATAAATGAGCGGTTATCATTTATGATTTTAGAATAAGCAGCTTAACGCCTTATGAATAAAGAAATTAATACTGATGTACCAGTACCACCGCTCGATGCTCAACATGCAGTCGATGACGAAGGGATTGGTGATGAAGAGGTGGTAACAGCTCTTGTTGGTTGTGTTATAGGTGCCACCACGCGTGCATGAAAATGAAAAAGATGAGAGTTCAGTAAAGGTGCTTGCTTACCGGAGACAGTCTTCAGTCTTCATAATCATAAAGTCAAAATTCCATAACCACGAAAGAAGGCAGAAGACAGTCAGAATTATACAGTCTTGAAGGAGTGGAGAAGACAGACTGCTGTCACATATTTGAACAACGTTGTTGGCACTCAAATGACTGTACTGCGAAGTATAATACACGACGAAAAGGTGCACCTTACATGTAGACGAGATAAACAAAGAAGACGCGAATTAAAACATAGCACAACCAAACCACGCACATAATGGTAAATCCAAAGGCTCGGTGTTGTGTGTTTTCACATATTCCATATCGAAATGTAACCAACATTTTGATTTAAAAGATTTCTGTAAGCAAATTGTTTCGATTGCAAATATGTTATAAGAGTCTTTTTCAATGTTGGTATCTCTTTATTTTCAATAGCTTTGAAAATAATAACTGAAAACATGTTGGAACCTGTGAAAAGTTGACTGTTTTCTAAGTCCTAAAATTCTTTTCACCGAATTCCAGCGTCCTCATGTAAGGACGGCCTTTACCTTTTAATCTAAGAGGAAAAATCAAATAAACAAGATGAAATCTTATTAGAACGGTTAAGAATGGATGTTTAATTTATAGCACAAAATTAAAGTTTACATTAATTTTGAACTCAGTACGGTAATCTTCCTCGCGTTCAGTTCTAATCCGTAAGTGTGGTTTTCAAAAGCTCCTCTCTTTCATTGAGGAAACGTAATAGGAGGCTGACTAAGTTATGTTTCGACAACCTTCAAGTTGTGTCAGTTTCACAAAACACCACGATATTCACGTTTCTTTGTCTCTCAAGGTAACTCAAAGACTCAGGTCTTGACTCCCAATTCTTGTGCAACCTAGATAAAGTTCCTGACATTGACGCCCTCCACTTCATATCTGCGTACTTACTCTGGCCTGTCAATTTAAACACTCTTGTCTTTAACAAAGTGATACTCTTGTTTTAATATACATGCTACAAATGTTATTCATGTACCGAACTGCGCCGGTGCATTTCATAAAATACAGGGCACAGTTTTTGCACCGTACATTTCATATATTCATAAAATGTTACATGAAAACAGACAATATCCAGGATAATATTTTATAGTTTTTTACCAATTACGTATCGACGTAGAAGACACTCCATGTTATGAAAAGAGAGAACAAAAGAGTAAGATAAATTAAAATTTTGTCTGTGGATGTAACACAAATGTACATAAAAATCCTGCGTTATAATCTGTCGCACAGAAATCGTGACGATAAGATAAAAGTATTGTGGCCGCGTACAGAACAGTAATTGTAGTCATTTTTCACTCGATCAGTACACAACTACAGTAGGGCAGAGAATCGGTAACGCCAGTACGAAGTGCCCATCGCTATGCAATGTTCAGTGCTTTGCGGAGTGCAACAGGTAGACGTAAAAAGTCGACTACCACCCATACTATATAGCAAATGCCTCACAAGACATTAACACTTATCTGTAAAAGTACGCACTACTTAAAGTGCTGTGATTAGCGTCAAGTATTATTTATAGCTGACTTACACATCTAATCATAAAGGAAATGAAATACGTGATACTTTCTATTTCCAAACGGTGGTAAAATTTTTAAAAGACGGTAGTGCATTATAGGGAAACCACGACTAGGTATGAAAACAGATCACTCTCTAGAGACTTACTGATAAACTGCTACTAACAGACTCATTCTAGTTCTGTGACAGAAATTAGGCTATAAATCCCCCAATGTACTGGAAGCAATTCCATACTATGGAGAGAATGTGGTGAGGGGAAACGAGGTGGTACAAGTGGAAAGCGGCAGCTAATCCGCGAGAAAGCTTTGGATTTGCAGCGTGACTTCCGAGGGGCTGTCTCATTCGCTTTTTTTGTTCTTTTTTTTGTTTGTGATTTTAGGGCGCAAAACTTCTATGGTCATTAGCGCCCAGCCCGTGACGTAGGAAACAGGAAAAAAAACGAAATTTAAAATCAGCAGCAAGGGGAACAAAGTCATAAAATTTGAGAAACTAAAGGCAGAAGGAATGCTTAAAAATCCACTATAGAAAGGGGTTGGTTGTCCCCAAAAAAAAAAAAAAAAAAAAAAAAAAAAAAAAAGAAAATCAAATGACTGACGTCATTTCACTGTCACTAATAAACTGTAGAACGCGGTCAGCTGAGCGCGTGTCATCTGCTAAAATCAACGATAGATCAGGCGATAGCTGTAGACGGGAGCGTAACGGATTAAAATAGGGGCATTCAATTAAAAGGTGTCTGACCGTCCACAGCTGAGAGCAGTGGGGACAGAGTGGGGGAGGATCACCGCTTAAAAGATGTCGATGGCTAAAAAGACAGTGCCCTATCCGGAGTCTAGCTAAAATTACCTCCTCCCGACGACGCGTTCGGAAGAAGAGGTCCAAGCGCAAGGAAGGGCTTTCATTTCCCGCAATTTATTATGGGGAAGTGTTGACCAATGCGCATGCCATAAATGAGCAACTTGGCGACATAAACCGCTCCGTAGATCGGTAAACGGAAGAGACTGAATAGCTGGCCGAGGAAGAGAGACTGCAGCCTTGGCCGCTATATCGGCCGCCTCATTCCCACAGATACCAGCGTGTCCCGGGACCCAGAGGAACGCCACTGAGACGGCCCCCCAGGTGGAGCAAGCGCAGACAGTCCTGAATCCGGTGGACCAGAGGGTGCACAGGGTAAATAGTTTGGAGACTTAGGAGAGAGCTGAGAGAATCTGAGCAAATTACGTACTGTATCCGCTGATGGCGGCGGATGTAGTGGACAGCCTGGAGAACAGCGTAAAGCTCCGCAGTATAAACCGAACACTGGTCGGGAAGCCGAAAGAGATTTGGGGTGTCGCCAACAATATAGGCACTCCCTACACCTAACGATGTTTTCGAGCCGTCGGTGTAAATAAATGTGGCTTCCGTCATTTGTGCACATAGAGCAGCAAATGCCCGACGGTAGACAAGTGTAGGGGTACCATCCTTGGGAAATTGACATAGGTCTCTGAGCAAGTCGATCCGGGGACGGAGCCAAGGCGGTGCTGTACCCCAAGTTGTCAAGAAGGTTTTAGGAAAGCGGAAGGAGAGAGAATGGAGCAGTTGACGGAAGCGGACTCCCGGGGGTAGTAGGGAGGAGGAGCGGCCTGCATACCCGACATCAAAGGAGGTGTCGAAAAAAAGGTCATGGGCTGGATTAGCAGGCATGGAAGACAGATGGCTAGCATAACGACTCAGAAGGACTGCCCGCCGATTGGACAGCGGAGGTTCAGCAGTCTCAGCATAAAGGCTTTCCACAGGGCTGGTGTAAAAAGCTCCAGACACTAAGCGTAATCCACGGTGGTGGATAGAGTCGAGACGCCGAAGAATAGACGGCCGAGCAGAGGAGTAAACTATGCTTCCATAATCCAATTTCGAGCGCACTAAGGCGCGATAGAGGCGGAGAAGGACCACTCGGTCCGCTCCCCAGGAGGTACCATTCAGGACACGGAGGGTGTTAAGGGAACGCAGACAGCGAGCCGAAAGATAGGAAACGTGGGAGGACCAGCACAGTTTTCTGTCAAACATAAGACCCAAGAATTTAGCGACGTCGGAAAACGGAAGGTTGACAGGACCTAGATGTAGGAAGGGCGGAAGAAGCTCCTTACGTCGCCAAAAATTAACACAAACAGTCTTACTGGGTGAGAAACGGAAGCCGGTTTCGATGCTCCACGAGTGGAGGCGATCGAGACATCCTTGAAGACGTCTTTCAAGCAGGCTGGTCCGTTGAGAGCTGTAGTAGATCGCAAAATCGTCCACAAAGAGGGAGCCCGAGACATCAGGAAGGAGACAATCCATAATTGGATTAATGGCGATGGCAAACAGTACAACACTCAGCACGGAGCCCTGGGGTACCCCGTTTTCTTGGGAGAAAGTACGGGAGAGAGTAGTGTTCACACGCACCCTAAATGTGCGCTCTGCCATAAATTCGCGAAGAGAAAGGGGCAGCCGGCCTCGAAAGCCCCAAGAGAACAGTGTGCGGAGGATGCCTGTCCTCCAACAGGTATCGTATGCTCTCTCCAGATCAAAAAATATTGCTACCGTTTGGCGTTTCCGGAGAAAATTGTTCATGATATAAGTGGAGAGAGCAACAAGATGGTCAACAGCAGAACGATGCTTTCGGAATCCGCATTGGGCAGGTGTTAAAAGACTGCGGGACTCCAGCCACCAAGCTAAACGGTAATTCACCATACGCTCCAAAACCTTACAGACACTACTCGTGAGAGAAATGGGGCGATAGCTAGAGGGGAGATGTTTGTCCTTTCCAGGTTTCGGAACGGGAACGACAATAGCTTCCCGCCATCGCCTGGGAAAGGTACTGTCGGTCCAAATTCGATTGTAAAGGCGAAGGAGGTAACGCAGGCTATGGGTTGATAAATGCAGCAACATTTGGACATGGATACCATCCGGTCCTGGGGCGGAGGAGCGAGAAGAAGAGAGGGCATGTTGGAGTTCCCGCATGGAGAAAACAGTATTGTAGCTTTCGCGATTTTGAGAGGAGAAAGCAAGATGTCGCACTTCCGCTGCACGTTTCTTCGGGAGAAACGCTGGCGGGTAATTTGAAGAGCTCGAAATCTCAGCAAAGTGCTGACCCAATGAGTTAGAAATTGCGACGGGGTCCACTAAGGTATCATGCGCGACAGTGAGCCCAGAGACCGGGGAGAAACTAGGCGCGCCTGAGAACCGTCGAAGCCGACTCCAAACTTCCGAGGAGGGAGTGAAGGTGTTAAATGAGCTAATAAAGAATTTCCAGCTTGCCTTCTTGCTATCGCGGATGACGCGACGGCATCGCGCACGGAGCTGCTTATATCGGATACAGTTTGCCAAAGTTGGATGGTGACGGAAAATGCGAAGAGCACGTCGCCGCTCACGTATTGCGTCACGGCATGCCTCGTTCCACCAAGGAACTGGGGGGCGCCGGGGCAATTCGGAAGTGCGTGGTATTGAACGTTCAGCAGCTGTGAGAATAACGTCGGTAATATGTGTGACCTCATCGTCGACGCTGGGAAAGCGACGGTCATCGAATGTCGCTAGAGACGAAAAAAGTGTCCAATCGGCCTGGGCAAACTTCCAGCGTCGCGAGCGCATATATGGCAGTTGAGGCTGCAGTCTAAGAACACATGGAAAGTGGTCACTCGAGTGTGTATCATCAAGGGCGAACCATTCGAAGCGCCGAGCTAGCGGAACAGTACCGACCGCAAGGTCCAAATGAGATAAATTTGTCGTGGAGGCAGACAAAAATGTGGGGACCCCAGTGTTGAGGCAGACTAGATCCGCTTGGTGGAAGACGTCTAGCAATAGTGAGCCACATGGACAAGGATTTGGAGATCCCCAAAGCGGGTGGTGGGCATTGAAGTCCCCAACCAGCAAATAGGGTGGTGGAAGCTGACCAAGAAGATGAAGGAGATCAGCTCGTGCCATTGGTGTGGATGATGGAATGTATACCATACAAAGAGAGAACGTGTATCCAGAAAGGGAAAGACGGACGGCGACAGCTTGGAAGGAACTGTTTAAGGGGATTTGGTGATAATGGAGAGTATCGTGGAGCAGAATCATGAGTCCTCCATGGGCTGGAGTGCCTTCAACAGAGGGGAGGTCATATCGGGCGGACTGAAAATGAGGGAGAACAAAGCGGTCATGGGGACGCAGCTTTGTTTCCTGAAGACAGAAGATGACCGGCGAGTAGGATCGTAAGAGGATCGACAATTCATCCCGATTGGCTCGAATACCGCAGATATTCCAGTGGATAATGGACATAGGGTGAACAGAAAATGGAGGAACGTGACCAAGGGTGCTGTCAACTCAACGACTGCTCAGAGCTTGCGACCGACAGCATGGAATGGCATTCAGTCGAAGGCAGAAGATCCTGATCCATAGGTTGGTCAGGAGCAGCTCCAGCCACCAACGATCGGCCAGTTGACCGGCCACCAGCAGTGCGCCTCGGCGACACAGAAGACGGCCGAGGGCGAATTCCGCCAGGTGGTGCTGTAGATGGGACACGCCTTGGCGGAGAAGGAGAGGAACTGTGTTTCTTCGAAGCCTTCTTGGAAGTATGATGTTTAGATGGAGGAGGAACCGATGGTTGCGAAGTTGCGGTATGTAAAAACTCTTCACGAGAATGCTCTTTTTTCGAAGACTTGGCGTCTGACTTTTGGGCTCGAGATTTAGCAGAACCCGACGAAGGGTGAGCCATTGAGTGGGCAGGCGAAAGTGGTGAGGTTGAACGGGCGATCTTTGCGCTGGCCGATCTGACGACCGTGGTACTAAAGGTGAGGTCGCAAGTCTGCGTGGCCGCCTCCTTTGTTGGCCGAGGAGAAGCAAGGACAGCGCTGTATTTTCCTTTCTGAGGCACAGTGGGCTGTTGACTGGCGAGTAACTTTCGAGCAGCAAAGGTCGACACCTTTTCCTTCACTCTGATTTCCTGGATGAGCTTTTCGTCCTTAAAAACGGGGCAATCTCGAGACGAAGCAGCGTGGTCACCCATACAGTTGATGCAGCGAGGGGATGGAGGTGGACAAGCACCCTCATGGGCATCCTTGCCACACGTAACACATTTGGCCGGATGGGAACAGGAGTGGCTGGTGTGATTGAACCGCTGACATCGATAGCAACGCGTGGGGTTTGGGACATAAGGGCGAACGGAAATTATCTCATAGCCTGCTTTGATTTTTGATGGGAGTTGCACTTTGTCAAATGTCAAGAAGACAGTGCGGGTTGGAATGATGTTCGAGTCAACCCTTTTCATAAACCGATGAACAGCTGTGACGCCCTGGTCAGACAGGTAGTGCTGAATTTCTTCGTCAGACAATCCATCGAGGGAGCGTGTATAAACGACTCCACGCGAGGAATTTAAGGTACGGTGCGGTTCCACCCGGACAGGGAAGGTGTGGAGCAGAGAAGTACACAGCAATTTTTGAGCCTGGAGGACACTGTGTGTTTCCAACAACAGGGTGCCATTCTGTATTCTGGAACAAGACTTTACAGGACCCGCAATTGCGTCGACACCTTTCTGAATAATGAAAGGGTTGACCGTGGAAAAGTCGTGACCTTCGTCAGACCGAGAAACAACAAGGAACTGTGGCAACGATGGAAGAACCGTATGTGGCTGAGACTCAGTGAACTTACGTTTGTGAGCAGACATAGTGGAAGGTGAGGAAACCACTGCGGAAGAATCCCCCATGATTACCGGCGTCTCTGATGGCGCGCTCCTTCCTTGTGGGGGCCCTCACCGAGGGCACACCCGCCTTAGGTGATTGTTCACACCTCAGGTCACACCTCCCGACAAACGGACGGAGGGACCAATCGGCACTTTCGGAAGGTATCAGCTCGGGTAATCACCCCTTCCTGGGCCTGGCCGTTACCAGGGGATACGTACGTGTCCTACCTGTCTACCCGGGGCGGGGAATTACGCGTTACCCCGTCACCGGCTACGCATGGAAGTGCGTGGGTCGGCCTTCAGACACGCACAGGGAGGAAGAAAGAGACAGGGAAAGGAAAGAAGAGAGGTCTCAAACGCCGCAGCGGAGAAAAGGGTAAAGAGAAGAGGTAAAGAGAAGAGGTAAGGAAAAGAGAAGGACGAAGAAAGATGTAGACATACAAGCAAGGAAGGCTAAGAGTGCGGTACATTTACAAGCGTCCGTCTCCGGACGTAGGCACAAACCATACTCCCAGAGGGGGAGAAAGGGAAGGAAAGAGCCAGAGGTGAGGCGGGGGGGGGGGGGGGCGAAGATGGGAGATGGGGAAGGATACGGAAAGGGGGGGTATGCAGCCCGGAAAAGAAGGAAGGCCACATTAGCTCGGGGTCCCGTGCTCGCTACACACGTATCCACAAAAGAGTTGTGGATCCCCTGGGGGGTCTCATTCGCTGTAGAGTGCCTTAAGACTTTCTTTGTGGACAGGAAGAAAAAGGAGTTTTCATTCCCATTCGGAGTCGCTTTAGTTGGTTCTGCGCCTGCGCCTGTGCCTGCGCCTGCGCGTGTGTGTGTGCGCGTGCGTGTGCGCGCGCGCGTCTGTAGCATTCATCAAGATACTCGCAACCACATCCAGGAGAATTAGGTTAAAACTTTTACAGACGCATAAAATTGGGGCTGTAAAATCTTTTTCCCATTACTGCTACGACGTATACTGTAGTTTTCTACACAATATTTGCCAATGAACTCCCATATCAAGCGCATAGAGACATCTTTCAACATTAAACGTAAAGAGAGCTGGCATTCCCAGAATAATGTAAGTATTTCAGCCACCAATATCAAACGTAAGCCATGGTACATTTATCTGCTGTAATGGATTACATTGTTGTATGCATACTGTTTCTACACGAGATATGCATCCTCCTTCATTATGGTATGTGGCGCCTGATTTGGCCGACAGGTCTAATCGTGCAATCAGTTCAATTCGTGGGGCATCTGGATGTCACATAGGCCTCATGTTTGCCTGAAACCATTACGACGATTATGCAGTCCAACACGACCTAACGACCTATCAGGACACGGTAGGATCGATGTATTGTGCACTAAGCACATCATAAACCTCCCGCCGGGTGGTGGGAATTTCTTTGCCTGGGGGAAAAAAATTGGTTCAAATGGCTCTGAGCACTATGGGACTTAACATCTACGGTCATCAGTCCCCTAGAACTTAGAACTACTTAAACCTAGCTAACCGAAGGACAGCACACAACACCCAGTCATCACGAGGCAGAGAAAATCCCTGACCCGCCGAGAATCAAACCCGGGAACCCGGGCGCGGGAAGCGAGAACGCTACCGCACGACCACGAGCTGCGGACTTTGCCTGGGGACTGAGTGTACGTGTCGTCCTCATCATTTCATTATCATTCTTTAACGCGATGAGTTTGGACTGTGTAGGGATTGGGTCTTTGCTTTGTGCGGCGCTCAAGTGCGCGGTAATCACCACCTGTACAAACACCATCATTATCGTAACGCATTCACATCCGCGTCAACCATTTGAGTAACGGACTCCCCGCAACATTCTGTGTCGTCTCAGATCACTGGTCGGAAGCTAGCAGTAGCCTGACTAGGGAATCACCGTCACACGTGTAGGCTGCCGGGAACTCTAAAAGACACGAACGGCTCAATTTTCTGTGGTGCCCTGACGGCGAAACAAGTACTGCTGATGAATGACCCTTATGATGTGTGCGTGACATGGAGGTACTCACGAGGCCTGCAAGATACCCAGACCTGTCGCTGATAGAATACATGTGGGACAGCTCACACGGCAGCTCCGTGCAAGTGCCTACATCCAGGATACTGTGGAGCAGTTACAACAATTGTGGGAAAGTTTGCCTCAAGAGAGAATACAAAAGCATTATGACATCATTCCGAATCGGATTTTTGCATGCATCCAGGCCAGAGGGGTGCAACGTCATATTGATAAGTGGGCTCATAACCCCAAGTTGGTTGTAATTTTGACCCCGTTTTTCTGTCACTGAAGAACGTCATATACGCTCTTAGCCAGTGAAGTTTTATTTCGTTTCTTTGTGTCCTTATGGGACCTTCACTGTTTTACGCTGTTCATCCTGCAATGATGTGTCCACTTGAAACGTCTCCTTGGAAAATTATACAAGACTGTGCTTAAACTGACACACAATATTTTTAGCGCAACGCAATCTGACTTTCAAAAATCCCTACAAAAGAATGGCCCTGACTAACATTAACCTATACCTTTCACAAATCACTTACCTCACAAAAATACAGAAATCTTCGTTACTCGAACTATTGCAATACAGCGAGCGCCACTACTGCCAGCTAAATAAAAGATTCAAACTACGGAAGGCACTAACTACTGATAGGCATAGTTAGCAAATGAAAGATTTTAATAGAGAACAAACAATGTATTTACCTTAATAGTGTTGAAAAATCATAATATACATAGCAGTTCATGACATCCAGTCGTACAAATTTCAAAACGCCGCCATTTCTCTCCCCACATCCACCACTGCTGGCGGCTCACCTCCAACTGCGCAACTCTATGCGCTGTTCACATCCAGCTGCCCAACACTACAATGGCAGACAACAATGCAAACTAGCCACAGACTGCACACAGCACAGCCAGTGATTTTCATACAGAGCGCTACGTAACGTTGCCAATAAGAAAACATAAACAGCCTACTTACATAGCCCCCACGCTCTCCACAAAAAATTTTACAAATTGTTTTGGGCAGTGGCCAATGCAGATTTGAAAATTTTTTCATAATTACAATAACATTGTATCAATAAGTTTGTGCATTTGATATCTATGTTGGTCAAAAGCTAAAATTTTCTCACAGCCCATAAAGACAGTCCTGATCAATGATCACAGTAAAATTGCAGTGTTTTTTTTCCACGTTTGAGCAGTAAAAGAAAATGCACACGGAAGCAGTGGATTTCCATACAGTCTTGAAGAAGTAGTGTTGTCCTTCCAATGGAAAGACAGTGCTGACTCTGTACATGGACACAGGTAACGGGCCACAACAGAGCAAACCCACAGCAGAGTCAGTCGAAGTTTTGAGGAATATTGGTAGGTAGGTCATCACAGAGCAGACCCACTGTAGTCCTGGTAGAGATTATGTTATTGGTGGGCCACCAGAGGTGCAGACCCACTGCAGTCCTTGGAGAAATAATGGTACTGGTGAGTCATCAAAGGTGTAGACCCACTGTAGTCCTTGTAGAGATGGCCAGCAGCCATCTGTTGTGACTGTGCGGGTGCGCAATCACCATTGAAGAGTCTTGCAGATAATATAGCAAGTCCATAACCACCACTTGTGCACTCACAAAGTTTTTGGAATTGTTCTTAGAACCAGCAATGCTGCTATCCAGTCCCTTGCTGAATTATTAACACATGTGCAAACACTAACAGTCCCTACTTCTCACATATTGTCCATATACTACGACCAACAAAAACGTGTACAGTGAAATGTAACTTACAAGTTACTTAATTTGATGAACTGGTGTCAATTACAATTTTATAACATAAGAATACAATAACAAAGGTACAAAATACATTATTAAAGAACATAACAATACAGATAACATTTGTAGTAAAACATGTTTTACAAAAAAATAGAAATAAATATGTACGTCAGTGTTACAGGAATTATGACATAAGTAAATATGTAAAATAATGAGAATAGTTTTCGAAACATTAATTTCACACTTGAGCATAGCATTAATAATGTCTAAATATCTTTACAAAGTGAATAAAATATTATTAATGCAAATTATACTTGAGGGTAACAGTATTCCTCATCATAGGAATGTACTTTAGTACTAGAAAAATTCTATAACATAAATCGTACTAGCTAAACACATAAAGACAGGAAGAACACCTATACCTAAGGGTACACAAACACATAGTGGGGTAACACAAGGAAAGGACAGGGTTTGTTTTCAGTGTGACATTTGGTACTGCAGTCCTACCCAAAACTTCATTCCATAGGTCTTTCGTCTTATTTCAACATTTGTTTCCACCAAAAAAATTCTATCCTAGCATGCTTTCTGTATTTATATGTTCACACATTTCTTACCTCTTTATTTATTTTCCATTATCTTACCTCATCATTTATTTCCAAGAAAATCCTACCTAAATCTGTTGTCCCTAAACCCTACTTTTCTGGTTCACATCCTCTTTCAAAATACTTTTTTGGCCAAACCATTTTCTTATAGCTTTTCAATGCATTTCTTCCAATTCATCACCACTTGTTCTCTTATATGGCCTACCCCATCTTAAGCTAACTTAAATCTACTGAGCTCAGATGCTAAACTAAGGGACGAGGCAATGCAGCAGCACAAAACAATTAACACAAACAGCAATGACAGAAAAATGCAAATTGGCAAAGCAAGCAGCAATATTACAACTAATATAAGACAATGCGCAACAAACAAGGAAAATAAATCAGTAGTAAAACCAGCTTAACAGACTATTACAAAGTCAAATTCAGTAACACTATGCCTGGCAAACAGCAGCAGCAAATGAAATAACTTATACCTAAACATGACAAAGCTCAAGCAGAAAAAATATTACACTAAAAATGGCAATGTCTAATACCTATGTCACATCTTAACACTAGAGTGATGCATCATGATAACTTACTCTACCAAAAAAATTACCAAGTAGTTGAAAAGAAAATTATGTATGCAGTTACTGTTATTAATCCCTTCTTATTGTTCTTTTCATTCCAAGTGCTCCTTTTTCGAAGAATATGGATCACAAAATTATTATTTAATAGATCTGTTGACAAAGTGTTCACATTAGCATATGCATTTTATTTCATTTTATAAAACCAATGCTGTAACACAGCTGGAAACTAGATATTAAACAAAATGAGCAATCTCTCAACTAGAAAGACAATAGATGTAAAATGTTTCTCATCATTTCATTAGGCATTTTAGTAAATATCATAAATTAAGAGCTCCACAGTGTATTCATATGTTTCCAAGTTTGAGCCTGTCGTATTTGCGATGCTTTCGACAAAGAAATGTCAATAGCGAGGATCATGGCCTCTTTTTTTTTGCTTTTTTTTTGCACCTAATGGCTTTCTTTTGTCAGACGACTACCTCTCACCTGGGCGCCCAAAACCCATTACGTCAAGGTCACTTACCTTTCTTACTGAAATATTGACGACAGCAGATTCTGCTACAGTGGCAGTCTCATATAAAAAAATTCGCAGGTTGAGAATTTGCGTTGCAAATGTGTAGAAACAAAATCCTATTGATGTAACAGTGTCCAAAAATTTTCACTGGCATTGTGATACATTCACGCATTTACACACATTTCGTAACTCGTAAAGTACGATTCTTGGTTTCCAACATCCTTTTTCACAAGTCAGAGTCCCTAACCACTACTCATTATTCCTTACCTTATTACACATATACATATTCGTTGACACTTCTTCAATATTTCATCATAAGAAATATGTAGCATAATAAAATTCCTCACATACGGTATCATCATCTTATTGATCATAAACATACAGAGTGTTTCAAAAATGACCGGTATATTTGAAACTGCAATAAAAACTAAACGAGCAGCGATAGAAATACACCGTTTGTTGCAATATACTTGGGACAACAGTACATTTTCAGGCAGACAAACTTTCGAAATTACAGTAGTTACAATTTTCGACAACAGATCTCGCTGCGGTCTGGGAAACTCTTATAGTACGATATTTTCCACATATCCACCATGCGTAGCAATAATATGGCGTAGTCTCTGAATGACATTACCCGAAACCTTTGACAACATGTCTGGCAGAATGGCTTCACATGCAGATGAGATGTACTGCTTCAGCTGTTCAATTGTTTCTGGATTCTGGCGGTACACCTGGTCTTTCAAGTGTCCCCACAGAAAGGTCACAGGGGTTCATGTCTGGCGAATAGGGAGGCCAATCCATGCCGCCTCCTGTATGTTTCGGATAGCCCAAAGCAATCACACAATCATCGAAATATTCATTCAGGAAATTAAAGACGTCGGCCATGCGATGTGGCCGGGCACCATCTTGCATAAACCACGAGGTGTTCGCAGTGTCGTCTAAGGCAGTTTGTACCGCCACAAACTCACGAAGAATGTCCAGATAGCATGATGCAGTAATCGTTTCGGATCTGAAAAATGGGCCAATGATTCCTTTGGAAGAAATGGCGGCCCAGACCAGTACTCTTTGAGGATGCAGGGACGATGGGACTGCAACATGGGGCTTTTCGGTTCCCCATATGCGCCAGTTATGTTTATTGACGAAGCCGTCCAGGTAAAAATAAGCTTCGTCAGTAAACCAAATGCTGCCCACATGCATATCGCCGTCATCAATCCTGTGCACTATATCGTTAGTGAATGTCTCTCGTGCAGCAATTGTAGCAGCGATGAGGGGTTGCCGCGTTTGAATTTTGTATGGATAGAGGTGTAAACTCTGGCGCATGAGACGATACGTGGACGTTGGCGTCATTTGGACCGCAGCTGCAACATGGCGAACGGAAACCCGAGGCCGCTGTTGGATCACCCGCTGCACTAGCTGCGCGTTGCCCTCTGTGGTTGCCGTACGCGGTCGCCCTACCTTTCCAGCACGTTCATCCGTCACGTTCCCAGTCCGGTGAAATTTTTCAAACAGATCCTTTATTGTATCGCTTTTAGGTCCTTTGGTTACATTAAACCTACATTGAAAACTTCGTGTGTTCTAGGCGGTGGAATTCCAACACCAGAAAAATCCTCTGTTCTAACAAGGGAACCTTCCCATCGCACCCCCCTCAGATTTAGTTATAAGTTGGCACAGTGGATAGGCCTTGAAAAGCTGAACACAGATCAATCGAGGAAAAAGGAATAAGTTGTGTGGAACTATGAAAAAAATTAATAAAATATACAAACTGAGTAGTCCATGCAAACATTGGCAACATCAAGGAGAACGTAACCTCATGAGCGTCGTGGTCCCGTGGTTAGCGTGAGTAGCTGCGGAACGTGAGGTCCTTGGTTCAAGTCCTCCCTCGACCGAAGATTTTACTTGCTTTATTTTCGCAAAGTTAAGATCTGTCCGTTCGCTCATTGACGTCTCTGTTCACTGTAATAAATTTAGTGTCTGTATTTTGCGACCGCACCGCAAAACCGTGCGATTAGTAGACGAAAGGACGTGCCTCTCCAATGATAACCGAAAAATTTGATCGCAAGGTCATAGGTCAACCGATTCCTCCACAGGAAAACACGTCTGATATATTCTATACGACACTGGTGACGGCATGTGCGTCACATGACAGGAATATATTGTCGGCCCACCTAACTTGTACACTTGGCGAATGGGTAAAAAGATTCTTCTATCTTGCCCGATTTAGGTTTTCTTGTGGATGTAATAATCACTCCCAAAAAAGTGATGAAAACATAACGGACGGACAGATAATAATTGTCTGAAAATAAAAGATTAAACGTTTCACTCGAGGGAACACTTGAACCAAGGACCTCTCTTTCCGCTGCTGCTCATGCTAACCACGGGACCACGGCGCTCCTGAGCTCACACTCTCCTTGATGTTGCCTATCTTGCACATGGACTACTCAGTTTGTATATTTTGCTTATTTTTTTCATAGTTCCACACAACTTCTTCCCGTTTTCTCGATTGATCTGTGTTCAGTTTTTCAAGGCCTATCCACTGTGCCAACTTATAACTAAATCTGAGGGGGGTGCGATGGGGAGGTTCCCTTGTAAGGAATAAACCATGTTGTCTACAGCACACTTGCACGTTGTGAACAGCACACACTTACAGCAGAAAGACGACGTACAGAATGGCGCACCCACAGACTGCGTTGTCTTCTATATCTTTCACATCACTTGCAGCGCCACCTGTTGTTGAAAATTGTAACTACTGTAATTTCGAAAGTTTGTCTGCCTGAAAATGTACTGTTGTCCCAAGCATATTGCAACAAACGGTGTATTTCTATCGCTGCTCGTTTAGTTTTTATTCCCGTTTCAAATATACCGGTCATTTTTGAAACACCCTGTACCTCAACAGCGTAACACACATCGTCGTCGTAATATCATTAGATCTCAGTCCATTCTCACAATCGTCGTAGCTTCCTCCAATAATTTCAATCTAAAAAAAATTCTCTGCTCATTTCAATAGTTTCATCCACCTCAAACGTACTTTGCATGATGTATTTGGTAAGGGAGCATGCTTTTAAAACTCTCATAGTATCACAATGGTTCCGAAAAATATGAACAGTTCACAAAGTACAGACAAAATACAATATAATAAGTGTGAAGTGACCCGATTGTGTAATTGCGTAAACATGTGTCACTGATGTAGTAAAATAAATGTTTATCTCTCAGTTAAATGATTAGATAGCTGTGTAATTTGTGTGTTAGAGAAATATGGTACCGATGTGTAAAGTTGTATAAGCAAATACCATATTAGCTAGGGCTCCTTGTGCTTGCCAAACACATGGTACACAAAGTAAGCGTGTACCCCCCTGAGGATTAATGTAATTATACCCTCAGGTGTTACAGATTGTTGCAATGGAATGAAATGTATCACTGAAAAACTTTGTATCATTGTACTTCAAATATCTTTAATTTTGTACTTCAAACATTTATTTTTAATCACTCAAATACGGGTACTGTAGCGCTAAACTGTGCGTCTTGTTGTAAAATAGCTTTCGGAGGACGATAACTACGACACTTAAGTTCTGCAGAAGTCAATGTACTTACCTCATGATAAACAAAAGTGAAATGCTTTGCGTATAGATATCTTAGTTATTACGCTTATTGCCGTGATGAAGAAAGTATTGTGCTGTAACGTATTATTGTTCTACGGAAAAGGCTGCCTCCTTGTAGCTATACCACAAAAGTTACTATTAAAACATGTTTTACTTTCCAGAAGAATTCAGAAAAACTGTGCAGATATAAAACAGATACACCGCAAAAGCAACATTGTAAATTGTCACTCTTTAGTAGCGTCGTGATAAGAAAGGTTTCTTATCACGCCATCCTGACCTCCAATTTTGAATTTCTCGCTATAACTTACTTCAGTCATAATTTTAGCCATCGTGAGTGCCCCATTTCCGTCAGTATGCCATTTATCCACGCCTGAAATAAAACCACGCTGCATCATGTCATAGAGTATAACCGATCTTTTAATTAAGAACAATATTATCAGGGCTATTTTCACATAGCGGAGAGATGATCGATAATATCGGTAGTAATTAATAGCATTGAAAAAGTTTTAATTAAAATTATCGATATATAATCTCTCATCAGAATAACGCCCACAGCAAAGTAGCGCTTCAGGGAAGTCAAAGAGTTCAACGCGGCTACTTTTGTTTCTAAATCCTACTATATAGAAACCATGTGCAGGTATTGTTAGCTCTCTTGTCTTGCTTTCTACGCTCTGAATAAGTCTACGTAATTGCGGCGTACGATATAACGGGCGTTTCCGTGTGATATGCTACGGAAGGGATCAGGGAACTTCTGTTAAACTGCAAGATAGTTGACTATAGTTAACTTTTACGGTACAAACGTTTGCCGTAAGGTCACGGATTAAGAATATGTGAGAAACTGTATGCGCGAGAGAAAGTAGCGCTCAGTATTATATTACGTGCCGACTATACAAAGGGATGTTAAACTGAGTATAAGAACGGAACTGGACACTTAGCTTCGTGAGAGTAAAAGCGTACGAAGTTTGAATGACTGTATCGATGTATAGTAATGGACCATAGTCCTTGCTATGATATCTTTGAGTGACGAACTATAAATATTCACGGACATTTTAGCTGTCGTAATTGCTGAGAGTAATTGTAGGTAAGCGTGCATTACTAAATAATAAGTAACATCCAAAGACGTTATTAACTATGTTGTCTTCGGTAACGCAGCAACAAATTAATTGGATCGACCGAGCAAAAAGTTAACATTAATTCCTAGTATTAAAACCCGAAATTTGGTCGCCGTTAAAGTGAAGATGTTTATGACTGCTCCATCCGAGATATAGACATAACGAACAGTCGGACGTATGCAGTAGATAACATCAAGATCTTACGTCAGAAAAGTTTACGGCTGCAGATCGACCGAGGGCAGCTACAAGACGAAGGATTAAGGGCGAATCTCTCAACAGTGAAGACCGTGCACACTAGGTAGGAATCATACAAAGTGAAAGTCAGGTACTTCCTCAGGAATCACTAGATATAGATTCTGAGGCATTTTACTACTTGGTATAAACTATAATGTTACTACCTTACGCCACTTTCATTGAATACTAAACGTGAGTTCAGTCTTCGTTCGATGTGTCATAGTTCGTCTTTCTGCACAGGATATTATTCAAACAGAAGTCCTCTGTAAGTGATACGTCTCGTGACAGAGGTTCAGAGTACCAGCGATATAATCTTTGGTTGTCAGTAGCAAGGTCGTTGATTGTGTAGCATTCAGTGGGAAGTAAGCGAGAAAGTCGCGTATTGGTGATGCGGCTGAGCGGTTTGGAAGTAACTAGCAGAACACAGAGATGCAAAGGCAAAGGATGTTGCTTTTTGGAAATATGATTGTGTAAATATTGATTTGCTCCATTACTTTCTCGCACCTAATTTATCATGACCGAAAAAGGCAAATATTTAGCACGAGTTTTTCTTTATTCATTCGGGTCAGTTTGATCGTCGATACGTGGTTGGACAAGGTTATCTGCTCACATAGTTTGGACTCCTACCTATATATTCATCACTCCTTTACTACTTCATTAACTAATTTCATGGCAGTGCCATGTTTGTAAAGATGGTTGTAACTGTTAAGGAACGAGGTTCGTAATACAGTCTTGAACGCTAGTCTCTTTGATTTCGTTTAGTAACTCGAGTTCCTTCCACCATCTCCTCAAGCAAGTTTAATTTTCTATTTCAGAATAAAAACAGTCTTGGTTGCGAAATTAGTTAATGTCAGGTGGTTGTAATTAAACTTTGCCTATTGGTCACATTTTAACACAAACTAATGCTACCGAGTTTGGGACAAGTAATTAATGTCCAGAGTATGGGGTGCATGATTTCCATGCGTCACAGAGCCACCGTCCAGTTCCACCCATGGCCACCAGATGCCGTGATCAGTCATCATGATTCACAGTCTCACACATCTGACCAGTCGCAGAGCACTTCTTGACGTGACGACATGAGCTTGGACAAAACGAGCTGGGCATTATTGGTGAAGTTCTATTATCAAAACAACAGGAATACTGCAGCTGCTTTTCGAGAATATCGCTGGATGAAAGGATTACGGAAGGATCTTCTTTCTCCACTTGCTGTGCAGAGCGTGATGAAGAATTTCGAATCAAGTGGAGAACTGGGCGTCGCTCCGGGAAGAGGCCGACGACCGGTTGCACCACAGGTGATTGACGATCGGTTATTGCGCGCAGCGTTGTCTACCGTAGCAACAGCGATTTCATCAGACAGTGCGCTGGCTGTGTCACGACCATTGAACATCCAATTCTCAGGTGGTATCCGCACAAGATCCATATCGTACAACAGCTTGCTCCACAGAACGCACAACGACATGTTGACTTCGCTCTTGACTTTCTCGAAAGGACTGAAGTTGACGAGGGCAGGCGCTGGACCATCGTATGGACAGAGGAAGCTCATTTTCCTCATATGGGCGAGGTGAACACACAGAATTGAGAAGTGTGGGGATATTCACCTCCAGTCACTGTGCGTGAAGTAGTTCTGTGTGGTGAACGTGTCACCGTATGTCGTTGCCTCACGGTTAAGCACCCTCCGCCACACACCGTTGGGTGGCTTGCGGAGTATAAATGTAGATGTAGATGTAGAAGGACGAAAGACTTGCAGTGTGACTGGCCAGCATTCCTTTGACATGCTTCGCCAGCATTTCATGCCCACCCTGCAGGTCAGAGACGCATTGAACTCTACAGTTTTCATGCAGGATACGGCCCCACAGCACATCACTCGTGAAGTTTACCTGCTTCTCTGGAAACGATTGGCTGATAATTCGATCGTTCACTTATCTGTTTCAAATGTTTGGCTGGCACGATTAGCTGATCTCACTCACTGTGATTACGGGATGTGGGGCTACCTGAAGTACAGCGTTTACCAGGGGAACATTCACACATGTACTGATCTGAAGTGCAGCATATAGAGAGGTAGCCAGCATACCGACGGACATGCTTCATTCTGCTGTGTCGAATGCAGTCCTGCCCTTTCAGATTCTTCTGGACACTGATGGGCGCCATATTGAGAAACGTTTGTAGCAGTAATGGTACCGGTATGTAATGGTGTGATATACTGTAGCAGCACAATGTGACGTAGCTACAACTTATATGCCTATGTTCATTTGTGACTATAGACTCGTTAAGCAACACTGAATCTGACATTCATGCAACTCGCACACAGTGTCGTTTAAGCTGTCAACAGATCGTTACACGAAATACTTACAACTAACGTTTCGATAAGTTACCTGATTGCGTATTTGCATATGGAAAAACTACGGGAACAATCGAACATGTAAATTCTTATTCAAAAACGCAGTCAGATAGCTTGGGTATTCATTGTTACAAGTGATAGAGAATCTGAGTTCTGCAACGGAAGTTACTGGATTAGAGTACATGAGATGTCTTTGCAAAAGTTACGGCCAAAACCGAGACACTGACTCACTCACCTCTTTAGATGACTGCCTTTTTCCTTGTGGCTCACAGGAATTCGTAGCAGCATGTAGCTAAAGTGTATTGTTACTATGAATGAATTTAATAAAAAGGAGTTTCCTTGGGTCATGTTAACTGCTAAATAACTTGTTAGAAGGTATTTCATAACTTAAGTCTATTTAAAACTTTAGAAATCATCATGACCAATAACAGACAATGACAGTGACATAGCAACCAATAATGGCTGAGTGCCATATTAACAAATTATTTCAATTTCGAACTTACTTCAATTCAAAGTTACATTAACATTTAATAACCACAGCATACTTATTAATTAGATGTGGAGAGTAACTACTATTATTTGGAGGATACGGAGGCTTCTTTAACTGAGAAGGAAAACATGGGATTATTGCAAACTCGGCTAACCCTGCAGTTGCGCTTTACGTTATGCTTGCGAACTTTACCTGGGCTCTGAGCACTATTGGACTTAACATCTGAGGTCATCAGTCCCCTAGAACTTAGAACTACTTAAACCTAACTAACCTAAGGACATCACACACATCCATGCCCGAGGCAGGATTCGAACCTGCGACCGTACCAGTCGCACGGCTCCGGACTGTGCGCCTAGAACTGCGAGACCACCGCGGCCGGCGAGAAACCAATTAATTAGAAAGAATTTGTTGATGCCCCAAAAGGGTGAAACGTGTCATTGATACTAAATAATTTCGCAACCATGACTGTTTTGTATTCTGCAATAATTCGAAACTGGTTGCTGTAGCACACTGCCACAATCGGCTGAAATAATTTTTAATTTTCTATTTGTGTGTCACCGCACTGCACTTAGCGGAACACAGTTGCACAGATCATGATGTGGATAGCATGGCTGTTTTTTGTTGCATTCCACTTGGCAAAGTTCTTTCGTTAGCTGATTTGCTGTGTCTCTGTATTTTAATATCGTCATTTTCGGGCAGTACCGAGTTTCCCCTGTCACCAGGTAAATCATGAAAATTTATTACAATCAGTTTAACATCAGTCAGGAACAGCCAGATCTTACACAGGCAAGCACAGCATTTCAAAATCATCTTCAGGATCAGCCCAGGTTAAGTTCAGTTTAGATCTCATTTATTATGCAGTCATTCTTCTGCGCAGTTTTACATTCGGATATATTTATTTACCGTTTGAAATTTTAGTAAGTGTGGTTGCTTGCATAAATTTACTGAGCATTTTCAAAGAATCGTTTAGGAAAATTATTCATTCAGAGTTTAGTTTGTAATTTTATATGCATTTTTTTCTGTGTTGGTTTTGTGTGTTGGAATTGTTAATCAGTTAGTGTGGCGTCACGCGATGTAGCACGGTTCACAGTACTGCACGATACAGAGTTTCACAGGACAGTTTCTTTAGTATACGGATTTACGTTTCCTAATTACTTTTCGTAACTGTTAACCGCAATACGGTTACACCGTTTGAGATGGGTTCGGCGATTCATTTCACCAGCAACATTACTCAGAGTCAACAGTACAACACACATACTCACGAAAGTAAAGGGTAAGAAACCAGTTTTCATACACAAAAATATAAACAAAACAGCTACACTTGGCGAACCGTCTGCCTAGGATGAGAGGTTTTAGGAATTTTCTGTAATTATCGTAATCAGTTGACGGAATTGTGTCGATAGTGAAGCTAAAACTATCACTTTTTACAACAACATGTACGCACTCTGCTTTGCTTGCTAATAGTAAGTGTAAGAATTATGTGCATTTTTCTTGATGTATTATTATTTGTATTTTCATAGTTTGTACTATTTTAGAGATTTGTATGGGTTTTTACGTGATTTTCGTAAAAAGAAATTATGTAGAGTGAGGTCACTGTAGTGGTGATCAAACGAATTTCTGTTTCATATACGCAGGATTTTTATTAGTTATCGGGGTTTTTATTAGTAATTCATTATCTGGAACAATCGATAAACGCAAAGTGCCAAGCGACCTGAAAAAAGCGCAGATGACTGTATATAAGACGGGTAAAAGACCGGACCCGCAAAATTACAGGACTATATCCACAACATCGATTTGCTGCAGAATTCTGGAGCACACTCTCAGTTGGAATATAATGAATTTCCTAGAGACCGAAAAGCTCATGTTCACAAATTTACACGGCTTTAAAAAGCATCGCTCGTCAGAAATCTACCTTGCTCTTTCCTCACACGGTATACTGCGAACTGTGGATGAAGGGCAACAAGCTGATCTCCGAAAAGAATTCGACACGGTGCCGCACTGCAGACTGTTAACGAAAGTACGTGAATACGGAATAGGCCCCCATATATGTGAATGGCTCGAAGACTTCGTAAGTGGTAGAACCCAGTGAGGAAGGTGTCTAAGATAAGTGGCTGTAGGCTGACACAAAATGACCTATAAAAAATTTCTAGTTGGTGTGATGAATGACAGCTGTAGAAAAATGTGTGTTAATGCGTATGAGTACGAAAAACAAACATGAAATGTTCGGATACAGCATTAGTAGTGTTCTTCTTGACAGTCACGTCCTTGAAAGGTATGAAATGGAACGAGTTTGTGAGGATTGTGGTAGGCAAGGCGAATGGTCGACTTCGGTTTATTGGGAGAATTTTAGGAAAGTGGGCTTCATTTGTGAAGTAGACCGTAAATAAGACGTAAGTGCGACCTGTTCTTGAGTACTGCTATAGTGTTTGGGATCTGTACCAAGTCGGATCGAAGGAAGACATCGAAGCAGTTCAGAAGCGAGCTATTAGATTTGTTACCGTTACGTTGCATCAGCATGCAAGTGTTGCGGATGTGCTTCAGGAGCTCAAGTGGGAATCCCTGGAGGGAAAAGACATTCATTTGGGAGAAACGTAACTGAGAAAGTTTACGAACCCGGCATTTGAGGCTAACTGCATAACGATCCTACTGACACCAGTATACATTTCTTATGGGGATCACGAAGAAATTAGGACTCATCTGGAGGTATATAGACAGTCGTTTTCCCTTCTCTGTATCTGCGAGTGGATCAGGAAAATAAACGACTAATTGTGGTACGGATACCCTCCGCCAAGCACTGTGCGGTGGCTTGCGCAGTATGTATGTAGATGTAGGTAAAGAGAAAAGTGGCAGGAAATACTAGGAAACAGGAAAAGCCACATGAAGAAATAAAATCACGGACACAGAATTTGTCAGTTCAAATTAGGCAAGAGATTAGTGATGAATTCTAAAGAAATAATAGAATGACTAGGGTAATGTTGAGACAGAACTGCGGTCAAATAACGAAACAAGCTTACAAATAGATAAAAGGGTAGATAAGATGATTTCAAATATCGAAACTAATCACCCTTCGGATAAAGAGGATTTGTTAGTTAAGATAAATAGTGGAGTTCCGAGTCCCTTGATCACTCTAGTAAAAGAACAGAACGAGCATCTTCATACCACGATTAGCGTAATAGGTGAACAATAGAAGCACAGTAATTAAAATCAGGAGTAGGGAAAGGACAACTGGGTACTATTTCTTAGAAAGTTGACGAACTAATTACAGAAGTAACAAGTTTGTTGACCAACACAGGCATTCCGACAATACTTTACCAGTTCATTTTTCTTAATAAGTGTGAAATTTTTATGGGACTTTCATTTTTCGTAAACAGTAGAATAACAAGCTTAGAAACGATTTATATTTGGTAAAATGAGTACTGGCCGACAACAGGCACGGGAGTTAAATATGATACGTGATCAGCTATCCCAGATAGAAAGGAAACTTGCTCGAAGCGGCGATGGTAGTGATTTTATCCAGTTGTATTCAGACAACTTAGATATTCATGGAGACTCAGGGCGTTTGGGTGGACCATCTCGGAAACAAAATTGCTTTCGGAGACAACATAGTGGTCAGGGGGTGTGATGCAAGAAAGAACATTCTAGTGCACTGAAGAATGACAATTTCGATTACTATCGTTTCCTGACGGTTACAAAATGTGAAGTATTTCGAAATTCTGGCAGTAGAATTCATTTACAACCTTGGGTGAATCAATTCGAATTTTTATTAACACCTAACCAGCAACCTGGTCATAAACTGGAATTCATGTGCGGATACCTTGGAAGTGAACCAGCCACAATGATGCGCTCTATACAGAGAGAAGGTTAATTTATGGAGAATTTTCCATTCTAATCCGCGTATTTGTCACAGGCTACACAATATCACGTGGAATTATTATGCTTAAAGACGTTGATCAATAACTAGTTTCAATCCCCGCATGTTATTTTGAAGACATTGTGTGGCGGAATCAATATCTTTGAAACACTTATAGTTCATCTGCGTTCATGTGTATTTGTTTGACAAAACTATAGACACATTCAAGACACGTTATACTTGCATCCACATACAAAGACGATTTTGAAAAATGTCTAGGTTTTCAGGAGGAACTAGATCTAGATAATGATGATAGCTTGGTAATAAACAGTCATGGTACCTACAAACAACATTACAATAGACAAAGTCATTTCACCGAACACAAACAGTTGGCATCCGCATAAGAATTTTGAAAATTTGGATCGTTTCAACACGAACGATTTGGCACACAAAACTGGCATGAAACAAACAATCTTCATAACAGAGGCAGCTTCCGCGACTGAGGCAGTACATATAAATCTTATCGTAACAGAAATTATGGTAACTAAAATCAGTTTATTCAGAACAACCAAGGCAATTGCAGATAGGATCCAAATTGGCATTACAAGGTAGAGTGGGTCAGCTGCAGCTTCAAACGATGTGTTAGATCACACGGAAAATACCGCTTCCAAAATGTTAAGTTTTGTTCGTTTAAGAAGGCATTCTATTTTCCACCCAATTAGCACCATTCAGTAGGAAATATTACACTTTTTGATGATTTGGATTCAGGTAGTTTTGTGTCGATAGCTAGTGATACGGCATTTAGCGAAAGCAACGTTACCATTATGGAAGACATGAATGGAATGTGTGATTTCTGGAAAGATTGTAGATGTCAAACAAGAGACATGCTTAGATTTTTAGTGTGAAGGTAACAAATTTCTTATGAATTTTCTGACTGTACATCTTCTGTTCACTGATATAATTTTAGGAGTAGACTTTTTGAGTCAGCATAAAGCTGTTTTAAATATTGATCGTCATGAGATATGGTTAGAAGTTGAAGGTAAGTCAGTATGTTGGGCAATTGGAGTTCTAGGCAGGAAGAGTAAGTAAATTGTTTATGTTTTCTGATGCAGTACACATTGCATTTTCTACACAGTTTTCTTCATAATGATGTAATTCATGTACACAGCTTTTGGCACTACGCAGAGGTTGTTGTTGATACACAAAGCATGATACAGGAGAAATTAAACGAAGTTTGTTCTGAAGATGATAAAAACGATCTCTCCTACATATTACAACCCAGTACGTTGTTTTCACTCATCGAGCAGTCGGTCTTAAAGGTTTTCGGCACAAATTTCGAGCCAAGGGACGCAAATATTGCTTCCCACCATACATGACTCAGTACACGACAAAGAACAAATCAAGGCAGAAATTCAAACAATTTTATATCAAGGAATTATTGAAACCATAGCTGTTTCGTGGAACAATGCCCTCCGTATTGCAAAGAAGAATGATGGATCTATCAGACTTGTGTTACACGCAAGACACATTAGAACTGTCATATTGCCTGAGACTGACAGACCACAAACGTTAGACATTTTCTTCAAAATTTGTTTGGTGTCCTCTGTCGACTTATGAACAAGTTTATGGTATACTGAGTATCGTCTGGATTGTCTAAACACACTGTATTTCTATTTTCTGGGGTATTAACCAGTTTTGTAAATTGCCTTTTGGTCTTTAAACCACAAACAAATGTGGATGAAGAAATGTAAACACCATCCTTCATGATTACCTGAAAGAGCATATTACATCTTAATGGCCGGCTCTGAGCACTATGGGACTTAACATCTATGGTCATCAGTCCCCTAGAACTTAGGTTAGTTAGGTTTAAGTAGTTATAAGGACATCACACAACACCCAGCCATCACGAGGCAGAGCAAATCCCTGACCCCGCCGGGAATCGAACCCGGGAACCCGGGCGTGGGAAGCGAGAACGTTACCGCACGAGCACGAGATGCGGGCTATTACATCTTAAGTTGACGACATATTGATTGATGAAAGGTCATGGAACACAATCGTATTTTTTAACTCTCTATTATAATTTTTTCTAGAATCCGATATTACAGCTAACCTTGAGAAGTTAATGTTTGGTAGACTAAGAATTAAACTTCTCGTGTATACCATTTCATCAAGAGGTATCGAACTTGAACGAGAGAAGATACACAAGAGTAGGATGATTGGTGTTCCCACTACGAAATGTCATGGTCGCTGTTTCCTTGACTTACTAAATTTCTACCGTCTGTTTCTAAATTTGAAGTTTGTTTTGAGTCCGAGATTGTGTGAACTTATCGGAAAAAGTACTGTGTGGCACTGGGATAAACAAGATCAAACAGAATTTCAATGTTTAAAAGATGCAATCACTGCTGTACCGAAATTGCCTCATCCAGACCTATCCTGTGGTTTTTTTTCCGACGGATGCTTCAAAGATTTGTCTTGGTGCTCTTCTATTTCAAAATGTGGAAGAGGATGGTGACGTCTTACAAGAAAGACTAGCTTTTGCTAGTCGTGTCTCATCCAAGTCTGAACGAAGTTATTCCACCACTGAATTAGATGCTTTTCCTATTGTATTCGCGTTTATGGAATTTCTTTTCTTTTTATTTGGAAAGCACACTAGGGTTTCTTTGGGGTATCATACACTTCAATTTTTGTTGTTTGTATTAACACAAGATCATTTAAGACGTTGAGCTCTGTACCTACAAGAATTTCACCTTGCTGTCGTGTACATTCCTGGTTCACAGAAAGTTGTTGGCAACACTTTATAACCAAACCAGTTGGCGCACGATACAAACAGCAGGGAAGACAGTCAAGAAAACAATTTCAGCTTGTGTGTGTGTATTGGTGTGTATAATTTTTTATTGTAGTTGTAATTTCTAGGTTGTCATTGTTAGGGAATGAGGTTCATAATGCAATGTTAAATGTTAGTTTCTCTTCAACCGTAATTAAGTCGAGTCTTATATCATCTCCTCACGAAAGTTTAATTTTCTAATTGTGTGTCATCACACAGTTGCACAAAACAAATATGACGCTCTTAGCACAACTGCTTCTGGCTGCATTCCATTTGGCAAGATTTTTCTTTATCTAGTTTTCCACGGCGCTGTATTTTAATATTTATCACTTTCGAGCACTACGTAGTTTCCGTTGCCAAAAGGTAAGTCATGAAAACTTATTGGGTCCAGTGTAACATCAGTCGGGACACAGTTAGTTACAGGTAACACGGCATTTCAAAACAATCTTCAGGGGCAGTTCAGGTGAAGTTCAGTACAGATCTCATTTCTTAGGCAGACATACTCTTGAGGCTGCGTACAGAAATTTACAGGACACTTTCACAGTAGCATTTTGGATACTTATTTTTTCAAAGTTTGGTAGGTACTTTTAGTTAAAATTTTTACTTCGTTCATTTTGTCTGTTTGAACTGCAAGTCATACATTGTGGCATCACGAATCGTTCAATGCACTATACGATACAGAACTAAACAAGACAGTTTCTTTACTGTACAGATTCACATTTTTAATTACTTCTGGTGAAAGGTAATTGCAACACCGGTACACATTTTCAGATGAATTCGGTGACTCACTTCACCAGATAGCGTTTACGTAGGAGCACCACTTGTATTGTTCATGTTCACATTTACGAAACAGGAACACTTCAGACTTAAAGAATAGGGAACCTGATTACATGTACCAAAGCAACAACCACTACTAATGAAGCGAAACTGTCAGACAATGGAACCTCTACCGGCCGCTGTGGCCGATCGTTTCTAGGCGCTTCAGTCAGGAACGGAGTTACTGCTATGGTCGCAGGTTCGAATCCTGCCTCGGACATGGATGTGTGTGATGTCCTTAGGTCAGTTAGGTTTAAGTAGTTCTAAGTCTAGGGGACTGACGACCTCAGATGTAAGTCCCATAGTGCTCAGAGCCATTTGAACTAATGGAACCTCTTGAGAAAAGCAAATGGAAACTTGGGTATTTGGAGGAAGAAGATGATCAGTGGGGCAACAATACTCCTGAAACTCTATGTAGCGGAAGTATTACAGCAACATCAAAAGTCAAAGAAGCGTGGTTGAGGGTGGTTAAGTCAACTTCGTTAAATTAATACGTTAACATACAACTGACGCTAGAAGTCCGTAATTATTCAAAATTAGTACGGTAAGTACGTTTATATTCATGCTGTAGAGAAGTTATTACGAAAAACCAAGATGAAGGCGAACAAACGTTGGGTTGATTACATTACAAAATGTTCACGAGGAATATACACTGCTGGCCATTAAAATTGCTACACCACGAAGATGACGAGATACAGACGCGAAATTTAACAGACAGGAAGAAGATGCTGTGATTAGCTTTTCAGAGCATTCACACAAGGTTGGCGCCGGTAGCGACACCTACAACGTGCTGACCTGAGGAAATTTTCCAACCGATTTCACATACACAAACAGCAGTTCACCGGCATTGCCTGGTGAAACGCTATTGTGATGCCTCGTGTAAGGAGGAAAAATGTGTACCATCACGTTTCAGTCTTTGATAAAGGTCGGATTGTAGCCTATCGCGATTGCGGTTTATCGTGTCGCGACATTGCTGCTCGTGTTGGTCGAGATCCAATGACTGTTAGCAGAATATGGAATCGGTGGGTTCAGGAGAGTAATACGGAACGCCGTGCTGGATCCCAACGGCCTCGTATCACTGGAAGTCGAGATGACAGGCATCTTATCCGCATGGCTGTAACGGATCGTGCAGCCACGTCTCGATCCCTGAGTCAACAGATGGGGACGTTTGCAAGACAACAACCACCTGCACGAACAGTTCGACAACGTTTGCAGCAGTATGGACAGCTCGGAGACCATGGCTGCGGTTACCCTTGACGCTGCATCATAGACAGGAGCGCCTGCGATGGTGTACTCAACAACGAACCTGGGTGCACGAATGGCAAAACGTCAATTTTTCGAATGAATCCAGGATCTGTTTACAGCATCATGATGGTCGCATCCGCGTTTGGCGACATCGCGGTGAACGCACATTGGAACCACGTATCCGTCATCGCCGTACCGGCGTATCACCCGGCGTGATGGTATGGAGTGTCATTGGTTACACGTCTCGATCACCTCTTGTTCGCATTGACGGCACTTTGAACAGTGGACGTTACATTTCTGATGTGTTACGACCCGTGGCTCTACCCTTCATTCTATCCCTGCGAAACCCTACATTTCAGCTGGATAATGCACGGGCCTTTCTGGATACAGAAAATGTTCGACTGCTGCCTTGCCCAGCACTTTCTCCAGATCTCTCACCAATTGAAAACGTCTGGTCAATGGTGGCGGAGCAACTGGCTCGTCACAATACGCCAGTCACTACTCTTGATGAACTGTGGTATCGTGTTGAAGCTGCATGGGCAGCTTTAGCTGTACACACCATCCAAGCTCTGTTTGACTCAATGCCCACGCGTATCAAGGCCGTTATCACGGCCAAAGGTGGTTGTTGTGGGTACTGATTTCTCAGGATCTACGCATCCAAATTGCGTAAAAATGTAATCACATGTCAGTTCTAGTATAATATATGTCTCCAATGAATACCCGTTTATTATCTGCATTTATTCTTGGTGTTGCAATTTTAATGGCCAGTAGTGTAGATGCAGATAATCGAGGCGCATATTGTGTAGAAAATAGGAGACAATCATGGAACGCAGACGTCACAATGATAATGAAGACGATGATGTACTACACTGAACAAATGAAAGGTACCTATTAAATTTCGTAGCTGTAAGGACCGATCTTCTGAACGCACACTGCATTACTGATGCCGCTGTATCTGCCTACCACTCTTACAGTTCGAAATCAAATAGGCTGCGTCCAGCTTGTAAATCTCACCACAGCAAAAGGAACTGAAAATCGTGGTCCACGGTGAGGATACGACGAGCACACCACAAAACCCGGCAGCATACTTACCTGCTTGGCTGCACTAGACAGTGAGTTGCCAGGCTTTTTGGCAGAGTGAGTTGGGCCGCCGGTCGCCGAGGCGCGGTGAGCGGGACGACGGATTCCGCTGTGTGGACCCTGGCCTCCAGCTGTGGAGCAGGCGGCCAACAGCGAACCCTGGGCGAATTAACAGGAGCGGCGGCGCTGAGCTGTAATTTAGTTGGCCACGGGGAGCGGCTTACCTCTGAAGGCGCCCTTTGGTGGCGGCTGCGGCAAATGGCAGCCTGCAGGAGTGCGAGGCGACAGTTAGTAGCCTCCTCTGGCACCTGAAGACTTGTTCTGCGTCCGCCACACGAGTTACCGCCAACAAAGCGGACTTTTCGTTAGCGGAGCCCTGGACAGCAGTTCTTGCTGGTACTCTGCAAGAGCGCAGCGTCCGCTGCACTTTTTTTTTTTTTTTACCGCCTAACCTACATGTGTTTTTCAGTGATTAAAGAGCTTGTACGTCTCAAACATTCAATCATATTACATCGAAGTGAACGTGGAAGCGTTAATGAGAGATCATAGGTTCATTGCTTTTAAAAAAGAAAAAACAAAGCATAGTCTGTAAGCAAATATACCGTGGGAAGTAATTACCAAGGCTGCTGAAAGTGACTCTACTGACGAGGGAAGTGTGTGGTCCCGAGCGCTCAGAACCTCACGAAAATGTGCTTGGAATATAAACCGCTCATTCCGAAAACTGTTGTATGAGCCATTCGCATCCAAAACTGAATGTCTTATCACGAGATACACTTGAATAATCACGTATTTAAAGTGTAGAAGAGCACCTTCGGTAATGCGAAGAAACAAAGTATCCGTATAATTAGACGGAATCCAATTTCAGTATCGTGTCATATTGCCACACTTACCTTTCCATAAATTAATTACCCTATCTGAACAACCAACTTTTTCTACTCATCTGTAGTGCAGCACAGCTGTTAAGTCTTCAAAGTTCAGATATGGTATTTCTATAATTGTGAAGTTAAGGGTATCATGCCAAGCCTACACTCAGAAAAATAAAATTTCACAATTTAATTTACACGAATTTTACGTAAGGAATAAGGTGGTAAACTGAGCACACTTGAGTTTTAAATTAAACGCACCTAAGGTAATTATTGAACAGTTTAAAATAACCAACAATTAAATCACGCACTTTAAACATCACGATATAGTCTTTTGAATTTACTGAAGACTGAGGCATAGAGATCCTTGCAAAACTAGTAGCCAGTAATGTTCCAGTAAGGAAAACTAATTTACAATAAACAACGTAAGTGCAATACCAAAACAGTAGGCCAATGGCACACTATCGCTCCGGAAAGAGTTCATTCAGAAACTGGTACAATAATTATTTACGTTCGACACAGGTCTCAAAGTCCTTACCATCAGCTTTAGACAGATGTAGTGATACAGTTGTGACTTAGAGATCTAAAACAGGAAATAAACGATATTACCATACATCTCATAACACTTTGAAACATTTACATAAAATTTTAGAGAATGTACCACACTTGCAACCTTTCCGCAAATCAACAGCATAAATCAATTTATCATATCAGTGTACGAGTAACTCTGTTGATTGCACTGCGATTTGGCCTGATTATACATATTTAAACCAAGTACTAGCTATATCCAGGAACTCTTACTCATAATTGGTAGTGTGAAACAAATGCAAACCCAGTGACAACCCATATCTGCAAATAACTACTGTTAAAGACCGCATCAGTCACTTTAAAACAAAGTGAAGTCCGCGGCAAGATCGCACTTAAGGGTGCAATATTTACAGATTTCAACAAATCACTGTCGTCCACAATTTACTGTTCGCACCAACTTTGGAATCTTAAACAAAAGGAATACGTAAGTTTTACATATGGAATCACAATAATTGACACACGATTTTTAAACATCAGACACAGGACGAATATTCATCCACACATGAAGGATGTGCTAGCCGATATACCCAGGCAAGTAATATGTTCACTCGGTCTCGTAGAACCAAGCCCCGTTAAGTTGTAAGTCAGTAGATGGAAGCTCATCCATAACTTCTGTAATATGGTAATTATCAAAACTAGACATGATTGTCTTAATGAGATTTCCGCGACCGTTCATTAAATAAAAATATGACATTTCAGTCTTTGATCGCTATTTTTTATTTTCAATGACTGGTTTCAGGTTCGCTGCCCATCTTCAGATCTGTTAGACAAAGTTAAAAATATAATTAACAAGAGAGATACAGTTAGTGATAGACATATCTTAGTTTACAAAAAGAAATTTTGGGACGTATGAAATGCCAACATACCATATATAGCAGTCAGAGTAACTTGTGAGTACAGTACCATCGGTCAGCTGTCATAACTAAAGTGAATTTTAATCTGTTAAAACCTTTTATCGCAGTTTTAGAGAAACCTGATTGGTAACAGTAAAAAGTGCCGTCTACCTATAAGATTTGTGCATATGTTATTATCTTATAGGTCATGGATAAGACAGGAGATCAAATCAGGGTACATCGAGAAATACAATCTCAATAAGCTAGCGTACGATTTACATATGAAGTTAGGTAACCTATTGTCGCCACTGCAGTTTACGCAAGTTGAATATGAGAGTGAAGCAAGAATTCAGGTACATAGGGACGAAATCAAAGAGACATAACAAGAAAATTACTAATCTATGTAGAGCAATAGCAAATGCAGAAAGGGAAACAGATAAAGTACAGTATGTACAAACGTTTTATGACAGAACCGTTAACCTAACAGATGTTGTCTTTTCTAATGAAGAGGATAAAGGGATTAAGCATGATCCGCGAACGAACTTGCAAGATCGAGACATCAAGAGAATGATCGCAGAAGTAAAGGTAGCATGTAGGGACGCTAAGTTAACTAAATTCCAGGAGACATTTATCCCCATCAAAGCCAAAGAGGCAATTGAATGCCAGAAAACATTACATAACATATATGAAGCTAGTGAATGAAATTAAACTGGATTCTAACAAAGCAATCGTGATTAAGTTAAAGTCAGATAAGGGCAGTACCTCAGTTGTGATTTACGAAAAGATTATGTAGATAAGACAATGCAGTTTTTTCAATAGAATGAAATTAAAGGAATCAGAAAAGATCTAACAAAGAAGTTTCAGGCAGATTTAAAGGCTAGGGTAGAAGCATTACAATTTTTATTCACTCCAAGTGAAAAAGCTACATTAGTAAAGATGAATCCAAGAACACCAGAAGCAAGAGCGCAAATAAAGTTGCACAAGGAGAACAAACCAATGCGTGTTATTTGTAATGGGAAGGAAGCCGTTAATGAGCTCTTGAATAAGGGTTTGTACCGTAAGTTAAAATCTGCCTATAAATACCAGCAAGTTTATAACGTAGAAAATAGTGTAGAGGTTCACGACGTCCATTGAAGCTAGGACGGCGTCCTCTGGAATTGCAATGTCCTTCACTTCGTTCGCGAAACGCACACTAATATACCAATACCGGAATATTTGCAAATTATAAGGAAAAACCTGATAAAAAAATAGGTCAATGAGCGTGGGTGAAATCGTCGAACTCGTGGATATGCTAGAGTTCACATTGAGTTTTAATAGTTTCATCTTTAACGATAAAGTTTTTATTCAAGATGAAGGTTTAGCTATGGGAAACAGTCTATCAGGCATTTTAGCTGAAATTTTTATGAATGACTTTGTTCTTAAAGTTTTCAGCTCGTTTCCAGAAATTAAGGGGAAGTTAATTTATTACAGACTGTATGTTGACGACACTATTTTATTATTCAAAGGGAAAAAAGAAGAAGTAGAAGAAATGACTAAAGTTTTAAACGAGCAGCATCCAAATATTCAATTCACGCTAGAAATAGAGAACAATGGGACGATTAACTATTTAGATTTGACCGTCAGACAGGAGGGAGGCAGGCACGTTTTCGGCGTCTATAGAAAAGACACTTGTTCCGACAGCATCGTAGAAGCGACGTCGCACCACCCGGCACAGCATAAAAGAGCATACTTTCATGCAGTGTGCAACAGAGACCTGAGATTGCCAGTAAAGGAAGATGAGTTGCAGAAAGAACTAGGTAGTATTAAACAAGTAGCAGCAGCTAATGGATACAGGACACAAGATGTTACACGTATGTTTAACAAGATAGAAAACAAATCCGCGGGTATCCGTAACGATTCAAGGAAAATTAAAGTTAAGAAGAAGTTTGTCACCCTGACATACAAAGGGCGTGTGTCGGAAAGAATTGCTAAATGCTTTCCAAAAAACACCGCTGTGGCATTCCAGAATGAAGGGCAAATGGTACATAGACTAAGACATAAACCAGCAATGACAAAACAAATGAAATACATTCTGCACATTTGATCTTATATACTCCGGAATTGTTGTGACAGTTATTATATAAGACAGACAGGGCGGAATTTTGTAATTCGATACAGGGAACATTGCAGTCATAGCAATCGGACAGCATTTGTATCACATGCAAAATATAGTAAACATGAAGTGAGTAATATAAATTAACAATTGGAGGTGCTACATAAAGCTCCAAAAGTCTCTATCTCAACGTGCTCGAAGAGATTAAAATCGCATAACTACTCCTGTGCATAAAATCACTTTGCTCAATAAGTAGTAGGCCTGGGGTTTTTCTTTGATGAGCGTATATTTCAAAGACCTGTTTTAGGCTCACTCTTGAATGCAGCAGCACGCTCCAGTAAGAACCAGCTGCAGCGAAACGGCCCTCAGTGTACTGGCGGCGAAATGAATTGGGTGCGGCGGAAGAGCACTTGGCGTGGCGTTGTATACATTCTGACGTAGGGAAATCCTTTCCTCCACCAATCAAAGCAAAGAAGAGGAAACGTACATTTTCGAAAGAATATCTACATTTTAAATATATTTTTAAGTTTCTTTATAAAGAAATTTTAAATTAGTGTAAATTATTTCGGTTCATGGTCCACTCAAAAAAAATTATTCATATGTTATTACTTTAAAAATTGTTTTATTAAAAATATATTCGCCATTAAATGTACGGTGAAATAATATCTTATAGGCAGAGGGCCCTTTTTACTGTTACCAATCAGGTTTCTCTAAAACTGCCATAAAAGGTTTTAACAGATTAAAATTCACTTTAGTTATGACAGCGAACCGATAGTTCTGTACTGACAAGTTACTCTGCGACTGCTAAACATGGTATGTTGGCATTTAATACGTCCCAAAATTTGTTTTTGTAAACTAAGATATGTCTATAACTGTATCTCTCTTGTTAATTATATTTTTAACTTTGGTTTCAGGATAGCTGCCCATCTTCATATCTGTTAGACAGTCATTGAAAATAAAAAGTAGCGATCAAAGACTGAAATGCCATATTTTTATATGATAATTAGTTCCATAACGATCTCGCAGCAGTACACCTGGGTGAATTGCTTCCACGGTACGGTCACAACCTGGATCCGCCGCATGGAAACGTTTCAGGTCAGCAACGGAAACACAAACAAAGATCCGAGGAATCTGCGTGTATGTAGCTACCAGCTACACAGGCAGCTGCAAATTGAAAAACCCGTCTCCTCTCCAAGCTGGCGGTCGTCATTGTGCGTGCGCTATGCTGACGTGCTCGCCGCTGTCAGGACACACTGTGGCCTATGTACTGTACTTCACATCACCCGTGCCGCGTTTGTCCACCGTCTTACACTGAAGCGCCAAAGACAATGATATAGACATGCGTATTCAAAGACTACATAAGTAAACAGGCAGATCACGGCGGTGCGGTAGCAACTCCTATGTAAGACAACAAGTGTATGGCGCAGGAGTTAGATCGGTCACTGCTGCTACAATGGCCGGTTACCTATATTTTAGTGAGTCTGAACGTTGCGTTATAGTGGGCGCGTAATGGGACACAGCATCTCCATGATAGCGATGAAGCTAGGATTTTTCCATACGATCATTTCACGAGTGTACCGTGAATATCAAGAATCCGGTAAAACATCAAATCTCTGACATCGCCGCAGCTGCAAAAAGACCCTGCAAGAACGGGGCCAACGACGACTGAAAACCGTTCAACGTGACAGAAGTGCAATCCTTCCTCGAGCTGCTGCAGATTTCAATGCTGGGCCATCACGAAGCATCAGCGTGCGAACCATTCAACGAAACATCATCGATATGGGCTTTTGGAGCCGGAGGCACATTCGTGAAATCTTGGTGAGCGCACGACACAAATCTTTACGCCTTGCCTGGGTCCGTTAACACCGACATTGGACTGTTGATGACTGGAAACACGTTGCCTGGTCGAACGAGTCTCGTTTCAAATTGTATCGAGACGATGGACGTGTACGGGTATGGAGTCAACCTCATAAATCAATGGACTCTGCGTGTCAGCAGGGGACTGTTCTAGGTAGTGAAGGCTCTGTAATGGTGTGGGGCGTGTGCAGCTGGAGTGATATGGGACCCCCGATACGTCTAGATACGACTCTGACAGGTGACACGTACGTAAGCATCCTGTCTTATCAACTGCAACCATTCATGTCCATCGTGCAGTCCGACGGAGTTGGGCAATTCTAGCAGGACAATGCGACACCCCACATGCCCAGAATTCCTATATAGTCGCTCCAGCAACGCTCTTCTGAGTTTAAACACTTCCACTTGCCACCAAACTCCCCAGACAGGAGCATTATTGAGCACATATCTGGGATGCCTTGCAACGTGCTGTTCAGAAGAGTTCTCAACACACTCTTACTCTTATGCATTCATGACCAGCCCTGTAAGATTCATGGGGTCAGTTCTCTCCAGTACTACTTCAGACTTTAGTTGAGTCCATGCCACGTCGTGCTGCGGCACTTCTGCTTGCTCGCGGGGGCATCACACGATATTAGACAGGTGTACCTTTCTTTGGCTCTTCGGTATGAAACAGGCGCATGCGGACCGCGCCCCACGTCACGGAGTGCGAAGGAAGCTCCAGGCACCACAAGTCATGGCGCCGACGCTAGCGTACAATATATCGATAGGAACCTACCAGTTTCAATAAAAGCAAATATGATGTTCTTTACAGGAAATGCTCGATATGTCCACCATCATTCCTCAACAATAGCTATAGTCGAGGAATAATGTTGTGAACAGCATTGTAAAGCATGTCCGGAGTTATGGCGAGACATTGGCGTCGGATGTTGTCTTTCAGCATCCATAGAGATGTCGCTCGATCACGATACACTTGCGATTTCAGGTAACCCCAAAGCCAACAATCGCACGGACTGAGGTCTGGGGACCTGGGAGGCCAAGCATGACGAAAGTAGCGGCTGAGCACACCATCACCACCAAACGACGCGCGCAAGAGATCTTTCACGCGTCTAGCAATAGTTTTTTTTGTTCTAAAATAACCACATGTCATTCCAAGCATGTGTGTCAATTTTTACCTCTCTATCTACATTATTCCGTGGTTTATTAAGTTTTCTAATTTATACTGACTTTCTGATCACCCGGTACTTCGGTGCCGAACGGTGAATGTAATCCTACAAAATCAACAGTCCTTCCAAATTAGACTTTATGTTAGCTAAATAAATGCAAATCAAGAAGTTGGCACTATCACGTTGCCTTCAATGCGTTTTGCCCTGTTTTATCGATATTTTGTTTCTTCGCATCACCGAAGTTCCTCTCTCAGACATTGAATTGGCGATAAATCGAATGTCTCTAGTGGTAAGACTCGCAGATTTGCGTGAGAATGTCACATACTACTGTTTCCAAGATGACCGATGTATGGTTCAAATGGCTCCGAGCACTATGGGACTTAACATCTCAGGTCATAAGTCCCCTAGAACTTAGGTTACTTAGGTTTAAGTAGTTCTAAGTACATCACACACATCCATGCCCGAGGCAGGATTCGAACCTGCGACCGTAGCGGTCGCGTGGTTCCAGACTGAAGCGCCTAGAACCGCTCGGCCACACAGGGCGGCCGGACCGATTTATGTTGCGAGGACGTTTTTCTGCGGTTCTGAGCATCCGAGATCATTCACATCGCTTGTAATAACCAGGAAAGATTGTATAGTCGCACCTCAGGATAGATCCAATGTCCAGCATATACGTTTGTGGTCCATCAGCCGATGAAGCGTATTGCGTACGCTTTCACTAACCCAGGGTGATATACCTTGACTTCCTGTATTTTTTTTTTTTTTTTTTTTTTTTAGTCCTGTTTAGTCTGCCGCTCGGTTGCCTTGTGTCTCAACATTTTCGTTGCTCCGAACGGCACTGCATGGTGCTACGGTGCTAAAGTCTTACAGCACATGTTGTAACACCAACGCGAATGCTGTGGAGAGATAGGAATTCTGAGGAGCATTTAGTTTACGACATTTTCGCAATATTGAAGAGTGTGGAATATCGCAATCAGTAAAATCTAGTAAGTTCGATTCCTAGGCAAATAAGATTTTAGCTAATGTACATAATGATAGTAAACATAATTTATCAGGAAGCTTTAAACATTTAGAACACAACCCTGAGACCGCGACAGGTTTATTTAGGACATCGAATTCATCTAGGTCTATTTGAAAAATACTGCGAACTCCACATGTCCTGCAAAACACTTATTTGAATAAAATATTGAAATACGACTACAAAAATCAGCTCGTGTGACTTGTTTGGTGTACTGATGATAAAAACGAAACTAGTGAAAATTGGAAACTTTAGGAAGTTTTCTTTGAAATTTAAACGCGAAAGTTTTTGTTTGACATACGTGGTCGTTTTTAGAGGCAAATGCGAGCAGCTAGCTTGAGTTCCTGTATTAGTTAATTTCCCCCACCACAAATTTTGTGTAATTCTCGTAGTAAATACCGGTACGCAGTTTACAGTATCCATAACGAAGTAGCTTCATGGATCGCTGTACGCATAATAAAGTGGACTGTGGATGGGACACTCTCACCTCGCCACCATGGAAGCAGTGAAGTGAGTACAAGTCTCCCACGTTCTCCGCTAAAAGTATTATCGATGACTGAAAAGGGAGGATGAAGATCAGGGTTTAACGTACCGCTCACGACGAGGACTTAGGAAACGTTGGGTATGGAAACAGGCTTCGTCCATTTCGAAAGGAACCATCACGAAAGGAAATGCTCGAATACCTTTTGAATGTGAGGCCAGTGTGCTACCACCGAACCACTTCCTTTTGTGGTTGACAAAATAACCAAGGGGCAGCAGAAAACACTCTCTGACACGAGGTCTCCGCTGGCGGGTGCTCAGGGTGGGCACTGACCGTGTTGATCCCATGCTCTGAGGTGCGGAAGCCCTCGGGTCTGGAAAGAGACTGCTATGAGCGCAGCTCGGCCCGTGTTTAGCACTGTTCCCGAGCCCCGCCAAACCCATCTGTCCCCAGCTGGCTAGTGTACCGTGGGTAGGGCTGTCTAAGGACCTGGCGCCATGTGCGAATATATAGACATTATCGGTGTTCACGAAATTTCATCAGTTTCTAAGACAAAACAAAATTTAACAATAAGAAAACATTCTAAAAGCAATAGACCGCTCGTTAAAAATGAAATACACATAAAGGCGAAGTGTGATGACAGTAGAGAAGTAATAGTAGACGAGGGTTTTACAGTATTTCGAGCTATCAAGACAGGGATGTCACCTAAACGTATCCTAACAAAATATAAATATAAAATATCGGCTTGTCAGGGTATTCTCAGTAATGTGCAAGATATTCACCGACTGTAAGAGAAGACGTTTGCGGAGCGAGCAGTCGATATAGCAAATGCGTGACTTGAAAGGCTGGAAAGAAATTACAGAAATGAGCAGTGGGAAGTATTTACCAGTTTGTCGGATATTCATGTGTTCTGTCGAAGATTTTGACGTGAGTTAACAAATTATGTACTAAGAGTCCTTAAGAAAGACGGAAGTGATCCAATAAATGTTGGTGTACTGATGAATATACACAGCATGCCATGATATCACGGCTGGGCGGTGAGCAACGGAGAGATTCATGATGAGAACTAATTGAAGATATAGGAAAAACATTGGTGAATGGTAAATTTACGAAGAAAGTTCTTCGACGGATTCCACTTTCTGCGTGCAGAAGAACTAGCCAGTGGTCACCTTCTAGCAGTGGTTAAATTAACATCCTAGAATTCGGAACCATTATAGATCCATGATAGTGTCCTTTCGTCACACGTCTGGCAACTGTTGTTGGACGACGACAGCGTACGTAACCTACCAATCTCTACGGTATTCTAAATCAGACTACCACGTTCTCGGGCATCATCTCTCTTTTAATCTTCTGAAGAATGAAGGTCGTTGTAACTCATGAAACGTTCCCGAAATGTCTGGCATTATTTTAGAGGTGCAGACTATGTAGTCGATATACACTACCGGCCATTAAAATTGCTACACCAAGAAGAAATGCAGATGATAAACGGGTATTCATTGGACAAACATATTACACTAGAGCTGAAATGTGATTATGCACCCAAATTGCGTGAAAATTTAGATCCTGAGAAACCAGTCCCCAGAACAACCACCTCTGGCCCTAATAACGCCCTTGATACGCCTGGACATTGAGTCAAACAGAACTTGGATGGCGTGTACAGGTACAGCTGCCCATGCAGCTTCAACACGATACCACAGTTCATCAAGAGTAGTGACTGGCGCATTGTGACGAGCCAGTTGCTCGGCCACCACTGACCAGACGTTTTCAATTGGTGAGAGAGCTGGAGAATGTGCTGGCAAGGGCAGCAGTCGAACATTTTCTGTCTCCAAAAGGGCCCGTACAGGACCTGCAACATGGGGTCGTGCATTATCCTGCTGAAATGTAGGGTTTCGTAGGCATCGAATGAAGGGTAGAGCCACGTGTGCTAACACATCTTAAATGTAAGGTCCACTGTTCAAAGTGCCGTCAATGCGAACAAGAGGTGGCCGAGACGTGTGATCAATGGCACCCCATACCATCACGCCGGGTGATACGCCAGTATGGCGATGACGAATACACGCTTCGAATGTGCGTTCACCGCGATGTCGCCAAACACGGATGTAACCATCATGGTGCTGTAAACAGAACCTGGATTCATCCGAAAATTTGACGTTTTGCCATTCGTGCACGCACGTTCGTCATTGAGTACACCATCGAAAGCGCTCCTGTCTATGATTCAGCGCCAATGGTAACCGCAGCCATGGTCTCCGAGCTGATAGTCAACGCTGCTGCAAACGTCGTCGAACTGTTCGTCCAGATGGTTGTTGTCTTGCAACCGTCCCCATCTGTTGACTCAGGGATCTAGACGGGCTGCCCAATCCGTTACAGCCATGCGGATATGATGCCTGTCATCTCGACAGCTAGTGATACGAGGCCGTTGGGATCCAGCACGGCGTTCCGTATTACCCTCCTGAACCCACTGATTCCATATTCTGCTAACAGTCATTGGATCTCGACCAACGCGAGCAGCAATGTCGCGATACGAAAAACCACAATCGTGATAGGCTACAATCCGACCTTTATCGAAGTCGGAAACATGATGGTACGCATTTCTCCTCCTTACACGAGGCATCACAACAACATTTCACTAGGCAACGCCGGTGAACTGCTGTTTGTGTGTGTGAAATCAGTTGGAAACTTTCCTCATGTCAGCACGTTGTAGGTGTCGCCACCGGCGCCAACCTTGTGTGAATGCTCTGAAAAGCTAATCATTTACATATCACAGCATCTTCCTCCTGTCGGTTAAATTTCGCGTCTGTAGCACGCCATCTTCGTGGTGTAATAATTTTAATGGCCGATAGTGTATATTAACTTTTTTCCTTGTGGCTTCTGTATATTTTCCTTATACGTACCCGGACTGGACGTGGTTGAACATGCCGCAGGGTATTATTAGTATTTGTCTTACGAATGTACTGTGTAATTTCGTTGTCTGATTCGCGGGTATAATTTGGAAAATACAGGGTCATTACCTTCCCCTTCTCCCCCAGTGTAAAAATTCACTGCCTTTAGCTGAATCCGGTCTACTAAATCTGCAGCCAGTCAGATAAGTAAATTCCCCGTGGGATGCACCACATGCGACAGATGACGTGTTTTACGCTTCTCGAATGATTCTCGTTGATTTCGACTCAACTCCCAGTGAATTCTTTCCGTTGACAGTGGGCGATGGTGCGTCAGCTATGGCTGGATGTCGACGTCAATCACCCAATCACCTGTCACCTGTACTTTGTTAATTTTCGTAGATGCTGATGGTTTTTTTTTGGGGGGGGGGTCATCAGTCTTCTGACTGGTTTGATGCGGCCCGCCACGAATCCCTCACTTGTGCCAACATTTTCCTCTCGGAGTAGGACTTGCAACCTACGTCCTCAATTAGTTGCTGGATGTATTCTAATCTCTACAGCTTTTGCCATCTACACTTCCCTCTAGTACCATTGAAGTCATTCCCATATGTCTTAACATATGTCCTATCATCCTGTCCCTTCCCTTATCAGTGTCTTCCACATGTTTCTTTCCTCTCCTATTCTGTGCAGAACCTCCTCATTCCTTAGCTTATCTGTCCACCTAATTTTCAATGTACGTCTGTAGTACCACATTTCAAATGCTTCTATTCTCTTCTGTTCCGGTTTTCCCACAGTCCATGTTTCAGTACCACATAATGCTGTACTCCAGACGTACGTTCTCAGAAATTTGTTCCCCAAATTAAGGCCTATGTTTGATACTAGGAGACAAGTTTCTCGCTGTCCTCATTTCAGTTACTTCTCATTACTTGTATCATTCTTCGATTTACTATCAATCCATATTCTATAGGCCTACTCATTAGAATGTTCATTCCATTCAGGAGATCAAATAATTCTTCTTCTCTTTCACTAAGGATAGCACTGATATCCTTTCACCTCGAATTTTAATTCCATTTCGTATCATTGATATCCTGTCACCTTGAATTGTAGTTCCACTTCTGAAGCTCTCTTTTATTTCCATCATTTCTTCTTCGATGTACAGATTGAACAGTCATGGGGAAAGGCTACATCCCTGTGTTACACCCTCTTTAATCAGAGCACTTCTTTATTGACTACTCTTATTATTCCCTCTTGGCTCTTGTCCATAGTGTATATTACTCAACTCTCCCTATAGCTTACACCTATTTTTCTCAGAATTTCGAACATCTTGCATCATTTTACATTGTCGATGGCTTTTCCCAGGTAGACAGATTCTATGCACGTGACTTCAGTTTTCTTCGGTCTTGCTTCCATTATCAACCACAACGTCAGAATTGCCTCTTTCGTGACTTTACCTTTTTTAGAAGGAAACTGACCGTCATCTAGCACATCCTCAATTTTCTTTTCCATTCTTCTGTACATTATTCTTGTAAGCAACTTGGATGCACGAAGTGTTAAGTAGATTGTGCTCTTGTCGTCTTCGGAATTGTGTGGATGATGCTTTTCCGAAAGTCAGATGGTATGTCACCAGACTCATACATTCTATACACCAATGTGAAGAGAAGTTCTAGGGGACTGATGACCTCAGCTGTTAAGTCCCATAGTGCTCAGAGCCATTTGAACCATTTTTGAACTTAACGTTAAGAGTGCAACGGGAATTCTACTGTTATCATCCTTCCTTTTAATCTCACCGAAGGTTGTTTCGGCTTTTCTTTATGCTGAGTCCGTCCTTCTGACAATTATTTCTTTTTCCATGTCTTCACATTTTTCCTGCAGCCACTTCGTCTTAGCTTCCCTGCACTTCTATTTATTTTATTCCTCAGCGACTCGTATTTCTGTATTCATGAGTTTCCCGGAACATTTTTTTACTTCCTCCTTCCATCGTTCAGCTAAAGTATTTCTTCTGTTACCCATGGTTTCTTCGCAGTTACCTTTTTTGTACCTACGTTTTTCTTTCCAACTTCTTCTCAGATATGTCCATTCCTCTTCAAGTGTTCTCTAAGGCTATAGACACAGCAATAAGTAAGACTCCAGTAGGCTACGGGAGTCTTCCTTATTGCTGTATCTATAGCCTTAGAGAACTTCAAGGGTATCACTTCATTCCTTAATACTTCTATATTCCACTTCTTTGCGTATTGATTTTTCCTGACTAATGTCTCAAACTTCAGCCTACTCTTCATCATTACCATATTGTGATCACAGTCTATATCTGCTCCTGGGCACGCCATTATCTGATTTCGGAATATCTGTCTGGCCATGATGTAATCAAACTGAAATCTACCAGTGTCATCCGGCGTTTTCCGACTACACCTACCCCTCTAGTGATTCTTGAACAAAGTATTCGCTATTACTAGCTGGAACTTGTTACAGAACTCAATTAGTCTTTCTCGTCTCTCATTCCTTGTCCCACGCCCATATTCACCTGTAACCTTTTCTTCTACTCCTTCCCCTACAACTGCATTCCAGTTTTCCATGACTATTAGATTTTCATCTCCCTTTGCGTATTCTATTACCTGATCAGTATCCTCATATGCTTTCTCTATCTCTCCATCTTCAGCTTACGATGTCGGCATGTATATCTGAAAAATCGTTGTCGGTGTTGGGTTGTTGACGATACTGATAAGAACAACCCTATCACTGAACTGTTCACAGCAATAGACACTTTGCCCTACCTTTCTATTCATAACGAATCCTACTCCAATTATATCATTTTCTGCTGCTGTTAATATTACCCTATTCCCATCTGACCAGAAATGCTTGTTGTCTTTCCATTTTACTTCACTGACCCCTACTACATAGCTTGAGTCTTTGCATTTCCCTTTTCTGATTTCGTAATTTCCCTACCACGTTCTAGCTTCTGACATTCCACGCCACGATTCGTAGAATGCTATCCTTCCGTTGATTATTCGAACTTTTTCTCATAGTCACCTGCCCCTAGGCAGTCCTCTCACGGAGACCCGAATGGGGCACTATTTCGGAATCTTTTGCCAATGGAGAGATCATCATGACACTTCTCAATTACAGGCTACATACGCTGCGGATACAGATTACGTGTCTTTAATGTTATAACATACACACGCACTTGCAGGCGCAACCAAGTGGAAAACAATTCTTCAAAACAAACAGAACTTGCTAGAGACTAATGCGAACCTTTTTCTGCAGAGGTCTCCTCGCAGATACAGGTAAAGTTGGACTACTCCGCCAGCCTCCGCTGTCTCTATAAGGCCAGCGCAGCAGCAGTAGAGCCAGTTCCTCGCCCAGTTAGGACCAGCTCTGGCGAACCTCACCGACGCTCATGATGAATGGTCGTCTACAAGTTATTTGTTTTTGTGTGTATATAGTGATTGTTCGAGAAGTGTAGTTCAGTTTCAATAAACGACAGTATACTGAGTGCTCTACAATACTGAGTACTCTCCAAATGTAGTGGTTTCCATTGCCTTCTGCTTCCTCATGCCGTTTATCACTACTGAGTGCCCTGAACCTCTGCAAAAGAAGAAAAAGAGGCTGGAGGAGTGGACAATCTCATTTTGTTCGTTATTGATCGTTGTATTTGCTCGGGAGGACTTCCCATGCCGCTTGTTCAAGTTCATCGTTGATTCATTCACTCAGTTCTTTCATTACACTGGGCAGCTATCCCTCTGACGGAAGACTCTGAGCTACCGTGATCCCTAGACCACGGGTGCATCTCACTGCAGGCTAAAAACTGTTAAGATTTTTTCAGGCGAAGAGAGCGATGATCGGATCTAATACACTATTGCTAAAACTGAGTCGAACATGGTTAGCTCCAGGAGAATTTCTCTCAAGGCATGTCCGAATTTGGAACTCATTACAAGCATATCTGCCGACGGTAGGCTATCTACTGAATCACAGATTTCATGGTTATTGCCCAGCACACTATTCTGTTCAACATTCATCTCAGACTGGAATTGGATTTTCGTACTCTGTAACACCCAAGACACCAGTTGAAGACCGATGCGATGAGCTCCTTCTCTAGCTCTTTGAATTTCCAAAGAGTGCTCATTTCGAATGATAGATAACTTTATCAAAATTGTGCTAAAGGAACATGCTGAATTATTTACAGAATATTAATAAATGAAGACAGCTTCCCAAACTGAAACAAAGCTGTAACCATTGTCCTTCACAAGGAAGTGGACAGACAAGTCATTATACTGCAGGCGTGTCAGGCTCTTCTTTGTAATGTACAGATATTTACTACAATTATCAGCAAAAGCATAAAAATGTGACCCATCAGCCAACGCAACAAGTAGGATTTACAAATGGATGCAGTACAATGTTGCAAATCAGCAACGGAGTTAGAGAGCGGACTCGTGAATATGAATATCATTGAAGGTGAAGCTACAACCACCCACGGCAGACAGCAGCGATAATTTCTCGTAATAATTTCACACTTTTGTCCTACAGCAGTACATTCATTATTTTGTCATACAAAAAACTCGTATATTACCTAAAAGGTCTTTGCAATTTATTCACTTCAGGAACGGTTTTCCTCTATACACTACAGCATCATAAGTGTGAAATGCTGAGCATGAGCTAGAATAAATACAAGATGCCAGAGACATGAGTTTACATCTGACGTCAGTCATCAAGTGATTTTGTGGACTGTACCAATGAACAACATGGTACATTGACAGAATATTCACAATAACATTTGTCGTAGCTGTTGAAATATTCTAATGCTTAGGCTAGATCTTATTAGAAGCTATACACTTAAATCTAAAGAATTGTAGCAATGTACAACCTAGGTTTCTTCTGTAGTAAAGTTTCGTTTTTCTCTTTGGTTAACTTGGCTAACTATGACGGTGTACGTATTCTTTCGATTGGTACAAAATTTCATGCACCTTTGGCTTCTTAACTCTACTTCGTCATTGTAGGGAGAAATAGAAATATTCAGCCTCATTCATAACAGAAGTGTCTGCACCTTCAATGTCATCGGAACACTTCTCGGGAGAATTTAGTGTTCTTGAACGCTGTTCTCTGGGTCTTCATATTAAGCTAAGTGAGGAGCAAAAGCTAATTTATTTGAGTTGTTTAGCCTGAATGCTTTCATGTATTCTCTGCATATTTTTAAACCATGATCAGTTTGGGCAGTAGGAAATTTGCTGCAAACAGAACGTCTAAGCTTATGAACACCAAATTTATTGTGTACTTAATCTTTGTTTACGTAGTTAATTTCTTCGTAAATAATAGAAAGACACATAAAAAAATTAATATGGATTTTCTAGTACTGAGCAGGATCGGAATTTGATACGACACCTTCCAAATGCCGACATATTTCATCGGTTTGTGAAAGGAGGAGGTGGAGGGGCGGGGGGTAATTGTGCTAAAGTGCGTTTGTCTTGGATATTATTTTTATTAATGCTGTTGTGAAGAAATTTAACGAGGATACTTTTTTCCTTCAGTGATGTTTACCAAAACAATCAAGGTGTTCTCAAACTATCATGGACAAAACAGTGAGGTAACGTCTATGAATCCCACAGTGCCCCTTGTGGATTAAGGCACTGGCCCATCCTACGTCAGTGCTGCAGCTACCTTCAAGTTTCATGAAGGTTGTCTGACAGTAACAGAAACATAATTTAGAGATAAGACAGACTGCATTCCGCGTACATTATTTTCACCACTCTTACAAGTTTTCTCGTCCTTAAAAAGGGACAACGGAGAAGAAATACGTGTTGATGGAACATGTGGAAGGAAGGAACGAAGACTGGGTTTAACGTCTCGTCGACATCGAGGTAATTACAGACGGAGCAGAAGCTCGGATTGTGTCAAAAATAGAATGGAAATCAGCTGTGCCTTTCAAAGGAACCATCCCGGCATTTGCCTGGAGCAATTTACGAAAATCACGGAAAAATTGAATCAGGACGACCAGACGCAAATTTGAACCGTCGTCCTTGCGAATACGAGTCCAGTGTGCTAGCCATGGCGCCATCTCGCTTGGTGCAACATATGTAAACAACTAATGTCTAGCTGTTGACATTCTACACATTCAGTTTGTGACGGAAATAAACTGAAAACACAAACGGAAGAACTTCAGAGTTTAGGTTCCACGTTCGAATGCAGGTAAAAAGTGAAATGCAACAATATATATAAAAATAATGGCTAACCAAGGTACCGAATAGCAAAAAGCAGAACTTTTAACAACGAACTTCACATATCCAATTTATGAGTCCTGTTGTATTGTAGGTCGTTGAAGACGATGACTGGATAGAGAGCAAAAAGAAACAAAAGTGCAAAACTGGTGGTAGATGACGTTAGGAATATGGAGCAACAGCACCGATGCACACGGCTGTAAATATTTTGTGGACGGAAATGTCCAGACGACACTTTTATCAACGTTGAATGCCAGATGGAGGACGAATTTTCATATTAAGCAGTTTAGTGACTCCCATCACATACATTAAAAATGAAAGTTTGTTTATTTCTGACATTTCAAACTTATGACTTAAGGTAAATTGCCCATCACTTGTAGAATAGGGGGGACTGATTATTACCGGTATCAAATTCGTGACAAAGGTAAGGAAAACACCACTCATGGATTAGAACTTAGGCGTGTTGGCCTGTTGCTGCCTACAAGGCAGTGCGAGGGGGCGGTCTATGACGACATAGTAGTCACGTGTCCTCCGATCGATCACTCCAGCCGCTACCGCCAGTAACTCAGTCCTGGTGATGGCGCTGTTGCTTTACATAAGAGGCTCTTTTGGCCTCACGAGGCTTGGTAGGCTCTTGTTCCACATCTCACCACCTTCGAAAAAAAAAAGCGCTCTGAGAAGCTTCAAGAGATCGAATCCTGTTCCTTCTGCTATAAACGTCATTCCCCCACTTCTTTTTAGCTCTGTGTGTTTCTTCACCGTTTTTCTCCTGCAGTTATATATATATATATCACATGACATCTTTGAAATTTCTTGGATGAAAATTTTACTCCGTTTTTTAATACAAAAGTGGCCAGCTGCCAAAGATGCTGAGTTACCTTGCCTGCTGCGGGAGATTACATATGTATCTTCTTCTTCTTCTTCATCTCTCCTGTCAGCCTTTGTCCCACTTCAATGGGAGGTCAGCCATGTTACAACGGATTTGGCAGTGGTTGTTGCAGAGGGTGTCCGGATGCCCTTCCTGCCGCCACCGCAACCCCCACCCCCCTCCTCCCCCAGGACGGAATCAGTGTATCACAGCTGTCTGCATTTAGTGTAAGCCAAGAAATAGTTACATGACTCGCAGACATTTGAAAACGTTTGCACTGAGGCGGAACGTTGGGACCAGCCCAGTATTCACCTAGTCGGATGTGGAAAACCGCCTAAAAACCACATCCAGGTTGGCCAGCATACCGTTCCTCGTCGTTAATCCGCCTTGTGGTTTTCATCTGGAGCCGGCGCCTACCTGAGTCCAGCGTATTGGTGCTCTCGCCTACCCTGGCACGCTAATATAAGTTTTGTGCAGATACATAAAGTTAGTTAGCAAAAACACTTCGTCATTCATCATCGTCTTCGTTTCTCCTCTATTCAACATCTGGTCGGTTTGGGGTTCTTCAAATTCTGGAAGAAGAATGGTGGAAAGAGCGAGTAAAATGGTGGTTCCATAGCAGCTTTCTCCTCAAACTCATCTTTATTCCATGAATACATCTTGTTCCCGGTTTTCCTCTTGGCCTCTTGCCCTCAGTCTTGAACGCCATCATTCTTGGTATTCTTACCTCTCTCATCCCCTTCACATGCCCAAACCCTTTTCATCTATTCTTTTCAATTTTCTCAGTCAACTTCTCCAGTCCAATTTCCTTCCTAACATCTTCATTTTTCACTCTGTCTCTCGTCGTCTTACCATGAAATGAGATGGTATTACGTCATTAACGTTCATTTTCATTTTACGCTGAAGTTTGCTTTCTTTATATTCCGCGACCAGTCACATTAATGTGGCCATCGTGTATATTCGACTTCAACGTGCCATGACGACACACAGAGGGCAGGCGACAAGACTGGCGTTGCGGGGTATGTAAAGCGTCTCGGGAGGACACGGAAAAAAAGTTCAGTAGTTGACGTGATGTTGAAACGAACCGATTTATCTAACTGCCAAAACAGCACGATCACTGGTTTTCTTGCCAAGAGTGGAGGAATTTCCATCTACTTAGTAGGATCGTAACTATACCTCGCAGACAGGTGCGTGAAAAAAAAAACACATATCGGCAATTGATAATGGACGTGTAGTTCGACATAAAGAAGCCGGTCCGAGTAATCGACGAACCGCTGGACATCTGACTTGGGGCAATACCACTATACAACGATGTTGGCAGGAATTGGCGAACCATGACCGAACGCAGCGCTAAGAAGGAAGCGGTCGACCTAGAGAGACAACAGAACGTGAGGGCCGAGCAATCGCCAGAGAGGCACTCAGCGCCCCGATTTCATCCACATAATAGATCCGACGCGCAACTGGTGCTTCAGTAACAACAGGGACCATTAACAGACGGTTCACAGAAAGGGCGCTGACCTCAGAGCGTCCGACTACCATTGACCATCACCATCAAGCCCGTTTACAATCGTGTCAGGCACATTCGGTCCAAAATATCATTGGTTGGAGTATAATTGTCTTCCGTGACGAACTCAGCTTCCAGCTAACCCCCGAAGAACAGCGACGACGTTTTCTGGAGACGCCTTGGACAGTGGAAAAACGTTGTTTGCAGTGACAAATCACGGAACACAATGTGAACCGTTTGGAGTAATATGGACAGGACCCTACAAACAGCTAGAGACTTTTACGATCTAGCGCGCCGACTAAACAGAATTTGGCACTATATCCCTCAGGACGACATCCAACAATTCACTTAATATCAAGCTGAGTAAGTGCTTGCATAAGAGGTCGAGCAATGCTTTAATGATTTGCTCAGTTTGTGAAGCTCTCTATCTTGAATTAGTCATCCAGTTTTGTGAAACTATTATTTGTTTCTCAATACTGGCATATAACATGTACCAATTTCCGTCTCAATCGGATAATTCCTTTCTGGTGCGTCGTTTCTTTCCTTTGTCTTACAGTATATTGCAGCAAATTGGAGTCGGAAGAGGGCTGATCATATTTAATTCTGCATCAGACATATTGACACCCTCCTTGTCAGATGTACTGTGGGTGTACAGTAAGTGGCTACCCTTAGTGCAGCCCACATTTTAAATGCCAACAGTTCCTGAAAGGAACAGATTAACTATTCTATCGTAATGGTAGACTGCTTCAAAGAGATACAGTACTTTCCTGGTGTCTCGTTAATTCACCATTAGTAACTACAACACATCTACACGGCTTTACAGTATGCTCTCAACTACACACCGAAACATGACAACACATTTACCGATTCACTCTCAATCTCAATAGGTCACTGACTACTTCACACGAATTAAGAATTCTCCGCTATTGTTTATAACAACGTACTTTACATGAAAACTCATTTAACATTGAAAGGGTCCTGCAGCCACCTTTCATTAGTCCGGTAGCCCATTTTCACTAGTATTTCTCTTTCCTTCCTTGTTTCTATTTTCTCATAATTATCATAGTGGTGTGACTGAATGAATGTGGTTGGTGTCACGTTGCTAGACGGTGGCGTAGTCTGCTGCAGCCTGCGATAGTCATACAGATTGAGCAGCAGTTGTACAGAATAGCCAACTCTCGTAGTGGTCAAGTAGGCAAAGAGGTTTGCGCTACTGGTGAGAAATCCACCTGCGTTACGTTGGTGGCGGAAATGGCATCTTTGGGTTTTCCGGGCCACGCGGAGCGTGGAACAGACTGGAGAAGAAGCGGGAGTCACTAACTGTCCGACCTCATGTTTGTCTTAAGTAATGTTAACTGTTCATGACTGTGTTATGTGATAGTTGCAATTTGGGCACTATACCTAGAAATTGTGTCTCCACAAACCACGTGGGCACGCGGGCACGCGGGTGTACTGCGAAACGTGTACCGTTTCACGAGTTATTGCGATCAGTTATCAGGCAACAGCAGTTGTATGAATGATTCACACCAATGATTTTAGGTGTAGATTATAGCGGTGAACGTATCGACGCCTTTCTTCAATGTTGTCAAGAATTGTGTACATGCCTCACATCCATGTCTTACAAATATATGTTATCCACAATTTTCTCTTGTATTCCGAGGTTACGTTTTTGCACCTAAGCCACTCACCTCGTAGCTTTCCTGTTAGCACATCCAACGCGTTTCCTTACGCACAGTCCCAGTGATTAGTTTCCCGTTATTTTAAAACAAATGCCTTAGATTAATTCTTATTTTCAGGTGTGTTGCTGAGAGCTGATCTTCTGCACAGTGTTCTTGCATGTGCTATTTTATTTTAAATGGTTGATTCTCGTGAACAGTGCACGGGAAGTACTATTAATTACGTCGCATCCTCTGTGAGCAATATCACGACGTGCATATTTGTGAGTTTTTGGTCTGTGATCAAATTAATTTTTTTTGCGACTCGGCCAAAACTTTGATTAGTTGTATGGTTAGAGTCGGTGGCGACCCTAATCTTCACCCGCTAATTTCACAAGCAATAAGTATTTACATTCCCAATAATAACGTAATAACCCGTAGAAACAGGTTAGTTACAACATCTCTAAATAAGTACTCAATAAACTGGCAAACCCGCTATATTAACACGAGCTCAGTGAAGTTCTAGAAAGGTATAGTCTGTAATTGAAAAGCTAGCATCGCATGTGGTGGACGAAGTCGCGTATCCCATGATGATTAAGTCAGTTTCCCTTCAGAAATGTAGTAGGGTGTGGAGAAATTTATGTGGATTCTATCCATACACTTCCTTTGCGCTAGGATTTTTAGTAATTCATTTCTCTATTTTCCACAGAGTGCATTAACACTGCCTGCCGGAGTGGCCGAGCGGTTCTAGGCGCTACAGTCTGGAACCGCGCGACCGCTACGGTAGCAGCTTGGAATCCTGCCTCGGGCATGGATGTGTGTGATGTCTTTAGGTTACTTAGGTTTAAGTAGTTCTACGTCCTAGGGGACTGATGACCTCAGAAGTTAAGTCCAATAGTGCTCAGAGCCATTTTGCATTAACACTACATAAAATAAACAATCCCAGGCATGTCCGCACACTTCGTGACCAGTAATTCAAAAGGCGAGTTGCGGAAGGATCGGAATAAATGTGAAACACCCTGTAGTTGTTTTTTGTGACGTAGTACCGTACACAGAGTGGGAAACTGGCTGTTCGCTCTTCATTTTGCAGACCTATCAAGGAGTGAACTGCATCACTATAATTTGGTCAGCTAACCTCCGTCACGCTTCTAACCTTTACGCACGTGTTTCTATACTGGTACACCGTCAGCACACAATTTATGCCTGTATGGAGTTTTACTATACTTTTTAGATGTTTTACACCCGTAAGTAACTTTTCTTAACCCACTTCATTTAAAAATAAACATCAATTTGTTACCATTAAAGTACTGTTTTTAATAACCTGCAATCTTTCATCCCCTGCAACAAGGACACTATATATCCTGTAGAAACAATGAATATGATTGTTTTTGTAGGAAATTTAATGCAGTTTAATTTTGTACCAGGAAACGTTTTCGCTAGAAGCCGCGATTTTCGAGATATCCAAGGAAAACCTTAAACAGTGGCCTTTACACATCCTCCCACTCCAACGGTCCCAACCCGTCGCTCACGATTTTTAGAATGTTATTCATGACACTCGCCCCTACCACTGTCGAAAAATTTTCGACCACATGAATTTTTTTTCCCTGTCGAACTTTCTTGATCCTGGTTGACTGGGCTATGAAATTAGGCGGCGCCTTGTCAGTTGCTGTCCACGAGAACAAGTCTACATCTTGAGGCGTCACTGAAGCCTCATGAGAACATTAGTTTTGGAGGTAAAACTGCTGAACAGGAGGGACAGTGTCTAAAGTCGTTTACTGAAAAACGTCTGCGTGTCGGCTTAAAGATGTTCTCCCAGAGCTACAATTCACAGTGGCTTAGTGATAATGAAATACGAATATCATTTATTACAAGAGAAGTGTCGGAAACGGAAGATAGACGCTGTTAACTTTTGACTGTAATGTCACCTCTCTAGTAACTTCACAGAAGGTGTTCATTAAAAAGTTGTGGGAATGTTTATTTTTGCGCAGGTGCCACTTATTCTTGCCTATCTGATATAATACCAAAAGCTATGGTCATCATTGTTAATTACTATAAATAGTTCGACACAGTTAGTAGTTAAACTGAAAATAATCATTATATCTGTAGTAAATTCATGCATTTCAGACGAATAATTCTTGTAGTACCTTTATAAATTATTGGAGAGCTCTTCCGCTACAATCTCAATTTCGAAATTTCTTTTGAAAACTGCCTCAACCTGCAGTCTGCCTAACAATATTTCCTATCCAAAAAGCTCAGTGTAGTCTGGCTATTATCTGACCTAGCTGCGGTTCATACTTTTACACTGTTTTGACAAGTCATGGGATACCTCCTGATATCGTGACAGACGTGCTTTTGGCCGACGTACTCCAGCAACTCGACATGGCATGGACTCAGCAAGTCGTTGGAAGTCGCTTGCAGAAAAATTCAGCCATGTTGCTTCTATAGCCGTCCATATTTGCGAAAGTATTGCCGGTGCAGGACTTTGATGGGACAGAATCGAAAGGTCAGATCGTGCACAACGTTCGATGACATTCATGTCGGGCAATCTGGGTGGCCGAAACATCCGTTTGAATTGTCTACAATGTTCTTCAAACCAATAGCGTACAGTTGTAGCCCGATGGCATGGCGCACTGTCACCCATTAAATTCCGTAGCAGGTAGCCGAACATAGCCAGTTCCAGGCAATGATCGGTTCAGTTGGACCAGATCACCCAGTATATTACAGGCAAACACAACCAACACCATTATGGAGTCACTACCGGCTTGCCTTGTTGACAACTTGGATCCATAGCTACGTGAGCTCTGCGCCACACTAACCCAACCAGTAGCTTTCGTCAACTGAAACCGGGATTCGTCTGACGAGGCCAGGGCTTTTCAGTCGTCTAAGTGTTCAACCGATATTGTCGCGAGCCTAGGAGAGGCACGGCAGGCGATGTCGTACTGCCAGCAAAGGCACTCCCGTTGATCGTCTGCTACCCTCGGCCATTAACGCCAAATTCCGCCGTACTGACCTCACGGATACGTTCGTCATACGTTCCACATTGGTGTCTACGATTATTTCACGCAGTGTTGCTTGTCTGTTAACACTGAAAACTCTACACAGACGCCGCTGCTCTGGGTCGTTAAGGGGGGTAGGACGTCAAACGGGCCGACTTGGAGCAGAAGAGCCACCACAGGACATTATTTGTAAAAGTGTAGACAGTGGGAATTAAAAATTCATAAAAATTTGTCAGCATGACGAGGAAGGCTTAAGGATTCACATTCATAGCAGTGGAAGTTCAAAAACATAACAAAATAATTTTTTTTTTTACATTTGCGATTTCATCATTTTCTCACTTATTCTTGGCTGCATTTGTTGCTATAGGTACACTTTTCTCCATAAGTAAGAGAGATTCTTTGATTAATTTTCCACAGCATACTTAGAGGTGCATGAAACTCTAGAATTTTCCAAATCTATTAAAAACTGTGGTAAAAATTGAGATAATTAACTATAAAATTTCAGTTTTTTCTAAACTTGAAGTTTAAAATGTAACACCTCTTTCATTTTTTTCATAAATTAGATAAATTCTAGAGTCTCACACACCTGTAAGTATTGTTTGTATGATGTGCAAAATTCATCGAAGAATCTCTCTTACTTATGGAGAAAAGTGTACCTACAGCAACAAATGCAGCCAAGAGTAAGTGAAAAAATGATGAAAATTCACATCTACAAAAAATTTGTTTTGTTATGTTCTTACGATTCCCGCTCAGAGCAGTGGAAGTTCGATTCCTTCCTGGTCATGCTGACAAATTTTTATGAGTTTATTTGTAAAGGTATAGACAGCGGAATTAAAATGTCCTGTGGTGCCTCTCCCGCTCCAAGTCGGCCCGTTTGACGTCCTACCCCCCTTAAGTCAGGTCGTCGGGCTCTGTGTTGTTAGTGGTAAGAGATAATGCCTGAAATTTGGTTTTCTCAACATTCTCTTGAGACCGTGGAACTCAGACACATGGGACATTTCATTTCGGAAATCGTTTGGGGATTCAATACTCTGACTCCAACTAATATTCCGCATTCAATGTGTAAACTCCCATAGTGCGGCCGTAGCCACGCCGCAAACTTTCTCGTATAAATCACACGCGTACAAATGACAGATCTGCCAATACACTGCCCTCTCACACCTTGTGTACGCCATACACCCGACACCTGTATGTGTGCATATCGCTATCCAGTTACTGTCACCTCAGTGTATTACTACGTTATCACACAACAGTACACAAAAACACTATAAAGTATCCTCTCAAAACTAACGCAGAGAAAAAACACATAAAACAAAGAAATCAAATTTTGTAAAACATTCATCCTAAAAGTGCAATTTAAACACAAGTCTTTGCAGTGCTTATACTCTGAGTAATTAAGAGTGCAGCAGTATCGTAGCGAATGAGAAGTAGAAGGGAGACGTAAAATACAGAAACACATTCACTTGGACATTCACACCAGAAAAATCGCACTGCATTGATATTTGTATTCATATTTGATCATAAATAATTAGAACAATGCAATCTAAGCAAGAAGACATCCTCGCCGCAGTGGTAACACCGGTTCCCGTAGGATCTCCGCACTTAAACGCTGCCGGGCATGGCTAGCAGTTGGATGAAGTCAGATCGCTGACAGATGACTCTAAAACCTTGTCAGGCAATGCATATACACAGTGAATACAGAAAATGTAGTTCAAGGAACAACAGTAGCCTCCAAATGTGGAGAAACGAATCAAAAACTATGTGTGTAGCCTTAGTATTAAAAGCTAATTTCAGGAAAGTTGTGTCGTGCGTCCATCAGCAAAACAAACAAATCGAGGTTGTCTCTTATTATCAACAGAGGCATTTCATGTAAAGTGTTAATTATTGAACAGCGTGTTTAAATTGTCGTGTAACTGTACTGATGCACGTATGGTCATTTAAATTTACAAGTGCTTTCAATTCGATTGAAAAATAATCCGTTGAAACTTGTGCTGGTAAAACCCGCACAGTTTCGTTATTTCTCAAATGGCTCTGAGCACTATGGGACTTAACTTCGGAGGTCATCAGTCTCCTAGAACTTAGAACTACTTAGAACTACTTAAACCTAACTAACCTAAGGACATCACACACATCCATGCCCAAGGCAGGATTTGAGCCTGCGACCGTAGCGGTCGCGCGGATCCAGACTGTAGTGCCTAGGAGCGCTCGGCCACACAGGCCGGCCGTTGTTTCTCACAGTTCTTTACCAGTATTAAAAGATAAACTAAAATATCTCTCGAACTTCGCACTGTTCAATTTGTTCTAAATCTGATTCACAGGAAATGCCTGATACTCTATCACACAGGGTATTTTATTTAAGATTTCTGAACTTTCCATTATTATTTAATATTTATTATTGTTATTTGATTGCTTATATATGCATTTATGATTGCAGAGCTAAATGTGTGCAGAACAGGATTTTCATGTCCTCCACCCCTTCTCATCACCATTGCAATGTAGGCTTTGGAAACTAGAAATTACTATCTGATCCGTTACTCAAAACTGTTTTTCGGTTGCCTGTTTATTTTCGCGACATGCCGGTATACGTCTACTGCACACAGGGCCTGTTTAACACCCGAGCGATACAAGCCTGCGCTTGGAGCGCCAAGCTGAGAGGGGCGCCAGAAGGTTTTATTTATTTTTTTAAAATAAAGGCACTAGAGGCTCCTGTACTGGAGTACAGGACGTACTGCAGTTAGCAGCAGCTGCTTGGGGGCAAGAAGCTGATAGGGGCACCCAAGTGCAGGATTTGTATTCGGTGCTGAAACAGGAGGGAAAATTATGACTGTGAAAGTGTAAGAGGAGAAAGGGGTGAAGGGAGAGTAGAGAGGTTGTGAAATAATCAATCGCTTGCGTGGAAAAATGTTCTAGAATCGGTCTTGTACGTGGCCTGTACTTAACTGATATAACAAGGCCGCAAAGCTTCGATAGCCCCACAGTGGTACACTGATTCCTCGTTCGAAAGACCAGTGGGTGCCGTCTATGTATTGGTGCCTGTCAGCAGCATTTTAATGTCCTATGGCAATAAAACAATTCATTTATTTGCCTTTCTACGTTGAGACCTGTGGTTTGCGGCCCACTACGCTCCTCTTGAGCAGCCTGTGGGCAATCTCAGAATCTAATTAGAAAATTCCGCTCGATATTCACCGGCGTGTCCCTCCATAAGAAGTGGAGGCACTGCGGACTCACTTAAAACTTTCCCCTCCTATATATTATCTCCCAGCAGCCCGCGGCCACCGAAGGGAGCGGGCTGCGGCCCCAGCTGACGTTCGCAGAACTTTGGAAGCAGCTCAGCAGGCGCCCGTGCTCGTTGCTCTTTGGCCGCCGGTAATCTGCAACTGAGGAACATTTCAAAGAGGAAGGACTGAGCTACTTAGAATTTCTCATTTCGTTAACAGTTCACCGCATTCACCTAGGACTAACTATTGTTGCTTCGGGCTTTAAGGGCCAGTTTATAATGTGCGCTTGAATTTTTTTCTTTGTCGTTTAATGCAGTTTTTGATTGCCTTCGCTTTAATATTGTGGCCTGTTTCCGACAACTGGCGAAATTTGTTTCTTCTTTTAATCCAATGACACGGGCATATTAATCAACTTTGTGTTGAAACAGTTCCGCCATATCATGTAAGTCTGATTGAGCTGTCACAACACCTACCTAAGCGAAACCACAGTAAACAGCGGTGTCACAGTAGTCTCGCAACACCATACTTAAAACGCTCCTCATGGCAACAGCACAGATGGTTGTTGTGTTTAAATTTCGGTGGTAGCAAATTGCTTCACGTGAAAAATTCTCTAGGAGCGCCAACCAGAACACCAAACCTTTTGTTATGATCCGTTTCGGTACGTTTCTGTTGAAGAGACATGACAAAATCAGAGAGAACAAGTCCAGCTTTCATTACAGCTATATGCAGCTAGCTCCAAAACTTTCTGTCAGCAACTTGTTTCTCAATTTTCTTTCTGCTTTTTTTTTCGGTCACCATATTCCTACAGCTTTAAGTAAGGAAAAATGCGCGTGTGTCTTCCTCTTATTCTTCTTTCCCAGCGCTACATCCCGAGAAAGGCCCGGGTCTTGCTCATCACCTGTCGCCTCCAATCCTCTCTCGAATTCGTCAGCCTTCTCTACTTCGGTACTCCTAAACTTTCTCAGATCTGTCTCTACATCATCCAACCATCCCAATATTTTCTCCTCACTGAGCAACTACCCTCTAGCTTTTTTCAGTTAGCACCTTCTTTGGCACTCGCTGTTCTTCCATTGTCCGCGTATGCCCTAACCACGGTAACCTTCGTGCCTTTACATAAGTGGTGATTGGAGAATTTTTATAGAGTTCACGCAGCCCTGCATTGGTCCTAATTCCCTAAGCACTGTTTTCAGACAATGCCCGACATATCTTGCGTAATACTTTGCGTTCCCATGGCAAATCTGCACGCAACTGTTTATAATGATTGCAGTGTCGTCGTGTTTTCGGAATAGCAAAAAGCTAGCTGGATTTCGTTCACTAGTCCTTTTAACAGTTCCATTCCCTTTTCTGACATGTGGACCAACCTCCGACGGCTCTCTCGGAGCAAGATCCATTCCCCAATTTCCGGCATGACCGTAGTAGACGATGTCATACTGGAATGTATTGCTATCTCCAACACATTGGGCTGCCATCTTTCTGAGATTTCGAGCTCCTCCAACCATCACTCTACCTTCCTCCATCGGGTGATACCTTTCTCCTCTCAGAATCGTGAGTGCTACAATGCCACCCTTACTATGAGGGCGATAGATCATGCTCTCTGCTCATCCCGATCCTCCACCCAACGACCAGACGATACACACATTCTGATCTTGCAGCACCTTTCTCTATCGGGCAAGCAGTTTCTACTTCATACGTACAACCGCATCTGGGCCAAGGGCACGTCTCTCAGTACTTTCACGCCAGCGTCTGTCATACCCATATCTAAGCCCAGTAAGGACAGACAACTTCATTCTAGCTGCCGCCCCATTTCTCTCACCAGCTGTGTTTGCAAGGTGATGGAACGTATGATTCATACCCAGCTGGTATGCTGGCTCGAGTCCCACAATTTACTAAACGCTGCGCAATGTGGATTTCGAGCATTCTGTTCTGTAGTTTATCATCTCGTCACTTTGCCCACCCATGTCGTGAATGGTTTTCTTCAGAAATCCCAAACTGTGGCCGTGTTTTTCTATTTGGAGAAAGTTAGAACACCCGCTGGAGGACTGGTATCCTCTGTACTCTCTACACGTGGGGCTTCCATGGCCGCATTGCGTGTCACCTTCGGGAATTTTTAAAAGACCGTATGTTCAAGGTACGTGTGGGTTCTGCCTTGTCAGAGACCTTTATCTGGGAAAACGATGTGCCTCAAGGTTCTGTCCTGAGCCTCGTCCTCTTTGCTGTCGCCATTAAGCCTATAATGGCCTGTCGCCCAGCAGGCATCTGTGGCTCCCTTTTCGTTGTCGATTTTGCTATCTACTGCAGTTCCCCAAGGACTTGTCTCATTGCGCGGCATTTTCAGCGATGTCTCTATCGTCTTCACTCATAGAGCATCGACAATGGCTTTGGTTTTTAAACGAAAAAAAACCGTTTCTATGAATTTCTGGTGGCGGAATTGGTTTCTTCCGCCGTCTTTACATCTTGGGATTGTTGCTCTTCTGTTCCTCGAAACTACGAAATTCCCGGGGCTAATGCTCGATAGGAAGCTTTATGTGTCCTCCCACGTGTCTTACCTGGCAGTCCGCTGTACGCGGACTAAGTGTCGTATGTGTCCGCAGTAGTACGTCCTGGGTAACCGATGGAACCACCCGCCTTCACTTCTACTGGTCCCTTGTCTGTTCGAAACTAGACTATGCATGTTTCGTTCATGCATCTGCACGTCCGTTCTCCTTATGCTGTCTTAATACTATCCACCATCGTGGCATCCATTTGCAACTGGATCCTTTTACACTAGCCCAGTTGAGTCTGTATGCAGAAGCTGCCGAACTAGCGCTGTCCTACCGCCATGACTTAAACGGCATGCGTATCTGCTGAGGAGAGTCTTCCATGCGTGGCCACCCATCCTATTCCTCCTTTTTCGATGACTCGCTTCGATGAGTTCGCTTTCGGCTCTTCCTTCGGCAGATTGACTTCAAGCTACCTGAAGCTTTCCAGATGGTTGTGAACCCTTTACCACCTTGGCTTCGTGCAGCGGCCCTTATTCACTTTGGCCTTCGTTTGCTTCCTAAGGACACTACTCCATTCTCGCTCTATCGCCTTCAGTTCCACAGCCTTCACATGGAACTTCAATCAGTGTACACAAAGTTACTATCGCGCTGTCGGGTCGAGGACACAGTGCCCTTTGCAGTCTGTGTGTGCTGTACACCATCCATCCTTTAGTCCAACACGTCCTGGAAATCTGTCACTTGCTCACTCTTTATGGAGCCACTGTGATGTTTCTGTGGGTTCCTGGTCACAACGGTCTGACAGGAAACGAGGCTGCTGATGGTGCTGCCGAGACTGCAGTCCTCGTACCTCAGCCAGGTGGTTCTTCCACTCCCTCCGATAGTGTGTGGCCCTCTGTCAGCATGAAGGGTCACCTTGGCATCACTACTGGTCCTCCCTTCATGGGAGCTCTGGGTTATTAAGCCTCTCTCAGAGGCTTGGACGACCTCTTCTTCTCCCTCACCCCGTGAGGAGACCATTTTAACGAGATCTCTTATTGGGCACTGTCTTTTTAGCCATCGCCACATTTTAAGTGATGTTCCTCCACCACTTTGTGCCCAATGTTAGATGGCAAACACAAACGAGAACGCAAGTGGAGTAAAAAAACATTCCGTCAGGGAATGGCGGACCGTCAGAATTATAGGCCGTTTTAGGGACAGACGCGCGGGCTGTCTACCGCGATTTACTTTTTATCCGTCGTAGCATTATGGCGAAGGACATTTAATTTTTAGTTCTGGAACCCCGTATCTCTATGCCGTGTCTTATAGCCCTTTCTCCACGTCCCTATTTTTAACTGTCTTCCGTATATTGGGATTAAGGAGTAGTCGTTTTTATGTCATCTGTTTTCAAAAATGGTTCAAATGGCTCTGAGCACTATGGGACTCAACTGCTGAGGTCATTAGTCCCCTAGAACTTAGAACTAGTTAAACCTAACTAACCTAAGGACATCACAAACATCCATGCCCGAGGCAGGATTCGAACCCGCGACCGTAGCGGTCTTGCGGTTCCAGGCTGCAGCGCCTTTAACCGCACGGCCACTTCGGCCGGCTATCTGTTTTCGTGTTCTACAGTTTTGACAAGGGCGCGTATGACCGTAGCTGTTTTTGAGCCCTAAAACAATCCGGCTGGCTGCTTTACGTTCATTACCTGTATTGCACGAAGCACTCCACAAAAATTCTACATTCCCTGACCAAAAAGACGTGAAGCACCCAGAAAACACGGTCGGACGTCAATGTAGTTTCCTAAACGTACACAGCCGTTGGTGGGTATGTAAATGTGCAGAGTTGCAATAATCTACGACAGGCAGAAAGTCTACCAGAGCGCATTAGTGCTCCTCGTGTTTACTGTTGTTACTATGCCTCGTACGTCATATAAAAAGCGTGAACAGGTGTTATGTTTTCAGTGATCACTGTGGCGACCCGTATTCCTGTGTGGCAACGTTATAAATAGCTGACAGACCATAAGCAGGTCCATTTCAAACACTGTGTTTCACCATCTGGTCAAATAATGCTATATCCTGATTTTTGGGGCGTACGTAAGCGACAGCAGCCGATGCTGGACACCAGGGAATGAGAGCTCAGAAATACTCGTGTATCACCTCTCGTGATGACATTTTTCAGCAGGACAATGTTTGTCAGCACATGGCACGAGTCTCCATGAACTGTATGTGTGATGTTGGGGTACTCCTGTGGCTAGCGAGGTCCAGAGATGTCTCCTCTATAAAACACGTTTCAGACAGCTCGGACGTCAAATCCCGCACAATGCCAGTATCGGGCGTATCATTGACCAGTTGCAACAGTGGTGGGCCAGGCTGACTCAGAAGAGGATCAACGGCCTTATGACAACCTCCGCAGCCAAACTGTGCTCGTATCGAGATCAGCGGATCTGCACTGGTAAGTGGGTTCACACTGTTATGTGCTTTGTAAATTTGAGTAGGTTTTGTAATTTCTGATACGAGGGCTGAATGGAAAATAATGCCTCCACTTTCGTTAATTGGATTTGGATGGAAATATTTTGATAAATAAAAAGCAGAAATAATCCTTACAATGTTATCTTTAATTACCAATATTCACTTTTCCACATAATCACCAGCCTACTGGATACATTTCTACCAACGAGGAACAAGTTTTCTGAAGCCGTCAGGGAAGAAGTCGACACACTCTTTCCGCAACCACACTCTCTTAGTTCTCTCAAAGTCTTTATCAGAGACATAATGATGTCCCCGCTGATTGTCTTTCATTATTGGGAACAGATGGAAGTCCGACGGTGCTAAATCTGGACTGTATGGAGGATGCTGTACGGTGGTGAGATTCAGTCTCTGAAGTTCTACTGTGGTGGCACATGAAGTGTGTGGTTTGGAATTGTCATGCAACAGGAAAACATTTCCCTTTTCCTTTCGGACCCAACGACGCACAGTACTCACATCAACACAATCACCATAAACTGCATTCATTCTCTGATGGATCTCCTTTGTGGTGAGACCTTCTGCTGTCAATAATTCAATGACTGTACATTGCTTAAATCGCATTGACTGACCGTCTGTGCAGGGTTCCATACTTTACACTGTGACAACGCAACGGTTCAATGCTAAGGCTTCCCGCCAACTGGAGCTCTAGAGCAGAGGCTACTGAACAAACCAGTACCTGAGGCATACCAACGCTGCCGACTGTTTAAGAGTTATGAAGGAGGAGGCAGTACTTTTCAGTCAACTCTCGTACTACAAACTTTCTCAGCCCACGAAATTTCAGTCTTCCCCTTTCGCCGCTTCACTTCTGTGGTCGGGCAGCCTGTTTCAGCATCGTAGCGCTCTAATGATCACTTCAAAAACAAAATCTTGGTTGAATACACATATCGCGTTTCACCTCTCCAGTAAAAGTATTCAAAAACTACGCTCCTTCCCGATTTCAGAAATTCTTCTACATAAATTTCATTTCAATATGAACAACATCTGACAGTCGCATCAGTGACCCAATAATGATTAGATGAAACGCCTTATCGTAGTCGATAAACAGTGGCTTCAAAACATATCGGCAGCCAACAGGTATCAGAAAGCGCAACAAGACAAAGTTTTTGTTCAGAGGGAACCTACGAAGATGAGAAAAAAAGACTTTGAACTGAAGTACAGCCTTTCATACTGTGTAGTATTATGTTCTCTGCAGAAACTTAGATTGGAATCAAGAGTAACGAAATACAGCAAAATTGCGTCACAGGTACTTCTATATTACATCTGATACCATAATCGTAAATGTATGCAGTTGGAGGGCAAGTTGTAACATACAATAACAGTGTTACCATTTTGTGCTGCTTCCCCGTTGCAACGATAACGAAGTAAACCGGGATGATTTTCTGTTTCTTTTTATTAATTAAGCCTTTGAAATTTTCAAAACAGCTTTGTTACATTTTTTACTGTGGAAATTGAACTAGCTTCGAACCAAACCAAAGTAAAATAACGAAAAACTGTATCGACAGTACCAGCTTCCTTCATTTGGAATGCAGGGTCCGAATATCCTTGGACTAAGCAGCATTACATTACTCAACAGATTTCGTGGATTACGATGTCATTATTTCCTAGTAATGGCCAATACGCAAACGAGGATATTCGGAAAATTCTCTGAATCCGATAGCAGTGTAGGTGCTAGATAAACCTAAACTTCAATACCAACGCCATGAGAAGCGTTCAGAGAGATGGCGAACATTGTTACAGTTTTGATTAGGAAGAGAAAAAGGTAACAAACAGAGCAGTATCGAGTTTCATACGTGCCTATGCATAAACTAGATGCTTACGACCATCTCAGCTAATTCTTCTTAGGCTGCTCTGCAGTAGCTAATTGCGTAACAAAGAGGAAAGATAACTTCAAAATGTGAGCAGCGAAAAATTCAACTTCCTTGCCCACCTGTCAGCAGACTTTCCTTTGCTCCCCCTGGATATTTATCCACTGCGGTGGAAACAGCCGGTATTTTCCGGCCAGTCTCGCCAGAAGGCGCTCTCCCGTGAGTTATGGTGGTGGTGCAGGGGGATGGCGCGGGGGGGGGGGAGGGGGTGGTTGCGGCTTCCTGCCGGCCAGGAGGGCAGCTCGCGGAGCCAGCGCCGGTCGCCTGCCTACGGTGGCAGCTGATTGTTCGTATGTCAATTCCCTTACATCAGAGTATTTGTAGAGCACGGATGACGGTGCTACTGCTGTAGCAACATATTCCCACAAAGTGGAAATCGTAGCCATCGTGATTTCGATGCAAGTATCACGAGGCGCCCATGAGATGCCAGGAGGAAGTCGGGCCTCCGTAGACCTGATGAGCCACCACCGCGCCTCTAACCTGAAATAGTGTCGCCAGACGCCGGCTGGTTGGATCCCGCCCACTTGTAAGAATTCCCTTTAGAAGTAACGTCGTCGTGCTGCCTACTCGCAGACTCGCAGTGACACAGCCCGTGTCAACCTTCGGGGAGGGAGTCTCCCGTCTCCTGTGAACTGTGCCTAAGCGTGAGGCCCACGAGAAAGGCATCCCGTGGCGCGCACAGCACAGCACGTGATACTGCAGGTCTTATGAGAGCCAGCAGCTGTCCTGGGTGGGGGGAAAGTAACTATTTCAGACGAGCTTAATAATTCTTGACAGCCTGTTCCAATTCATGTACGCTCTCTTTAGCACACGACGAAATCAAGACCTTTAGTGGCTATCGTTTCAATTGGATATTTGTTTCCCGTGTGCGTTGCAAGGAGCCGAGCGTTCGCGACTTATGGCGGGCCAGCCGACTAGCGTGACGTCAAAAGTTCGTCGCAGGCCCCGTACAACTAGCTGCTCCGAATCTTGAACTATCAGAACTGTGTCAACAAGTGTAAGAGAACTTATGTTCACTAGTGACTGTTCATACCGGCCATACTATGGCTTCACTACATTTATAACTTGCCACTCAGTAATCGTGGGTCATTTAGTGTGTTCTGAACGCAGGTGCACGTGCGTAACTTTATGGCTGGAGCTGAGCCTGGCAAACAAGGAGAGGGCTGTTGTAATTAATTAAGTATTACTTACGCAGAATGTTCTAATCATCTGAATTATTACTAGCCACCTCAGTTTCCTAGAAGTCAGTTTACCAAGGGTTACTTTCGTTTTGTCTCTCGTGTAGATGCAGGTTTGTAAATATGAGTAAATGAACAATAAAGGAATAGTAATTCAATGTCTCTATTGATTTTATCGTCAGATAGATACACAACTAATACACGACACTAATACTTGCTATATCGACCGTGAAAGACAGGAAGAAACATATATTAACATCCATTTTATCTGGCCAATGTGATGACAAAAATGATTAAATTATAGATCACCGACCAAACTGAGTGATTTCTTGGAGTATTGCACTTTAAAATACGACGTAGATACCGGCCAATACACATCCATAATCTCTTACCCCTGTGGCAGCCACATGTAGTAAGTGTTGCTTCAATCAGTGGAGAATGGCAAAACAGAGGCACGCCAGCGACCGAGGAGTTGCGAAGTAAGTGCGGCACACATAGCCTTGCTGACAGCAGCAGTCTGCCAACAAGCTGACTCAAGGACGCACACATACCGTGCGCCGAGCGAAGCCTGGAGAGTACTGAGTAAGGAGAAGTTAGGACAGCACGCTAAGTTACGCTGCAATATACTGCGGGAGTAATAACAATAAGCTACCACCAATGGTAAAAAACGTCCTCCTGCCGGATATAAATAGTGGAGCGCAGCCAACAACAGACAGAAGCCATTAGGAAGCAGTTCGGATCTGAGGACGGACGTGGCCCGTGTCTGAATGTTCAATCTTCGTAGGTGACGATTCCAGAAGTCTGTTCCAGCTCGCAGGAGTCATCCGTTCGCCGCCAGGTGTCATCTTCAGCTCTAGGGATCGGCCCGATTTCGGTCGGCACCATGGCTGACTAACTACAGTGAGAACTTCCAGCAGGACCGGCCGCAGCGGTCACAGGCGCCGCCGGGGACTGACGCCCGGACTTCACGGCAAGCTGGCCCCACGGCGCGTGCTCCGTCCATGACGGAACCTCGTGAACATCGCCACTGACGGCTTTCCAGCCGCCGGTGCAGCAGGCGTCGCAGCTGACCTCACAGCGACGAGTTCATCTCAACCACAGGGCATCCTGGCTTCAGCGGAGCACTGGTGGCGCGCGTTGCGCGCGTTGTCGGAGAATCTACACAGCAGCAGCCAGGCGGAGGGATCCGCAGGTCTGGGCAGCGACGACTAGGGAGAAATTGTAAAGAAAGTTCAATAAATAATTGTAAAACTCCACGCCGTCTCAGTCTTTGGAACAGCCACTGTGTCTGCTGCTAACAAGTACTGCAGAAGCCGAAACACCCCCAAAGAGATAAGTATAATTTCTGTTTGGATCTCACAAAGAAGTGATACGAGAAAGAAGTGATACGAGAAAGAAGTGATACGAGAAAGAAGTGATACGAGAAAGAAGTGATACGAGAAAGAAGTGATACGAGAAAGAAGTGATACGAGAAAGAAGGATGATAAATATTCAAATACTGTGTACATAAAGTCTTTGGATTATTACTGTAACTATGGCAGAGATTACTACTGTGACAACGTTTCGAGATTTAACTCAAGCGATATTACACAGTTTCGATTGAAAGGATGCTCATCAGGCAACATACAATTGTTATAGCTGCCTGTGTAGTACCACACATACAGCTTCCTCAACAACAAAAATAATTTATAAAAATTCACGTGTCACTATCATCAAGGGGAAAATGCATTCAAACAAGTGAGTTGTCTTAGTACATGCCCATTTCTAATGCTTCCCTCTGGTGTGCAGAGAGCATTCCACATTTTATCCATTTTTATTATTGACGTCGCCGTAAGACTGGTACCATACAGGCTGGTTTAACAATTTTCTGTTATTTGATGACGATATTTATATACTAATCTCTAGCAAATAACACCTGGGCTCCGCTTATCCCGTCCACGCACACCGACCTACGAGCGTCCGCCTACATCGATGATCATGGAGGGTCATCTTCCATGTTTAGTATTAAGTATTTCGGTGTAAACATTAAACTTACATTTAAACTAACTTGATGTTATATTACCTTTTATGGAACATACTACTTTGCATTATTGACAATGATGTATGTGAAAAGGCACATGTTTGAAACAAATATCATTGAAAATTGTCCTGTATGGCAATATTTAATTGAAGTTTTCTAATGTATGATTCCATCTGGTAAATTTGTGAACTTGTAAATTGTAATGTGATTTTGGCTATGAATCTGGCTGGAACTAGGTCATTGTGAAGGTCAGATAAAGATATGCCGAAGCATTCTGCACGGGTTTTCAGCTGCAGTTTCCCTTGGGTCTCGTCGAATGGAGAAGCGAGGTAATGATCCCTGGTAATATTATCTCTTAATCTGGATTATCCAGAGGAAACAGTTGTAACTGTAGTGCCCGGTTCTCTTTGGTACTGTGTTTCGTCAGTAGTAACAAGTGGCCTTCAGCCCTGAGTAAACACTCAAATGATGAATGGATGTACCTGCCAACTGTTGTGTGTAACCTAAGTTCAGTGGAAAGTTTGAAGCTGGTTGTGTCACTTAACATGTTTTAAACTTTCTAAGGGGCGTTGTGGCATCACCTGGAAGCCTATCTAATGTATGACGCGATTTATTCAGCTGATATGAATGAAACGTAAAAAGAGAAAATAATGCTTGTAATATTAAAATCATTTTGTCGAGTGTGATAATATTCTGTGACAAAGATTGCAATTAATAGAAAACATTTACAAAGATGAAGAATACTACAGTTTAATACCTGCCATGAAAGCATGGAAGTTCATATGCAATACATATACACACAAGATCAATGTTGTTCACCCCTGTTTGTTCTGTTTTTCACTTTCTCTCTATCTGTCTATCTCTCTCTCTCTCTCTCTCTCTCTCTCTCTCTCTCTCTCTCCCCTATGGATCGATGTATGTATAACTAGCTATCTGTATGAGCTTTAAGGTTACAATATATTGCTAATTGAAAGTCTCTTATGCTTCCTTTCAAAAATACCTCTCCCTCCATGTGAAATTTATTTAAAGATAATACTATTACTGCTGTGAATTGCGCATCTGGCTTCAACTGTTTCGGTGGAGCTGAGTGCGCCATTACGTGGACTAAAAAATATTTCAGTGTTCGCGAGTTTCATTCGCAAAGGAAAATAATTGTAAGTGGTTTTATGTATTTTTACAGTCAGTTTTCAACATTAAAGTTAGTTAATATTTTTGATTACGAAACTTATTCAGAGATTTAACACTGCAAGGCTTAGGTGAGGCTTCAGCTCTGGTTTCAGATATTTTTAGCTAATTCAAAGGATTAAAAGTTAACTCACTTCTTAAAGAGATAAAGTTACAGGAACTATTTGCAATTATTTCAAAAAATACGCAGGTGTGTGTACCATTCTCTCTTTCTGTGTAACAATAGATTAATTTGGTGGGAAAAGAAATCGTTTCATTCTCTATATTATCGCTGGGTCAGTTGCAGGTTACGTTACATTTCATTCATTGAAAGCCTAACATTTCCATTAATAATAAATAACTTTTTTCCTTTGTATTGAGATTAAGTCACACTACCAATATTTAAGACGCATTTACTCGCGCTCAAAATACACGTGGCGTTCCAGAAACAATATTCAGAATTTGAATTGCTATGTCACGTTATCATCGCTGTAAATTGCGACTGCTACATGCGGTTTGGAATATGAGAGCAGGCGTCGGTCTGCACTGACTTACGCGGAATAGCTAAATTAATTCAACACCGCAACAATTACGCAGAAAAGATGTAATGGTACATGTTCCGTACATTGCATTTCTTAACACGTGGCAGTACTGTCGAATAGTATCTTCGAGTTGGCGAAGGAGAAGACCTTTTGCCTCTGTTTGACTTCTTGGAACCTTTCTGGTTGGGAGGAGAAGACTCAGATCCGAGTTGGCTGGAGGGACATAGGAAGTCTTCACGAGAGTGTTCCTTCTGTTGTGTTTGGCCTGCCAGTTGCCTAGCTGATGACTTCGCCCCATGAGGCCAAAGTTTGGTGGCTATTTGCACAGCTGGAGAAGGAGACAGGGACGCTGCCATGATGCTGGGCGATTTCACAATTGTGGTGTTAAATTTTAGGTCGCATGTATGCATGGTCATGTCCTCTTGAGCGAGATGTGGCAAGAACAGTACTGTAAGTGCCAGATGGTAGAACGCAATGTTTACGAGTGCCTGACAACTTGCGAGCGACCAGGTGAGGGACTTTTTGCATTACTTGGATCTCCCAGACAGCCTGCTCATCGAGATACATGGGACAATCACACAGGAGGAGGCAGTACCGTCGCCATTGCAGCTGATGAAGTGGGCAGAAGGAGAAGGCCAATTGCTCTTATGAGCATTGCTACCACAAGGCACACATTTGGCTGGGTGTCGACAGGACTGTCGAGTGTGGTTGTAACTATGACACTGGTAGCAGTGCACCGGATTCAGAATATACGGTCTGACTGATAACCTCACAACCTGCTTTGATCTTTGTTTCTCATTTTTGAGAGAGTGGTTCTTCTGTCAGAGTGCGTATGGACACTAAGGAGGCATCTACTTTTTTTATCACCCAATGGACTGCAATGTCATCCTGATCAGAGAGGTACGTTTGGATTTTTGCCTTGGTCAGACCATCGAACAGGCTAATGCAAATAACACCATGGGAAGAATTCAGCGTTAGACGGGCCTCAACACGAACACAGTACCCATGGAGGACGAAGCTGCAAGCAGTTGTTGTGCTTGAGACTCAGAAGTAGTCTCCTAAAGCGAAGTTCCATTGCATAAAGGAGAGCAGGATTTCACAGGACCATCAATTGCGCCAACACATATTTGAATAATAAACGGATTTACCGTAGCAAAGGACTGACCGTCTTCAGTACGTCAAACCACGAGGAACCTTAGTGCAGTTGGGAGGGTCTTTGAATCGTTAGCCTCATCCTGTTTACGTCTCATAGCCGTTGACTGTGAAGTTGATTGAGTCATTGCGAGAAAATCTCCATGAGTGCCAGCACCTCTGATGGTGTGTTCCTTCCAGCTGGAGATCCCCTACAGTAGGCGGTTCAGCCGCCTTATGTAATCGTTCACACCTCAGGTCACACCTCCCAAACACCTGACAGAGAGACAGATCGACAATTTGGGAAGATAGCACCTCTAGCCTGGGAGGAGGGGGGCGGGTTGCTGGTGGCCCGTCCCAGGACATACGTGCGAACCTTTCCTGTCGACCTGGGGGCTGAGAATTATACATTACCCAGTCACTTATTACGCTTCAAACACGTGGGATGGCCATCAGGAGCGCATACGGAGGAAGAAGGAAAATAGGAACCCCTAACACCGCAGCAGAGGAAGGATAGGAGAAGGTGGAAAGAAAGAGATGAAAGGTAACACTGGTGGGACTATTTTAAATGATTGAGATTGTAGATAAAGATCAGTGTACTATCATCATTTATTTTTCAAAGACAATTTATAAATTATACTAAACAAGTTATAGATTGAAATTTCTAAACAACTAACAGGTTATTTACTAATCCACTGGATGGATCCTGGGTGGCAGAGACAGGTGAACAGTGAGTCAGATACCCTGACCCTAAAAATGTCGATAACGCAAGCTGAATTGATCTGACGCTGAGCAGAATTTGATCAAATCTACTGGAGTTTCCCTACATTGGTGTAGCTGAGAGCAAGTGGCAATTGAGATCTGTACGCCCTGTCAGTGCCTGAGCGGCAGTACGTTACCCTGTTTGCTTCGTGCGACGATTTAACTTGCAGCTGGCGAGATGTGTGCGGCGGAGGTGAGACGTGGAGAGGGCTCCTGTGAATCGATAGTGGCCGCGAAAGAAATGCAAAAACCTCACGGTCTAGCGATCACGCAGACGGATCGCAATTTACTCTCAACCAGAGCCCTGAAATCACGGTAGGCTTACGTGGATGACACATCCGTTCGCTGGGCGTACCAAGAATCAATTTGGCTCACTTAAACGGCAGAGAGCACAAGGATACCAAACGTCAAGGCTGGTAAACCAAAATCGAATAAGTGTGCCCTCAGCAAACGAGTAGGCCGAGACGTTTGAAGTTACCCTGTAGGTACAGTAAGAACTTCACCACAGGCTCCCCAGCCTAAACTACTCGCAAGTGAAGTCAGTCTCAGGACAGGTCCCAAGTATCAACCACACATGCCAGAGTTTCGACAAGAAAGGTAAGGACCAGACCAAAGTCACGCACCCGAGTGCTTCTCACCTCTCTCAGAAGAGAAATTCCGTTTTTCCCCAAAGTGCACGAACGACACCGCCTTCGTCCCATCTTGAGCCAATCGGAAGGTTCTAGAGGCGCTAAATCTCTCCTTCCACACGACAGCATAAACTCATGACGACCAGGGCAAGTAGAAGAAACCTGCATCTCTGGGAAAAAAAGAAACCGCCAATAATTGGCTTGTTTTAAGTTTTTGCAGAGGGGGGAGATTTTTTATCGGAAGTCGTATCTCTTCCCATTGCAACAAGTGAACAGAACAGATACAATATCAAAAATCTTTATCTAGATCGCCTGTGCCTTGGAGCTTGTTAGTCCTAGCTGTGAGGTGTAATAAAGATTCTCCCAACGTTTCTCATATGCCAGATTTTTCTTATACAACCAAGGCGGCTGGGGGATGTGGTTCACTGGCCTATTTGCACTATCCACGAACACGAAATCAGGTGAATTATTATTACGCGTGGCTCTGCACACAATCCCCGGTATACAACTCCACTGTGTAGACGCATTCCTTCAGACCGTCGCCCCAGCCTAGGGTTCCGCTGGCGCCGCAGCAGATAGGACTCCAGCATAACAATGTCTCGATGAGGGACTGACCTGTCTGCCCTGTATGTCTGTGGGTCTGCCCGGCAAGATTTACTAAGGGATGGGCTCGGCGCCAATTTCTTTCAACTCCCAACAAGCTACGAGCTAAAAACAATAAAAATATCTCATTCTTTTTGCGCCCTACCAGGCTCCATCAACATTTGCTCAGGTCGTTAACTTTCTAGAGTCTCGCTCAAGGCGCGTCAGATGAAAGATGTCATTACAACCTATTTTTCGCATACAGAAAATTATTAGAGAATTACTTTTCCTCTCTCAGAGAAAATGAATGGAAAACAGGGAGTGTTCTGATATTGAGTACCTAAAAATCAGAATAGATTTTCAAAAGCAGAACAGATATGTTTCCCAGGGGAGGGGGGAAAAGAACAGCAAGAGGGTAGACATGCAACATGCAACATGCAACATGCAAGGGAAAAAATGCTGCTAAGCCCCCCCCCCCCCCCCCCCCCCAAAAGCGGTGAGCCCCATGGTTGGCGAACAGTGATGACTATCTCCCACGGAATCCACATATTCACGTTTCAGTAGTTTTACTGTCCATGGCCGGGCAGCCTTGGTCTGCCTGTCGGTGACAGTCAACTACGTTTTCAGTTAAACCATTACTGTGAATTTTATATTGCTGTCAGTTAGTACCAATATTTTGTTAATTGGCGATGGAAGGACTGACTCTACGGCGCCGGTTGAACGGGCATCCCCACAAACTTCTTGGAATACGGCGTGGTTTCAACTTAGCCATACTATTCCGCCAGCGGCGCTGGCGTCCTCGTGGTATCAAGTGCTGCACGACCTGTTAGCGACCAATGAGCGCCTGTTTCGAATGGGATTTGGTGTCAATGCAGTCGTTGTCACGCCATAGGCCCGTCACAACATAGAAACGCTAATTGTCTCTTCAGTATGCTTCGTAAGCATGACAGTTAAATCTAACTCGATCAGTAGAGAGTACCTTTTTGCCTGCTATCCTCTTGCGTCCAGACTCCTCCCACTTCCCGACGACATAGATAAAATTAAATTGCATGGCTGTTGGGCTACTATGCTCATTACATTGTAGATGAAGGGAGCGATACAGACAACTCCCCTTCCGCCAGTATATAGCCAATGCACATTTGATGTGTGAGCGCCTGCAACAGTATCGCATTTTAGTCCCTAGTATGTTGAACCTCGTATTTCGTCGTCAAGGTACCGGCCGAGTTAAGCGCTCCTTGTGGCTTTCCTGTCATGGCACGTTTTTCAGGTATATTGTTTCGACTACCTCACTTTCGTGGCACAGTATATCTTGTTTAACCCTTGAGCGGGCCCGCCGTTTTTCGTAACACGATCGGGCGGGCGGCGCACTTGGTAACATAAGGAAACCTATTCTTTTTATGTGTACGAAGATAAGTCATCTGTGATCAAAATCATAGTTTAATCTTAGTTTATTTCAACAAGGAGAAAATAAACTTACTTAATATGAGCGAAACTACTTTTTGCTAGAAGGCGCGAATCTCTTCTCGTGTGCAACTCGCGGCTGCCTTGGCCTGTTAGCCGTCTAGTCTGACGACAGCGGCGGTTTGATGCAGTTGTTTGGCCCTAAGCGATCTCGTGGCTGCCACTGTATTTCGATGGAACATTTTGTTCCAATTGACAAACATCACATGAACAAAAATTAAACTATAAAAATATAATTTCAATTTGACAAGAGCATTTTTGCTCAGATGTTTTTCACCTATGGTGTGATTACATGTAAGTACACTGTTTGTACATTTTATGGAAGTAATGCTGTTAAGTATATTTTGAGCCATGTCATATTTTCTAGGTAACCGTATGTAATTTTTATTCTGATGAAGACCTCCTTAGAGCTGTCGAAACCATGGTCAATTTGACAATAATTTTATGCAGCCGAGGTGGCTATACGTACATTCTGTAATTAAGTTAACGCACGGTTGCTGAAATTCACCCAATAAAAACTTTTAAAATTTCAGTTTAGAGAATCTGCATTCGAAGCAGTGCATGCGACCTCAGCTGCTACCATCGTCGGTCCGGCGTAGTTGTCACCAAAATATTATCAGATATATTAGGACGCGAATAGAGAAACGTAGGAAGCGATTTATGCCTCGTTCAGTGATCCAATGGAATGGGAAAATTAATCGATAATATTTATACGATGTACACTCCGTTATGCATATGTCCGGAAACCAGAACCTGCCCGTATAACCATCTGGTGCCAGAAATTTGTGTGACATTATTCTGAATGTCTTATCCGAAAATTACTTTGAGTAGATAACTAGAGAACCAACCAGAGAAGGATACGTCTCCGACCTCCTACCTACAAACAGATCTAAACTTAGCTTCCTCTACGTTAACTGAGTCGATATCAGTGATGGTAACGCTGGCACGACAACGTAATTTTGATACCCGTAACCATAGTTATGAAAGGTAGGAAAATACTTTTGCTTATCAGGAGTGACTGGATAAAACTGTAGACTATGTGGGTAACCAAAAACAGATATTTAGTAACGATGACGAAGATGTGGAGCACAAATGGAAAACATTTCAAACCATCGTTCAATACGCCTTAGACAAGTTGTTCTGAGCAAGGTCTCAAGTGATGGCAAAGACCAGCCGTCGTTTAATAGCCGTGTTTGAACACTCATGCCTAAACGAACATAGCTTCACCACAGATTCAGAAAAATGGTTCAAATGGCTCTGAGCACTATGGGACTTGACCTTAGGTTAGTTAGGTTTAAGTAGTTCTACGTTCTAGGGGACTGATGACCTCAGAAGTTATCACATCCATGCCCGAGGCAGGATTCTAACCTGCGACCGTTGCGGTCGCGCGGTTCCACACTGTAGCGCCTAGAACCGCTCGGCCACTCAGACCGGCAACAAAAAGACCTCGTAGGGTTTTCAGTCTGATCGATCGACAAACTCACTCATTGTTACCTTCTGTTTTGGTGCCTGTATAATAAGGCCTAAATACCGAATTAGGTCTTCCGAAATTCTTTCACCGCGGAAAATTTTATTATGATCCTCCTTTCAGCCATCGGATCGGTTCTCAACGTCTGTCATTTCGACGTTCGAACAGAGTAGAAAAGCAACTGCAATCGCCTTGTAGCCGAAAGATACGAGGACCAGATGAGATACCTGTAAGAGCTACAGACACTATTCGAAAAAACTTGCCCCCTGCTAGCAGCAGTTTGTCGTAGTTTGCTGGAGCAAGGTAGGGTACTTAGATTTGATAGAACATAGATTCTGTTCTCTTGACCAAAACAATTTTCGTTTCGTTGAAGAACAATTGTTTTTGACGAAGTTTTCTTTCACATTAGTAAGGAGAATTTCTAGAGAACGGTTGTTTTCTTTTGTTGTACTGCTTCAGAAACTGTTTCTTTGGACAAATAAACTTCGAACACAAACAACCTACTAAGTTTAATTTCATCTACTTTTGATCTTTGGAAATATTCCGAGCGAGGAATACGTCATATTCACACTGCACGAACCGGGGAGCATTAGAATGAGATATTCACTCTGCAGCGGAGTGTGGTCTGATATGAAACTTCCTGGCACATTAAAACTGTGTACCACACCGAGACTCGAACTCGGGAACATTGCGTATAGCGGGCAAGGGCTCTACCAACTGAGATTCCCAAGCACGACTCACACCCGTCTTCACAGTTTCCATTATGCCGGTACCTCGTTTCCTACCTTCCAAACTTCAAAGAAGTTCTTCTGCTGTTCGCAGAATTGAAACTGTGAGGACGAATCGTGAGTCGTGCTTGGGTAGTTCAGTGGTCATATTGTCAGTCCGAAGCTCGTGGTCTGGTGTCAATCCCGTTTCGCGCGTCGGGCGACTAGGTTGTGCTATTAGTTACGCTTCTACCGTAGCGCTGCGTGTTTTCCTCGTGTCCGTTTAATGTCGTGTTGAAGTCCGTGCGCGTCGCACCGGTGGTTGTCGTCTCGTGTTCGTGCGGACCATCCTGTCGCGGCGTCGTCTCGCGCCGTGATGTCCACCATGGTTCCCACGAAAATTCCGCGTACAAGTACTGTCAGCTTCACCTTCGACAAATCCACGCGCCACGTCCAGCCCGGTTCTTTGGAGATACATGAATGGTTAGTCGATACAATTAAAGCCACTACTGATCAAGTGCATACTGCATATTTTGACAGCGAATTATATGCGTTCTTTTATGAATTTTCTTGATCCGCACAACGTTGATACGATATTTTCTCGTCACGGTTCTCAGGTACCCTTTACGCACCGTGATGGTTCCACTAGTATGGTTCTCTTGGCAAATGCAGAAGTGATATATACGAACGTCCGGGTGTTTAACCTTCCGCTCGAGGTAGACGATTGTTTTCTGAGGCCCGTTTTGCATCCTTATGGGGATATGCGTCATTTTCGAAAGGAACTCTGGTCTGCTCAGCACTGCTTACAGGTTTATAGTGGTATTCGATCGGTGGAAATGGTGGTCAAAAAACATATTCCTTCTCATCTAAGTTTATGTGGTTATATGGTCCGTAATACGTACAGTGGCCAAGAAGGAACATATTGTAATCAAACCGGTCATTTCCGTACTAATTGCCCGCGGCGTGTGATGGTGTTAAAAGCTACATACGAAGAGCGTAAAAAATTTACTTTAGCTGATCTTCTCCCGCAGGGATCTCAGACTGAATCGCTCCCTGTTACTGAGGGACGCAGTGATCCGTTAACCGACAACTCCCGTGATTTTCCCCCGCTGTCCTTGCGTAGGGCTGTTGATGCCGTTACTCCAGATGTGAGAAATCATGGCGGACACAACAAGCGTCGCCGAACACAGGATGATGCGGCTGATCAACCTTCCCTGTTGGCTCGCCCCTCCGATGGGCCTCCAGTAACGCACCCCCTTTCTCAGTCTGAAATCGTGCATGAGGGCGCCATAGGTGCTTTTACGCCTGTGCAAAAGGTCCTTGACACCTTATCTGGCGTTGTTCCTGTTGTCGAGGTCACCCCTTCGGAGACGCCTGTGAAGGAACCTACTTCCGGTTCCCACGTGTCTTCTCCCATTCTCTCGGACACTTCTCCTGTTGACTGTTTCCCATCCCCCTTCTGAAACTTCTGTCGCCCCTCTGCGTCGCAGCCTTTTCCCACGAAACAACTGATTAACAACGGGATCCACGTCCCTCTGTGAACTCATGTCTGTGGATGAGTGGGATGTAGAGGTCTCTCCCTCGCAATCTGAAACATGATGCTCCCACGCGACCGAACGCGGCAGCGTCGGCGCCGCACAGCTCTAGTAGAATCCGTAAACAGCCACAGACAGCCGCGTCACGGTCGAAGAAAAAGCGGTGGGAGGATGAGGGTTCTGTTTCGTAGTTCTTCTCTCTCGGGTTCAGCATTCATTCTGGTAGGATTACTTGTATGTTGCGCCGCAACTGACGGATCTCTACCGTTCTTTGTTCTTCTTTCTGGGTTGAAGTTCCATGCGAGCATTCACATTTCATACTCTGAATATTAACAGAATATGTTCTGAGCTTCGGCTCGCCGCTTTGCGACAGTTTATATATCAATATGGGGCAGATGATGTTCTTTTACAGGAATTCTTATTAGACCAGTTTTCCATTCCTGGGTTCTCAACCTTTTTTTAATGTACCTTCCAAACTTTCTACGGGCACTGCCTTGTTCATTCCGGTGATGGATTTCGAAGTACGCGACAGTGGAAGGGGGATCGGGTGCACGTTTTGTGATCTCAGTTTAATCCTTCTATAATGCCCCTTTTGGCACAGGTTGTACTACCGCAAGTTCGAGTTTCTATCAAGAAGAAGGTAAATCCCCGACAAAGATTAAAATTAGGAGACTGATCCACTGGCCGTAGAACACAATTGCAGTCCTCACCTAAGATAATTTCAGTAAAGAACTCTACGACCTGGTGTGCTCCATGCGCCTGTGTGACGTGTGGGTTTCTCGCTTTCCTACACTTGTGCAACTCCCACGTCTAGCAGTCGCCTCGATCGCTTTTACCTTTCCGATTCTTTGTGTGGGTAACTTCTGATCATTCTGTTTTACTGATCATTGCACCGTAGCCGTCACGTTTAAGTACGAGCAGCAACCGGTAAAATTGTTTCGTCCTCCCTGGATGCTCAATATAGCCTACATGCAAGATACCTCTCTTGGTGTCGTCCTGGAGGACTTGTACTATGGACCGGTACTCTTCTATCGTGGCGTGGTGGACACTGCATGCTAAACCACAAATCCGTAGGGCTCTCAAGCGTTTTGGAGCTGCGAAGGTGGCAGACGATCGACGAAATCAAGAATTTTACTATTCAGTCTTACATCAACTGTATGATAGTGCTATGCATGCTGCCCTACGGGTTCCTTATATACAGCCCATCAAAGCTAAACAGATGCAGCTCAAACGCATTCAAATGGAGGGATTGCAGACGAGGTCTCAACTACGTTCCCTTTAACAAGACGAATAGTCACTATACCATCTAGTCCGTTTACGGGCGCGCCGGAAACGTGCGTGCCTAGCCTCCCTCACAATCGCTGACGGCCGCAAGTTCACCTCTCGCCGTGACATTTCCGAATTTATTTACACCTATTTTACAGGTCTGTACGATACCCATGTCCGGGCTAACAACTCTCTCGACGACTTTTCATCCTTGCTGCATCGAGTCGTCACTCCTCAATTAAATGACGCCTTTCTGCGTCCCTTTCATAAGGATGATATATATGTTAGTTTTTAGCAATGACGCGGCATAATACCCAGAAGAATTTAAATCACTACAATAATAAACTAAAACCGACGTATCTTCCGAATTACAACGGCCTTCCTCAGGGAACGACATAACCAGAAGAATTTTAATCACTATGACACCGGCCGCAGAAGCCTACGTTCTTTTAACATATATGATGTAGTTACAGGATCTCAGTCCCGCAAGTCGCCTGGATTAGGCGATATTCCTAAGGAGTTTTATGTTCACTTTTGGTCACTCATTGGTGACACCTTAACGTCAATCATAAATGAGTTGATGCAGGGAGTCTCACTTCCTGCCCCTTTTCAAAACGGTTCAAATGGCTCTGAGCACTATGGGACTTATCATCTGAGGTCATCAGTCCCGTAGACTTAGAACTACTTAAACCTAACTAACCTGAGACAGCAGCAGCGCGGTTCCGGACTGAAGCGCCTAGAACCGCTCTGCCACAGCGGCCGGCTGCTACCTTTCAGGAAGGTAAAGTGGTCCTCCTTTTTGTGGCGGTGTTCGTAGCGACAAACACTTGGCTGTGGAAATGGCTTACGAAGTCACCGCCACACTTTTAATAGCGGGCCGACCGGTCCGCTGGATCAGTGAACAGAAAGATGAAAACCCAAACACTCATATTAAATAAAAGTCGGTACTTATCTTTTATTAAGGAAGATACAGTAACACAGTAGTGAACTCGGTGTCTACAGAAATCTGTCTAGTTCGAGTCGGAGCGGCTAGGTCAGCGTCGGCTGACGACAAACAACAACTCTGCTGCGATGAACACACAACTGACTAGCAAGTACACGATTCGGTGGCGAGTATACAACTGAGTGGCGAATCCAGAACTGTCCTAGCGCTCGCAACTCCAGCGCTTAAGAAGCCAGAAGCCAGCGGTGGCGCGCACAGACTTGCGGCGATTTCCTGTATCGCTGGCGCTGCTTATGCGGACGGCGTCCGGACTTTGATGCTGCCAACCTTTTGGCAGCGGGCTCGGGTGGCATTACTGGCTAGGACATAACACTCCTCCCGAAATCCTTAGGTCGCCCTGCGATTGACTCCCTTCATCATATTACTCTCCTTAACTTCGATTATAATACACTCCTGGAAATGGAAAAAAGAACACATTGACACTTGTGTGTCAGACCCACCATACTTGCTCCGGACACTGCGAGAGGGCTGTACAAGCAATGATCACACGCACGGCACAGCGGACACACCAGGAACCGCGGTGTTGGCCGTCGAATGGCGCTAGCTGCGCAGCATTTGTGCACCGCCGCCGTCAGTGTCAGCCAGTTTGCCGTGGCATACGGAGCTCCATCGCAGTCTATAACACTGGTAGCATGCCGCGACAGCGTGGACGTGAACCGTATGTGCAGTTGACGGACTTTGAGCGAGGGCGTATAGTGGGCATGCGGGAGGCCGGGTGGACGTACCGCCGAATTGCTCAACACGTGGGGCGTGAGGTCGCCACAGTACATCGATGTTGTCGCCAGTGGTCGGCGGAAGGTGCACGTGCCCGTCGACCTGGGACCGGACCGCAGCGACGCACGGATGCACGCCAAGACCGTAGGATCCTACGCAGTGCCGTAGGGGACCGCACCGCCACTTCCCAGCAAATTAGGGACACTGTTGCTCCTGGGGTATCGGCGAGGACCATTCGCAACCGTCTCCATGATGCAGGGCTACGGTCCCGCACACCGTTAGGCCGTCTTCCGCTCACGCCCCAACATCGTGCAGCCCGCCTCCAGTGGTGTCACGACAGGCGTGAATGGAGGGACGAATGGAGACGTGTCGTCTTCAGCGATGAGAATCGCTTCTGCCTTGGTGCCAATGATGGTCGTATGCGTGTTTGGCGCCGTGCAGGTGAGCGCCACAATCAGGACTGCATACGACCGAGGCACACAGGGCCAACACCCGGCATCATGGTGTGGGGAGCGATCTCCTACACTGGCCGTACACCACTGGTGATCGTCGAGGGGACACTGAATAGTGCACGGTACATCCAAACCGTCATCGAACCCATCGTTCTACCATTCCTAGACCGGCAAGGGAACTTGCTGTTCCAACAGGACAATGCAGGTCCGCATGTATCCCGTGCCACCCAATGTGCTCTAGAAGGTGTAAGTCAACTACCCTGGCGAGCAAGATCTCCGGATCTGTCCCCCATTGAGCATGTTTGGGACTGGATGAAGCGTCGTCTCACGCGGTCTGCACGTCCAGCACGAACGCTGGTCCAACTGAGGCGCCAGGTGGAAATGGCATGGCAAGCCGTTCCACAGGACTACATCCAGCATCTCTACGATCGTCTCCATGGGAGAACAGCAGCCTGCATTGCTGCGAAAGGTGGATATACACTGTACTAGTGCCGACATTTTGCATGCTCTGTTGCCTGTGTCTATGTGCCTTTGGTTCTGTCAGTGTGATCATGTGATGTATCTGACCCCAGGAATGTGTCAATAAAGTTTCCCCTTCCTGGGACAATGAATTCACGGTGTTCTTATTTCAATTTCCAGGAGTGTATTATCGCTCGAGCAATTAGTGTCCCTCTCTCTAAGCTGCTCGATACCATTATTGCCGCCCAACAAAGCTGCGTGTAAATAGGAGGAACGTGTTGTTATTCTTTGCTTGCTGCCGAAGGACGAACAGCCGTAGGCATCCATCGAAGAATGGAGAATGTTTATGGAGCGGCATGGTGCACCATTCCACACCTGTGGTTTGCTACACACAAGTTTCGTACTGGTGGCGATTCGACCCAAGACGGCGGTCGATTTGGGAGGCCAGTCTCATCCATTAAGGACAACGCGCGTGGTGGTGATGCGATTAGGACGGACCAGAACACAACCATTCGCGGACAATAAAGTATCTCGATATCTACTTCGATATCGTGCAACACATTATCCAGCAGTATCCAGCTACCCAGTTTGCTTTCTGTTCGGCATTCAGTGGCCGGGGTACTAACCGGCTGCAGAACTTAATGTAGCCTGTTTATCTGAAGCACCCGCTGCGTTAAAGGCAACACGCTTCTTGAACGTGTTGTTGCAAGCGAGGAGAGCTGATGCCACCATAGCAAATTGGAGTCGAAGGTGTCCACGATGCAGTTGTGTCATCCATCACGCCCTCATCACAAGAAGTTCAAGAGCCAGCCATCTGATAGGAAGGTGATGCTCACCCTGTTCTTTACCATGGTCAATTGCTCATTTGTTCCGAGGACCTGGTGTCTCCATCACTGGAGAACGGTACGGCGCAACGCTGGGGAAATTAGAGCGCGCAGTTAATTCGAAACGTACTGGAAAACTGCGATAAGGGGTGCTTCTGCATCAGTCCCTTTGGTCCTGATCTCTCCCATACTATTGTTGCTACTTCGGTACCCTAGAAAATGCCTTGTGGGGTCAACGATTCCTGTCGGACGAGGATGTGCAGCAGGCAGCTACGGACGTCCTCACACAGCGTGACACGATGTTTTGCCGAACGGACTCCATCAACCTGGTGCGTCGGTGGGATAATTGCCCCAATGCACACGGCGATTTTGCCTGATTGGAAAATCTATTCTGGACTGTACGGCCATCGAACGGAAACTTTTTGATCGCCCCTTATACTGTATTTCTTTCTCTTGCTTTTCCTACTACTGAATTAGAGATTCGAAAACTTGTCATTGAAGTCTATATCTCAATAATTTCTTTCGTTTCTTTATAGTTTTTCCAATGTTTTCATCGTCTACTGAGCTAATACGCACTTACATTGTGCTATTGTCGTGAGTGTTGATTATTTTTGTATCTCGGCCAGAACAATGCGTTCACTATGCTAGTCGTAGCGGCTTCTTGCATTCCTACAGTTATTATTCATTATTACTACTGCTTTTACTTAACTCCTATTTGCTTTTTTGTTGCTATCTCTGTATTCTTCTGAATTATCCATTTATATTTTCAAATGCTCTAGTTTACAGACTCGGTTAATGGATCAACCATTCCATGCCCCGACTTGTAGAACGGTACTTGTGTTTTTCCTTATGACGTCCTCCAGAAAATCTTCCATCCGGAAAGGGGCACTGTTTCACCTCCCATATTTTTTAAGGATGATGTCGTTCTCTTGGGTAAAATAAACTGAAGAGTTCGATTTCCTCGGAAAATCTAACAGCTGTTCCCCTTGTATGAGCCGTTCCGAGACGCAAGATAACAAGGCTGTCCTGGCGAATGTTACAAAGCCAGCTCCCTCAATCTTCCAGACTGCTGCTCGTGCAACTTCTGGAAAGGTTGCTGCCTCTCTTTAGGTATTGTAAGTTAGTCCATCAATCCCTCTTATATACTTCTGAAGTTTATATTTCCAGTACGAGTCTCTGTATGTTTGAACCACAAAATATATCGAACCACGGCAAGGTACATGGTATGTCGTTACAGAGTCTGCAGATTTCCACATTGGTTAGAACACGGGTTGGTTTATTCACACCACTGTTCAACAGTATTTTTTTACCTCATTATGAAAATTCCAGTCCTTATGAAAAACGAGTGACGTAATATACGTAACACGAACGTGGTTTTACGTTGCGAAGTGAGTATACACGACCGACGTCGCAGCTGAAGAGGAGATGGGGTAATCATCAGTAAGGTCGGATTCAGCCAACAAGCGATACGGGAAGGAGACAGAAGAAAGGTGGGACTGTTACACCGTAAATACCTCCACCGAGCGCTGCCAAACTGATCTTATAGCATTCTCTACCAATGGTATATGTTATGTACAACGTCATCATTATGCGAGCTTATTATCAACTCAGGAACAAGCCATTGCTATAGATGAAAAATAGTGTGGGTACGCGGTGGTTATCCGTTGTGTCTAAAGTTGTGGGAACTTTTCAGGTGGATATCGCAACACAGCGTTTCCAGTGGACTTGCAAGTGCGGCTTATCTCCAAGTTTCAGATTTTAAGAAAGGTTGAAAGATTGTCATGAAAGACATGAGAGCATCAGACTATGGCACAGACCACGGAGACTTTCGTGGTGCAGAGTCAGAGCCGGCTGGTGTACTGGGCGGCGTTCTGCGGTGTTCAGCAGTGAGTCGCGCTGCTGTTTCTAGTGGTTACAACGACGCCATCATCTCTGCGGAGACTACGCGAAATGCCGCTGGAAACAGCGAGCCTCGAGATCCTACAACTACTGGAATCACGCTTTGCACCTGACAGCTGGACCGAGCTGGTATTGTTGAAGGGAGATTGAATGCTAGCCAGTAAGCAACAAGAATGGTGAAAATTGGCGTTATTTGTTTCATGGCCTGGATAACAAGTGGTATGTTCCGACAGGACAGACCCCACACGAAAGATCCCGCCACAGACGCCTTGAGGTATGTTCTGATGCTTGACTGGACTGCCCAGTCAACAGATATGTCATTCATAGAGCATGTCTGTGATGTGATGGAAGGCCTTGTGCCTTCGTACTAACTGCTAGCCAGCAATAATCATGAACTGATACAACTAGTGTTTTTAGAATGGCAATGAATTTCTCAAGACAAAAGTCGGAGCTTATTCCTGTCCGGTGGTCAGACCTCATGCTGATGTTCCTAATGAATACCTGTTGAGAATGAAATGAAAATTGAATTTTTTAGTGCTTATTATTTGATGAACATGTCCACAATGTTTAAAAGTGACGCACGTGTCTTAGACTATCAGTTTCTTTGGTGTTTATGGCACCAATTATACACGATCAACCCAAAGTACTGAGTAGTGGAATACTGAAAAATGCTGGAACGGGCAGAATACGCTGGACTCCGTTCCCGCCACCAAAACTTGAATGATTCCTTCCGGCGCCGACGTACGCAGTAGAACAGTTTATCACAAAGGTCGTCGCCATTAATCAGGTATTTGTCCATTCTGAAACATTTTTTCACCAACAGCAAAACGTTAGTTGAATCTGTACATGATTAATTACTCTCTGTCTACACTCTTGTAACTATCGAGAACGCATATAATTCATTCATATCTGTTAGAGAGCAGGATGTTGTGTCCTGCTGCCTGTCTTCACTCTTCCTTTTCTCAGCCAACGTCGCACAACACTATAGCCTGCACGCTATCTTTACAGTTACCCATGCAAAATAAATTTTTAACACCTCAGGTGGAAACCACCGAAACAAAATACACGAAGAAATCAATGCAGATGGAAAACCTGTAGTTTGAGAACAGCAGCAGCTTGCACATAATCACATTTCTCGAACCTATTGTGGGGTACTGTTGCTGTTTGTGGATATCCGCTTAGGCTTGCTGAAATTTCCTGCAGTAACCTCAGTTAATTCTCAAATATTGGTCGTTCGCAGTCCAAATCCGCTTCCCTTATCGAGACATAATAAACTACCAGAGGAAGCGAATGGGACTCTGGGTGCGCTGCGGTAAGCTACCTGAGAGTTTGAGCGCTAAACACCGTTATTAGCCGGTTGGAGCAGACCGCACACGCACACACACACACACACACACACACACATTGAGAGCACAGACACGTCGGTTCGCGGCAACGCTGGCCGCCTGCCACTAGCAGCTGCTTCACAGGATGTGCGGCCGCTCTTTGTTGTTAAGTGCAGCTGTCTCATGTTCTAAATAGGTTGTACAACCCGCCGGAAGTCACGCTAGTAGAATTATTTGTCCTAGATAAAGCATTCGACAACGTACGTAAAAGGAAGAAATATAATGCTCTCAGAAGACTGGGTATAATCTGTATGTGAAGATGGGCAATATGCTATACTCGCTTGTGCAGGAGAATGAATAACAAATAACTGACGCCAACAGAGATACTGACAGATCAAAAAAGTGTAACTGAGAGACGGTCAGAACAGCAGAAATAGTGCATCCGTCCAACATATGCAGGGTGAGTCACATAAAACTTGCACCGCAATTACTCTGGAAATGGATAGTGCTATTTATGTGCTGTTTTCACAGAATGGATTCGTAGTCAAGATCTCGAACTGTTAGCGAATAAAAGAATTTAAGTTTCCACTAAAATACTCTTAAGTATTGTTAATTTTTTTAATGTAGCAATGCCTATTGACGTTAACAGACCAACAATATGGTAAATTAGAATGTCTACTGTTTGTTGCAGGATTCTAGTAAGTTGTTTCGAGATATTGCATTTTGAAAAGTTTCTACACAGGCACTTGTACAGGACCTGTGTTAGGACACACTAAAGAGTAACACAAGGATATTCACTAGCTATGTGGAATCTGAACAGTAACGAAACAACTGACCATCATGTCTAGCATCAGAAATTTTCGTAGTATTAATGTTGCAAGGTAGTTACTTTTATATAATACTTTTGCCACTATTTTGTAAACATTTTCTTACGAATGTATATGATTATGTAGTTTAATTGTAGTATCAATAAAAGAATTATCTAATAACACGTAGTAAACACGCTGGTCTGGTAAGTGCGATTTTCTGTTCTGAACGGTCAGGGTACTGAAGTAGGGAACGCTGCTGCTGGACGCACAATGCAGCCGAGTCTGGCGCCAGCTCTTGTATGCAGTGGAGTCTGGCAAAAGCGCCCACGCGCAGTCGTTGCTAGCGGCACCTTATAAGGTACCAAACAGGAAGAACTGTATATTATGGCCAGGCGTAATTACACCGTACAAATAGTTAAAGAGGAATTAACATGAAAGAAGTGTACCATGGACCCAAAATAGTTTATTGCAAAACAACGCTAATGAAGAGCCTATTGCTAGGAATTTTCAGCGATTATTATATTACGCAGCACCAGCAGCCACTCACTGCAGCAAGACCAAACCAACTTTATCATTTAGAACTGTATCAAGGCTAGCTAGCCTAGTAGTTTCATTTTGGAATAGTTACCAAATTAACGTTAAACCTGTGTTACAAGTGCTGAAACTTGATCAGTTCCCAAGTAGGGTCCTACCCTGCCATTATTAATTAAAAGCGAGTGTAATTGTTCGCGATAAAAAGACAAAATTTCTGGGCTAATTTAATTTTGATAATTCGTTTAGTGAAAGTTATGAAAACTTAAAAAATAATTGAGACTGATAGTTAAAGATAATGGACTTTGTTACTCAACGAAATCTTCACTTTAAATCCTCACTGAAACTACTGTTTCATAATCACTGAATATTAATACTGGTTTTGTTAAGATCACTGTAGATCAGAACGATTAATTTCTTCGTGAGATCAATAATCTGTGCTCTCATTTCCAACACATGTAAAGTGTGGTTAGTACATAACTGCTGATTAACTTTTGCATGAGTTTCATTAAATAAGATGTGGTGTCACCCCCAGACACCACACTTGCTAGATGGTAGCCTTTAAATCGACCGCGGTCCGGTAGTATACGTCGGATCCGCGTGTCGCCAGTATCAGTGATTGCAGACCGAGTGCCGCCACACGGCAGGTCTAGAGAGACTTCCTAGCACTCGCCCCAGTTGTACAACCGACTTTGCTAGCGATGGTTCACTGACAAAATACGCTCTCATTTGCCGAGACGATAGTCTAGCATAGCCTTCAGCTACGTCATTTGCTACGACCTAGCAATGCGCCATATTCAGTTACTATTGATATTGTGAATCATGTACCGTCAAGACCGACGTTCATCATTAATGTATTAAAGTTAAGTATTGCACCAGCTACGTCCGTTTTTATAAATTCTAATTTCCTTGTCCTGTTCCAGACCTCACGCCAGCCTGCGTGAGCTAAAACGCGTGCCTTTCGGCCTCCTCTAGTAACACGGTGTTGGCTCTCCTGCCAACCACAACACAAGACATATTTTGGTTAACAGAAAATATTTATTTAAGAACAATTAAAATAGCAGAAATTTTAGCAGTAGGCATTGTAATTGGCTACGCAAAGCTATTTATTACGCAAATTGAGTGACTCACAATTAACAATCAAGCGCATATGCTTAGTGTAGTTTGCTTTACTGATTTTACAATTAGATTTATTTGATATGGCAAAACGAGATTTTTAACTCCAACTCAAGTTAGCCTTATTGTGCCCGTTCCCGCCTGATTGCATTAATTATTACGTAAATATTTTTCCAAGACAAATCATACAGTGTTGTTCGCTAACACCGTGAGTTGGTGACCGGTTTCCATGACCATTGCAATCTAAACTAAAAAATATTAAACTCCATTATCTGAAATTTCACTATTTACTTCGCAGTATTTTCCATTTGTAAAAATTCTTTTGATCGTTACTGCGTGGAACTAGTCGACCAATAACGATTCTATTTTAACTGATTCTACTTTTATTTTGTTTCGTTTTTTCTTCGGGACTGATGATTTTTCCCAGACAACAGGAACACTAGTAACACGTGTCATCAGTTATTTCTATTATCCGAAAGTCTCGGTCCCTTATCAATTGTACTTGATATGTGATTGTAGATACCGTCTTTTAGCGTTCCCCACAGAAAATGTGTACACGCGTCGAATCCGGGAAACGAGCCGGCCATGTACAGGTCTTCTACGTCCAGTCCAACAATTTGAAACAATTCGTTAAGACCTGACGTGATGAAACTTCCTGGCAGATTAAAACTGTGTGCCGGACCGAGACTCGAACTCGGGACCTTTGTGCCGGACCGAGCACTTGCCCGCGGAAGGCAGAGTTTTTCACTCTGTGCCGATATGAAACTTCCTGGCAGATTAAATCTCATTCTGGAAACATGATGTAGTACTTTATGCACTATGGGCTGGACAGCCATCATGTTGGCACCACATGTTCCTTCCTGCAGAGAAACACCTTCTAGCAACCGTAGAAGATATAGGCAGATGATTCGCTATTCCACGGCAGACGTTTGCAGTCCATGGACGCTGAAGTTCCACCTGACGAAGCCAACGGAGCTGTCAGCAGGCCAGTAGCACATGTATCGGCGGTCAAGATGATCATGACTGGTAATCCATCATCCTCTGCCCGTTCAAATAATCTTACAATAAGGGTCTGTCCTTTAGTATGATGATAATGCTACATGTTGGATTTCTGTGTCTTTACACTAGCGCTCAGTCACAAACTCTTGCGCAGTTCAAAGGTAGGAGCTCAACCTCAGAGCATTGTATTTTATTTTTCACTGATTGCACGTTATGATAACAGGTAAGTCTGTGGAATGTTCGATGTTGCTTTCTCCATTGGTTCATTTTTGTAAATTCGTGGTAGGGTATTATGGGGCCAAACTGCTGAGGTCATCGATCCCTAAACTTATCCCACTACTGAATCTAAAACTTACGCTAAGGACAACACACACACACACACACACGCACACACACACACTCACACACACACACTCACACTCACACACACACACACACACACACACACACACACACACACACACACACTCAAGCCCGCGGGAGGACTCGAACCTCCGACGGAGGGAGCCGCGCGGACCATGGCAAGACGACTCAGACCGCGCAGCTATTTCTTGTTCTTCATGGCTGTAGTCTGTATGCCATTTGGTATTTTAGAATCTATTTTGAGAATATTTTAGAAGTTTGCAAACTGCTACAGATACTCTTTAGCCAAGGGTATCTGTTTTCTGGATTTATCCTAAAAGAGATGTTTTCCTCTCACCCTTGCCAAGAGGTATTTGACCATGCGTGGACTGAGATCCATTCCCTATATCATGAATCATTTGTACCAATCTTCCCTTCCTAATCCTGTTGCCTGTCGGTCATACTTGGTGAAAGATCATCTATTGACAGTCTCACAGAGACCATGCGCAACAGAGCAAGTAGTACAACTGCCGTCTCTAACCTCACTTCATCCGCCTCTCAGTTCCATTAACGTGTGGCTGATCATGAGACTCAAGCAGCCCAGCAGAATGTACATTGGTGCCGAAAATCAGGGAAGCTGCCCTATCCAGCTCACCGCCTATTTCACATCCACCATCCCTGTCCGAACTGTTTCCCGCCTCATCCACTGTCACTACATGGTCCCCTATCGAATAATCGTTACATAAAGACCCCAAGTCTTCTACCATTTATCTTAGGTGACAGCTGATGCGGTGACGGCTCGTGCTGAAGTGGCAACGGCGTATTCTTCCACTCAGTATCGTCCCGTGACTCACTGCGGTAGCCCCTAGCAAGGGGCTACGGCGTGACACGGAGATGTCCGTCCCAGAATAATTGTAGGGAAGTATCACATCCTCTGCCTAACCATCGACCCGTCCATCCAGGCGACGTTTCTTCGTCTCTTCTTTCTCCTAGAAAAGGACTACTTCACGCACCGTCTGTCGGAGGTACACTTCTGGAAACTGAAATAAGAACACCGTGAATTCATTGTCCCAGGAAGGGGAAACTTTATTGACACATTCCTGGGGTCAGATTCATCACATGATCACACTGACAGAACCACAGGCACATAGACACAGGCAACAGAGCATGCACAATGTCGGCACTAGTACAGTGTATATCCACCTTTCGCAGCAATGCAGGCTGCTATTCTCCCATGGAGACGATCGTAGAGATGCTGGATGTAGTCCTGTGGAACGGCTTGCCATGCCATTTCCACCTGGCGCCTCAGTTGGACCGGCGTTCGTGCTGGACGTGCAGACCGCGTGAGACGACGCTTCATCCAGTCCCAAACATGCTCAATGGGGGACAGATCCGGAGATCTTGCTCGCCAGGGTAGTTGACTTACACCTTCTAGAGCACGTTGGGTGGCACGGGATACATGCGGACGTGCATTGTCCTGTTGGAACAGCAAGTTCCCTTGCCGGTCTAGGAATGGTAGAACGATGGGTTCGATGACGGTTTGGATGTACCGTGCACTATTCAGTGTCCCCTCGACGATCACCAGTGGTGTACGGCCAGTGTAGGAGATCGCTCCCCACACCATGATGCCGGGTGTTGGCCCTGTGTGCCTCGGTCGTATGCAGTCCCGATTGTGGCGCTCACCTGCACGGCGCCAAACACGCATACGACCATCATTGTCACCAAGGCAGAAGCGACTCTCATCGCTGAAGACGACACGTCTCCATTCGTCCCTCCATTCACGCCTGTCGCGACACCACTGGAGGCGGGCTGCACGATGTTGGGGCGTGAGCGGAAGACGGCCTAACGGTGTGCGGGACCGTAGCCCAGCTTCGTGGAGACGGTTGCGAATGGTCCTCGCCGATACCCCAGGAGCAACAGTGTCCCTAATTTGCTGGGAAGTGGCGGTACGGTCCCCTACGGCACTGCGTAGGATCCTACGGTCTTGGAGTGCATCCGTGCGTCGCTGCGGTCCGGTCCCAGGTCGACGGGCACGTGCACCCTCCGCCGACCACTGGCGACAACATCGATGTACTGTGGAGACCTCACGCCCCATGTGTTGAGCAGTTCGGCGGTACGTCCACCCGGCCTCCCGCATGCCCACTATACGCCCTCGCTCAAAGTCCGTCAACTGCACATACGGTTCACGTCCACGCTGTCGCGGCATGCTACCAGTGTTAAAGACTGCGATGGAGCTCCGTATGCCACGGCAAACTGGCTGACACTGACGGCGGTGGTGCACAAATGCTGCGTAGCTAGCGCCATTCGACGGCCAACACCGCGGTTCCTGGTGTGTCCGCTGTGCCGTGCGTGTGATCATTGCTTGTACAGCCCTCTCGCAGTGTCCGGAGCAAGTATGGTGGGTCTGACACACCGGTGTCAATGTGTTCTTTTTTCCATTTCCAGGAGTGTATTTATTCGGTGTTTCTGCCACTGTTTAGAAGTTTCTAGGGCGGTGACTGATTATTTGGTCTTTTATCTATGCTTCTCACGTTGGGCAGAAACGTGACCAATGTCACACACGTGCTGGCTTTCCCAGTTCGACTGCTGCCGCTTCCGAATATTGTGGCTTGACTTGTCAAAGTCTCTAAAATGTTCACTTAACTTGTTATTTATGGTTGTTCAATGCAGAAAAATACATAAGAAATTATTACACGTAATTATTATACACCCTACATACTATTTGTGGACCAATTTTTATATAAAGTAATTCCAAACTTTTCGTTATGCTTTGGAATTTATTTTTAAGCAACACGTAGAAGGGCGGATTATAGGAATTAATCACGAATATACTGTTTGAAAACTGTCCAAAATAGCCCAGAGAAAAAAAAAAAAATTCTAGGTGTAAACGAAGCACCACAACCAAAGCTGTAGCTACAGCAGAGGGTTGAATGTCAGTGCTATACGAGTATTTAAGCTATTAAATGGTCCCATATCTTAGGAAAAAATTTAATTATTCCACAGTATTTTAATCAGAAAAATACTAATTAATTTTGGACCAAGTGGGTGGTCTCACGCTTGTGGAGTAGGAGATGCGACGTTTTGAAATTACACGCTTTTGGGTATTTCGTAAAGCAAATTATTTTTTAATAGTGCTTAACATTTCTTGTCGAAGCACAATTACTTATCAGTGATGGACAATAGGCAAAGCTTTCTTCTACTTGGGAGACCAAGACATTTGAAATTTGTATCTACGCAAGATTGTCAATGAGAGTCAAATCTAAAAATTTTATATTAGATTAAGACATCAGCTTTGAAACTAAGTTTCTCATCAGTTTTAAAATTATTAAGTGAAAATTTAAAATATAAGACAAATAGTAACAGTTATCAACAAATTAAATCACTTGAAAGATAAGCAACGAAACGACTAGTAGGTTAATCCTTTTTACAATAAGTGAAGGTCAAGCTCCTCGTTTCCAAAAGAAATCCGTTTACACGTCAGATTAACTTTAGATTATGCGGTCGGCTGATACCACTTGATATTGCCTATGGCTGGTTGTTTTTTCTTGCAACAACAACTTCAGCACATAATAACAGTAGTTCCAGGAACGCAACTCTTAAGCTCTTAAAATAACCGCCTGACGGAATGGTCGAGCGGTTCTAGGCGCTTCAGTCTGGAACCGCGCGACCGCTACGGTCGCAGGTTTGAATCCTGCCTCGGGCGTGGATGTGTGTGATGTCCTTAGGTTGGTTAGGTTTAAGTAGTTCTAAGTTCTAGGGGTCTGATGACCTCAAATGCTAAGTCCCATAGTGCTCAGAGTCATTTGAACCATTTCTTAAAATAACCGAGCAACGTGAATAAAATATCTTGGCCCTTAATAACATCAGAGCTTGGCGGAGTTAGCATATTTAAATACAGGACTTGATGTAACATTTTTTCGGTAAATTACGAGAAGGAGGTAGACAAGTTAACTGGGAAACCAACTGACAAATGTAAATACTAAAAACAAACGCAACACCTCAATTACTTGGTACAGTTTAAAGCAGGGAATTTGAATTGCCCAAAAATTACGGAACAAAGAAAGAAGCTGGGCAAGCTTAACTGAAAAACTGAAATTTGAATAACCAGCACCTGAACTGCTTAGTAAAATGTTGGGAAGACCTCGTTTAATTTAAAAAGTGTAAAAAGTGTAGTGCACCAGCACATCGATTTTGGAATTGTACACGTAGTGAACAGTATGGTGAACTTCACACAGGTCTGCTTTAGCAAGAATTTCTTGAGCAGGATAAATGCTTACGTACCCAGCTTGGCAGGACTAACATTCTCCCCCTCCCCCCCCCCCCCCCCGACACACACACACACACACACACACACACACACACACACACACGCTCTCGCTCTGGCGCCCGCCCTTCCTCTGTCAGTCTGGCCTTCTCTCTTCTCTCTAGCGCCGTCGCGCGATCCCTTTTAAGACTTGCCGCGCCACAGTTTCTCTAATATCTGAGCGGCGATTTAACGCAAGATATCAAACTCCGATGAAAGCTGGAGCACGGTATGTGGCTCCACGGCTCAGTAAGGAGGTAAGTCATGTTCATATTGCAAAGGAAAACAGACTCGTAGGTTTATCACAGCTGAAAAGGAAAACAAATTATGGCAATTTCATTTAGAGAACTACCCTCTGCTGGCAGCACTGTCCCTGAGGAATAGTAATGGTGATTTGCGTCAAGAACAGCTGGACGCCTCCAAACAGTAACGACTGTCGTGGATACTGTAGGAAACTTGTCAGTTACCGTTTTCCTGGCTCCCACATACCGAGTTGTTGGCGACTGCTATCTCAAACTGGTCTTTTTATTGTTTGATTGACAGTCATCTATGTGGATACATTCATCACGCTCTATGTGTTTACCTTTATGTTAATCTGCAGTATTATTCTTAAAGTATATATAAATACTGAAAATGAGATACCAGTGCTAGTATGGTTTTTGACTTTCGCGAAATACGAAAGAGGCGGCGCCATGTGCCGGTTGACGGTAGACACTGCAAAAATCATCGTGTCCGATTCTCATAGACTGTTCAGTGCGAGTTGATGATGTCCACTAGAACGAAACCGTTAGTGACTTAATAAACACAACGTATTTAAGGTAACATCAGCATGTGAATTGACCAGTTGATAAATTTCCACCGCCACTTGAGTTTGTGCAAAGTTCTGTGAGTAGTCAACAGCAATCCAGGTTATTAACTGAATTTCCATAGAAGCTACCACCAGCCTTGAAAATGCCGTCTGCAGATGGAAACTAAACTTTGCACAAAACTCTTCCAAACTCTTCCAAACGGTTTTGGTGATCGGGTTAAGCTACAGATTACCCTAAGTCAAGGTTAGGCTGAAGGATAACTTGGTTGCAAATGTGAAAGAAATAAAAGAGGGTTGTGGTGAATGATCTGTAAGCTAACAAATGTGAGATTCCAACCTAAGTTAAAGTCCAGCTTAGCAAAGTTAATTCACACATTCCAAACTGTCAAAGCAACCTGGCTGTGCTGACCGACTGATCTGTAACTTCGCCAATTCATAATCCACTGCCACCTTATTTGCTAAGTCAACGAATCTGAAAGCAAGAAACCATATGAAGTATTATCTCCACTGTAGTGCCACTAGCAGGTTAAGAGTAAAATTTGCGATAGCACGTGGTGGAACATTTCATTAGGCGCCCGTTGCCAGGTCAGAAGGGCTTGTTGAGATTTGGGTTAAAGGATCAAGCATGTAGGAGTGTTGCGAAACAGGCTAGCCTCACTCAGCGTAGCTTTCCAGTGCAGCAGTACTGCATGGTGAAGGCAGGCGATGTCTCCGATATCGGTGTTTCAGTGGTATTGCTCTTACGTGAACAAGAGTGGCGTATTGGCGCAACAACTGCGCTGTTATCGGGTATAAATAACCGCTGATGTTGCAAGAGATGCAACTTTTAGTCCAGCGACGCCTCCAGAACACAGGGGCTTTGCCAGACGAGAAGACAACGTGTCGCCTCCAGCTGCACCTGCAGGTTCGAGTCCCTGCTTCCAGCACTACGTCTGCAGACTGGGCTCCGTGCCACAGCGCAGCGACCCCGCCGGTCCACTCCAGCAGCAGCCAGACTCCTGCCCGGAGACAAGAGGGTCGTATCCCAGGCCCTGTTGTCTGCTTCCAAAAGCTCACAGACAACTCTTGCTGCTCGCCTGGGTCGCCTGGTTGATGAGGGGCTACGTCCACTATATTGCAGCACACCCTGCTGACGTCATAGCTGTGGCTCACGCAACATATCCGAAGAGCCTGCGCCGTGCGTGGAGGTCAGCTGAACGGGGCGCGTCGCAGACAGCTGGAGAGACTGTAAGTAGGCTGTTTAGGTTTTTTATGTTGGTAACGCCACGTAGCGCTCTGCATGAAAATCACTGGCTGTGCTGTGTGAAGTCGTGGCTGGTTGGCATAGTTGGAATTTGCTATTGTTGGGCAGTTGGCTGTTAACAGCGTGTAGCGTTGCGCAGTTGGAGGTGAGCCGCCAGCAGTGGTGGATGTGGGGAGAGAAATGGCGGAGTTTTGAGAGCGGATGATCTGGACGTGTGTCCATCAGAGGCAGTAAATTTGTAAGAGTGGATGCCATGGACTGCTATATATTTTACGACTTTTGAACACTATTAAGGTAAATAAATTGTTTGTTCTTTATCAAAACCTGTCATTTGCTAACTATGCCTATCAGTAGTTAGTGCCTTCAGTAGTTTGAATCTTTTATTTAGCTGACAGTAGTGGCGCTCGCTGTATTGCAGTGTTTCAAGTAACGAAGATTTTTGTGAGGTAAGTGATTTGTGAAAGGTATAGGGTAATGTTAGTCAGGGCCATTCCTTTGTAGGGATTTTTGAAAGTCAGATTGCGTTGCGCTAAAAATATAGTGTGTCAGTTTCAGCACAGTCATTTATAATTTTTCGAAGGGAACGTTTCAAGACGACAGCCACCGCCTGACCGACTGCCGGCGCACTCCTGTGAGGTGGTGGCGTGAACGCCTCCCCACCACACTGCACAACCGATGCACGGAATGGAAATTGTCTATTTTTAGTGACGCTTCTTCCTGAGCCTCGTCGGCCTGCCATCAAGCCTCACACTTGAACCACACAGCCTTCTGACAAATTAGACACTCCACGCCAAAATACCACACCAGTGTCACTCTGCATAAAAGTCACAATCTCAAAACACTGTGTTTAATTATTGTCACGTTTCTGACCATGGGAGTTTACATTTTACGTAAGACGCTATGTGAACCTCTGCCAGAGCCCGAAAAATGAGCCAGACCATATATAATGACAGGGGCCTGCCTCCCGCCCTTAGCTCCAGTGCAAAGCTGAACATCGCTTGCGGCGTAAATGAAACCTGTTGTATTGTTGGTTAGGAATATGAACGATTGTTATTACTCAACAAAGCAATATGATAATAAGAGTAAGTTATATCCATGTAACATAGTTATTAACCGATTCTTATGCTGCTGGATTTGGTTTGTGCTCGACATTGCAAAAGATCAAGACGCTTGAAGGTACCTCTGCACGTTGCGTGAAAGAGACTTTACCCGAATGTTGTATTGAATGAAGTTTGCAATATGCCTTTAGAGAGCAGTGGACTTTTGCGCCCTAAAACCATAATACAAAACTGCTAGTGTCATAAGCGCTCGTTTCGTGGCTTAGTAAAGGGTAAAAAACAGAAATTTAAATAAGCAGCAATGGGAGCCAAACTCAAGAAGGAGGAAAACTGAAAACGGAATGAAAACTGCTACTGAAGGGGGCCTTGTTTCCCTCGGTAGGAGCTTCAAATGACCGATGTCATCTCACTGACACTGATAAAAATTAAGGACGCAATCGGCTGAGCGCGTGTCATCCGTTAAAAGGGAAGACATATCAGGTGACATTGTAAACGGGCACATAGCGGATTGAAATAGGGGCACCGAAGTAAAAGGTGTCTCGCCGTCCACAGTTGAGAGCAATGGGGACAAAGTGGGGGAGTACCGCCACTTAAAACATGTCGATGGATAAAAAACAGTGCCCTGTACGGAGTTAATTTTAACTCCTCCCGATGACGATGCCGGGAGGAAAATATCGAAGCACAGGGAAGAGGTTTTATGTCCCGTAAGTTACTATCGGGATGTGCAGTTCAATGTGTGAGCCATGAAAGAGCAACACGACGACATAAAACGCTCTGTAGATTGGCAAAGGGAACCATGCGAACAGTGGGCCGAGGAAGAGAGACGGCAGCCTTTGCCACTAAATTGGCTGCGTCTCTTCCGTCCGTGGATACAAACATTCCATGGGATCCAGAGGAATGCCACAGAGACGCCCCCCCATGTGGAGCATGTTGAGCCAGTCCTGAATCCGGTGGACCAGAGGGTGGACGGATCTTTGAGCTGTTTAAATAAATCTATCGTCTGGCATTTGCTGCTCTGTGTGCACAAATGAAGGATGTCAAACTATACGGGGTGGGGGGGAGGGGGACTATTCTTGGGAATCTGGCAAAGGCCACGGTGAAGGTAGGTCTGGGGGCGAAGACAAGGTGGTGCCGTACCCCCCATCTGTCAACAAAGTTTTAGGAAATTGAAAGGAAAGGGAATGTAGCAGTTGATGGAGGCGTACTCCCAGTGTACACAGACGGTCTTACTGGGAGAAAATCGGAAGTCGGCTTCGATGCTCCATGAGTGGAGGCGATCGAGACATCCTTGAAGACGCCGTTCAAAAAGACTGATCCGTTAACAGCTGTAGTAGATTGTAAAATCGTCGGCAGAGAGCGAGCCCATGACATCGGGCGATGGCAAACGGTACAACACTTGGCACAGAACCCTGGGGCACCCCGTTTTCTGGGGAGAAAGTATCGGAGAGCGTAGTGTTCACCCACAATGTACGCTCTGTCATAAATTCGCAGATGAAAAGGGGTAGCCGACCTCGAAAGCCCCAAGAGAACAGTGTGCGGAGGTTGCCTGATCTCGTACAGGTACCATATGCCCTCTACAGATCAAAAAATGTAGCCACCGTTTGGCGTTTCCTGAGAAAATTATCCTTGATATAAGTGGAGAGAGAGCTACAAGATGGTCAACTTCGAAACGATGCTTTCGGAAGCCGCATTGGGCAGGTGTTAAAAGGTTCCAGGCTGGTAGTTGACCATACGCTACAAAACATTATATACACTACTCGTCTGAGAGATGGGGCGATAGCTAGAGGGGAGATGTTTGTCCTTTTCAGGTTTCGAATCAGGAATGACGATAGCTTCCCGACATCTTCTGGGAAAGGTAGTGACGGTCCAAATTCGATTATAAAGGCGAAGGAGGTAACACAGACTACGGTGTGATAAATGCAGCAACATTTGGACGTGGATGCCATCCAGTCCTGGGGTGGAAGACCGAGAGGAAGAGAGTGTGGTGTCACCGCCAGACACCACACTTGCTAGGTGGTAGCTTAAATCGGCCGCGGTCCATTTAGTACATGTCGGACCCGCGTGTCGCCACTGTGTGATCGCAGACCTAGCGCCACCACAAGGCAGGTCTCGATATACGATAGAGCACTCGCCCCAGTTGTACGGACGACATTGCTAGCGACAATACGGACGAAGCCTTCCTCTCATTTGCCGAGAGTCAGTTAGAATAGCCTTCTGCTAAGTCCATGGCTACGACCTAGCAAGGCGCCAATTGTAACAGTGCATGTATCTTACGAGTCTCATTTGTATAGTCAAGAGAGATGTATCACAAGGAGTGAATAAAGTTAAGTATATTCCAGCTACGTACTTTTCTTGCTACCATTCAATAGTTATCCTGTTCCAGACTTCACGCCCGTCTGCGTTAGATAGCGTGCCTATCGGCCCCCTCAAAATAACACTGTGTCGGCACTTCTGTCGACACATCAGAGAGAGTGTTGGAGGTTCCCGCATAGAAAAAACGGTATTACAGCTTTCGCGATTTTGAGAGGAGAAAGTCTGCGTGAGTAATTTGAAGAGCTGGAAATCGCAACGAACTGTTGACCCAATGAGTTAGAAATTGCGGCTGGGTCCACTAAGGTATCTTGTGCGACAGTAAGCCCAGAGATTGGGGGAGAAACTAGACGTGCCGGATAACCGTCGAATTCGACTCCGAACTACAGATGAGGGAGTAAAGGTGTTAAATGAGCTATTAAAGAAGTCCCAGCTTGCCTTCTTGCTATCGCGGATGATGCGACAGAATCGCGCACGTAACTGCTTATAGTGGATACAGTTGGCAAACGCAGTATGGTGGCGCAAAACGCGAAGAGCATGTTTCTGCTCGCGTATTGCGTCACGGCACGCCTCATTCCACCAAGGAACTGGGGTGGGGGGGGGGGAGGGAGGCGGAGCAAAGGGGAGGTACGAGATACTGAATTGGCTGTAAGAATAACTTCCGTAACATGAGTGGTCTGATCATCGATGCAAGGAAATTGACGGTCATCAAATGTTTCTAGATAGGAGAAAAGTGTCCAATTGGCTTGGGAAAACTGCCAGCGTCTTGGGCACATAGATGGCAGTGGTGATTGTAATATAAGGACATATGGAGAATGGTCACTCGTGTATCAGCAAGAACAAACCATTCACTGTGCCGAGCTAGCTAAACAGTACCGACCGAATGGTCCAAATGAGAGAAGGTTTACGTGGATGCAGACAAAACCATAGGTTCCCCCGTGTAGAGGGAAACAAGATTCGCTTGGTGGAAGATGTCAATCAATAGGGAGCCTCTCGGACAAGGATGTGGATATCCCCAAAACGGATGGTGGGTGTTTAAGTCCACAACCATCAAACAGGGGGCTAGGAGCTGACCAAGAAGATGAAGGGCATCTGCTCTTGCCATTGATGTGGACGACGGAATGTAAATGTTACAAAGAGAGAAGGTGTATCCACAAAGGGAAACACAAACAGCTTGGAAGGAACTGTTTAAGTTGATTAGGTGATAATGGATAGTATCATGGAGAAGAATCATAAATCCCCCGTGTGCTGGAGCGCCATCAATAGAGGGAAGGTCAAACATGACTGATTGGAATTGAGGGAAGACAAAGTGATCATTGGGACATAGCTTTGTTTCCTGAAGACAGAAGACGACTGGGAAGTAGGATCTTAAGAGGATCGACAATTCATCCCGATTGGAGCGATTTCTGCAGATCGTCGAATGGATAATTTACGTAGGATGGACAGAAAAGGGAAAAATCTCACCTTGGTTACTGTCAACCAAACGACCGCTGAAGGCCGGCGGCTGACGGTGTGGAATGGCATTCAGACAAAGGCAGAAGATCTTGATCCATAGGTTGTTTAGGGGCGGCTTCTGATCGGCTGGTTGATCGTCAGCAGTGCGTCTAGGTGATATGGAAGACTGTCGAGGGTGGCTAACACCATGTGGCACTGTAGAAGACACACGCCGTGGCTGAGGAGGAGAGAAACTTTGTTTCTTGTGAGCCTTCTTGGAAGCAGAACGTTGTGATGAGGAAGGAGCCGATGGCTGTGAGGTCTGGGTATGTAAAAACTATTGTAGAGTAGACTGGCTACTGCTAAATCACGGGCCTCAAAATCGGATGCCAGGACTTCAAAAAACAATGAAGGTTGAGCCTTAGAGTGAGCAGGTGATAGTGGGGAGGTGGAATGGACGCTCTTTGGTTTGTCCGGTCCGACAACCATGGTGCTAAAGGTGAGATCACAGGTCTGCGTGGCTACCTCCTTAGTAGGTAGAGACGAGGCGAGGACAGTGCTATATTTAGCCGCTGGGAGCACTGTGGGCTTTCTACTGGGGAATAACTTACGAGCAGCAACGGTGGACTCCGTTCCCTTTCACTCGAATTTCCTGAATAATTCGTTCATCTTGAAAAATAGGGCAATCTCTACAGGAAGGAGCTTGGTCGCCCATACAGTTTATGCAACGAGGTGATGGATGTGGACCGTCACCCTCATGCGCATCCCTGCCACAGGTAACGCATTTGGCTGTATTGGAACACGAGTGAATGGTATGATTAAACAGCTGACACCAATAGCAATACGTAGGGTTGGGGATCTAAGGACGAACTGAAATTGTTTCATATCCTGCTTTATTGTTCGATGGAAGCCAAACTCTTTAAAATGTCAAGAAGAGAGTGTCGATCGAAAGCAATTCCTTTTGAACTCAACTCATGTATCTGTGTACAGCTGTTATGCCCTGATCGCAAAGGTAATTTTGAATGTCCTCATTGGATAATCCGTCGAGTGATCTTGTATAAACCGCTCCACACAATGAATTTAAAGTACAGTGCGCTTCCACCCAGACAGTCAAGCTGTGTAGCAGTGCAGTTAGGAACAGACAGTGCCCTCCAGGCACACAAATTGCTTCGAACAACAAGGTGCCATTTCGTAATCAGGAACAAGACTTTACAGGACCTGCAATTGCGTCTACACCTTTCTGAATAATGAAAGGGTTGACTGTGGAGAAGTCTTGACCTTCGTTAGACTGAGAAACAACTAGAAACTTTGGCCCTGACGGAAGAATTGTCCATGGCTGACATTCATTTAGCTTTCCCTTGTGGGCAGAAGTTGTTCAAGTAGAAGAAACCATTGCGAAAGTATCCCCCATGATTACCGGCGTCTCCGACGTAGAGAGGGACCGCACTAGGTAGGAGCGCTGAGGGCACTCCCGCCTCCGGTGATTGTCCAAACCTCCTGAGAGATGGAGGGACCAATCGGCACGTTTGGAAGGTACCAGCTCGGGTCATCACTCCTCCCTGAGCCTGGCTTTTACCAGTGGGTACGGATGTGTCCTACTTGTCTACCTGGGGCAGGGAACAACGCGTTACCCTGTCAATGGCTATACGTGTCAGTGCATGTGTTGGCCTTCAGATATGCACAGGGAGAAAAGAAAGAGAAAGGGGAACAAGGAAAAGGAAAGAAGAGAAGAATTCTCAAACGCCGCAGCGGAGAAGAAGGTAAAAAGAAGAATGAAGATAAAGAGTAGGACAATGTATGGACAAAGACTTTCCAGTACAGTGAAACCACGTCTTACAGTCACAAGAGTCCGTCTCCGGATGTAGGCACAAAACATACTCCCAAAGAGAGGGAGAAGGGGAAGGGAAGGTGGGGGGGGGGGGAGGGTGAGGAGAGAAGGATCGCGGACAGGGATGGATGTGGAAAGGGAAGGTATGCAGCCCAGAAAGGAAAGAGCTGCACTAGCCCGGGGTCCCGTGTTCGCCACGCACATATCCTCAAAAGAGTTGTGGACCCTGTAGGAAGGGGGGGGGGGGGGGGGGGTAGGGAGCAGCGGAAAACGCGATGGAAAGTGCATTCACAAGTTGAAAGCAGAGGTGTTGAACAAAGATGGTTTGTGCGTAGTACACCGGAGTCAAAAGCATTTCTAGAATTCCCCTGCATGTTAGTGATGAAGACAAAAATGGTTCAAATGGCTCTGAGCACTATGCGACTTAACTTCTTAGGTCATCAGTCGCCTAGAACTTAGAACTAATTAAACCTAACTAACCTAAGGACATCACACATATCCATGCCCGAGGCAGGATTCGAACCTGTGACCGTAGCGGTCGCTCGGCTCCAGACTGTAGCGCCTAGACCCGCACGGCCACTCCGGCCGGCTGATGAAGACATCTGTAAAGAGGGAATGAAAACTATGTTTCATCATTGCGAATTACTTTTTTTCTAACGACTCAGCTTGCCTGGACTTAGCACAAGCTCTCCAAGAATTCACGTACGAGTGGAACGATACGTTTTAAATCGCCACTTTTCAGTGATGCAGCCAGTAGAAGAAATTCCTGTGTAGCATTGCAGCAAAGTATTCTTCGGCAGTGAGCTCCACTGAGGGAGAACGAAGCAGACAGCAGTTTTAACGAGTGCGCCTGCGACAAGTGGCTCTGTGATTTACGGGGCCGTCCTTGTCCTGTTGTGCGGCCCTTACAAGGGGAGGGGGGGGGGGGGCGTAAATTTCTTTGAACACTGGATCTGCTGATCCGAGTCTCGCAAGAACATTTTCTCATTGCACTTGTCGTTGGGAGGTTGCTGATGAATTATTTAGCAGGTTGCCTTACAGCACCCTAAGTCATAGTATCGTGATATACTGAGAGATTAATACGAACCCGTCTTGCACGTTAAGAGCAAGTAATGTGTTCTCCATAGCTCTCAGGCAACGACCAGAGCAGCAACTGAACCTAGTTCATACACACCGACAACCTAAGTAGTATGGATCTAACTCAAGAAACCAACACCATCTGCCTTTATCAGGCTTAGTCGTGTTTATTTACTTGTTTGTCACTATATTTTGTCGGATCAGTCCTGAATCACCAAAAAATTTATTAGTCAGGAGTAGTGTAACAGAAGTACTTAGCAGAAAGTGTACTAAAACCCATGGAGTGACCATAACGAATCTGTGTGCATAGGACTGCGTCCGCTGCGCAAGGTATGGTTGGAATTGGCCACTATTCGGAAACAGTTGTCTGCTGTGTTGTCGTTGCCCTGGTATGTGGTGGCTTTAAGGCATCTCCAGTGGTCCCTTGGGCTGCACGACATCCCGAAGAGCCCAGCACTTTCCGATACGCCAGACCTGGCCAGTTCACAGTCAGCCGGCTAGCTTATCTCTCGGCCGAAGGCGAATGCCGCTACGGACCACATGGGTGGTCTCTCACTTCCGCTTGGACAGCAGTAGCGAACGGACCGCTGTTTTTGAGCGCTCCATCACTGCTGGAGCCTGAGGAGAGAGTGTCCAGTGGGGCGCGCACGCCTAGCTAAACTGCCGTGTTACCGGTATAGCAGCGGTAAGAAAAGTTGTCGTGGTGGCGTTTGCCACAAGGTCAGTCGCAGAAAAGGGAGGACGTCTAAGTAGGCAAAGTCGCCGAAGGGCATTCCGTCGGTTGAGTGAACAGAACGACAGAATGTCGTCAGGCAGTCGTTGGTAGTCGTCCGGACTGACGAAACTTGGAGGAGGATCTGGGCAGCTCTGCTGAGGATGCAGCCTCCGGCAAGAACGATGCCTGCCGATACACTCGCACTGCAAACGTACTCAATGATTCTGGAATCATGCGTCCATTGTAGTTCGACAGCTCCATCTATGAGAACCAGTTCCGCCATTCTACATCAGATGCATGCATGAAAACTGGACGAAGTTCCCATGCTCATTCGGAGGCCCCCACACACGGCGATATAAGCGTCAAGTGCCTTGGTAACAACACACGGTCTTCGACAAAACAAGCATTCAGTTCGCGCCTTTAACAGTCTTGAGAGCTTCATACACTTTGTATCGTGTACCATCCTGGCACCTGGCTCTTTATGGCGTTACCTCGGATGTGTAATGAAGAAACCGTCCACAAGAGACTGTTTGCTGGGTTTGGGGATGTGGCTCTGAAGCTGCATAACCAACCAACCAACCAACCAACCAAACAAACAAACAAACAAACAAAAATACAAACAAACAAACAAACAAACAGAAACAAAAAGAAACAAAAAGAAAGTGCCGCTTTCAACCTAGCTGTGAACGAGGGAAGCTGAAAAAGTCTTTGAGCTTTACCTGAACATTGAACGCTAGAAACGAGTTGAGGCTCTTCCACTGTGGACTCGACAAATTATTGCTGCAATGAGGCGAAGTGAATCAACTGCGCTACCAAACACGCAAGAGAAACCTGCACTCCGCGACATGCGGCCACCGCCACGCAGCTTCCTAATTTATTTCCCCAAACTGGTGCAGCTCTTCGGCCATCTCAGGCCACGGAAACTGCAGGGTGAAGCAGAGGTTGAAAAACTAGGGGACCTCACTAACTGCTGAGAATGCTGTGAAAACGCCGCGGGACACCAACACGCGACGGGACCGCGGCTTCGCCGTCGGAAATGACCAGAAACGGGCTGGCAAGCCCCTTCTCCCTCCTCCTCCCACTTTGACTGGCACAGTCTCCCGCCCACCCATCCACCAGTGGGAATGGGGAGACGCAGGCCGACTGCGAAAAATGAAGGGGAGTCAGTCAGCACCAGTCAGCCAATACGTGCAAGATGCCACAGTTGCAGGAGGTGGCGCAATAGCGCTCAACAGGAAAAGAGACCGGCGCACCAGAGTCGACGCCGCCCTACAGGAGGCCAAAACCACTTGAGGATGGCGCTCCATTTCGAAATGGAGACTGCCTGCCTCCTGCTATGCGCGTTGCACGAACGGCAAATAAAGGAGGAAGGTGCAAACGACGTACCGATTGCAAATAAGCAAGAGAAGACGGCCACATCAACTTCATCACAGCATACGCAGACAGAAGAACCAACACAGCAGGAAGAACCAACACAGCAGGAAGAACCAACACAGCAGGAAGAACCAACACAGCAGGAAGAACCAACACAGCAGGAAGAACCAACACAGCAGGAAGAACCAACACAGCAGGAAGAACCAACACAGCAGGAAGAACCAACACAGCAGGAAGAACCAACACAGCAGGAAGAACCAACACAACAGTCGATGCAAACAGAGGAATCTTCACCCCAATATCTGATGACCAACCAAAGTGCAAGAATCAGCGAAATAATCATGGAAGAAAAACAGCTGATGTTCCTCAAGAAATGTGTAGCTAATGAAAATATAAGACAATGTCGTCAAGCCATGAATCGAAGCCAGAAGACTGGACCGCAGTAGATGGGCATATATCATAGGAAGCTGATACACTATGTGGTCAAAGGTATCCGGATTTACCCAAAAACATAATTTTTTCGTATTAGGTGCATTGTGCTGCCACGTACTGCCAGGTACTCCATATCAGTGACATGAGTAGTCATTAGACATCGTTAGAGAGCAGAATTGGGAGCTCCGCGGAACTCACGGACTTCGAACGTTGTCAAGTGGTTGTGTGTCACTTGCGTCATACAACTGTAAGTGAGACTTCCACACTCCTGAACATCCCTAGATCCACTGTTTCCGTTGTAATAATGAAGTGGAAACGTGAAGGGACAGCACAAAATTGCACGGGCCGACCTCGTCTGTGGACAGACAGACAGACAGCCGACACTTGGAGACGGTCGTAATGTGTAATAGGCAGACATCTATCCATACCATCACACAGGAATTCCAAACTGCATCGGGATCCACTGTAAGTACTATGACAGTTAAGCGGAAGGTGATAAAACTTGGATTTCAAGGACGAGTGGCTGCTCATAAGCCACACATCACACCGATAAATTCCAAATGATACCTTGCTTGGTATAAGGAGTGTGAACATTGCACGATTGAACAATGGAAAAACGTTGTGTGGAGTGATGAATCACCGTACACAATGTGGCTATCCGATGGCAGGATGTGGGTATGGCGAATGCCCAGTGAACGTCCTCTGCCATGCTGTGTAGTGCCAACAGTAAAACTCTGAGGCAGTGGTGTTACGGTGTGGTCGTGTTTTTCATGGAGAGGGCTTGCACTCGTTGTTATGTATGGAACTATCACAGCACAGGCGTACACTGATGTTTTAAGCACCTTCTTGCTTCCCACTGTTGAAGAGCAATGCGAGGATGGTGATTGCATCGTCCAAAGAAAACTGACGGCCACAAATGTCTATGCGATTTTCATTTTCTGGGGCGCTGAAGACACAGAGAGATCCGGACCGTGTGGAGGATGCCCAGGGCTTCTGTTACACTTACAACCTCTCTCGGTGTTAATAAACCAAAATAGCTCCCAAATTAGCTCCCATGCCCTCGAAATATAAGTTCAGAAAATGTCCCAAGCCCCTCTACACGTAGTAATTTACGAAATAGAAATAAGAGACAAATAGAGGGAAATCTATAGTAGAAAAATAATAGAACAAGAAAAGAATTTTAATCATAAATTTTGGAAGCATGGGAGGGGGGGGGGGGGGAATGATGGAAATGATTTACTTATTAGTTATTCTTCTATATGAGAAAATCAATATTATAGTCACAGAACGTAGGTGTTGAACACCAAAGATTGCATTTTATGTCTATTTATACTTTAGTAAACGCTATTATGATACTCCAGTCTCTATCCTATAGTCTGTTCGAAGTCAATTAGGACGTACAGCTTTAGGGAGCAACAATAGGAGCCTTATTAAACCATGGCGCAAGAATAAATTTCGACGAGATTCTTTTTTGCGAAGCATTAATTTCAGATTAGAATTAGTACTTTTGTAATATTAGAGGAACGGGGAGGTGATCAATAATCTCTCTGACTTTAACGTCACTTCGTGTGAAGATTTAAATATTTTACGGGATTAACGATTTTTGGACAGATTCGGACTTTGTATTGTGATAGTGGAAAAGCTTTACTTCACGCGACTAGTAATCATTGTTCCCGTTTAACATCCATAAACTGTCACGAACTATCTTTTTATCGAAAGTGACAGAACATTGCTTAGTATCTCTGATATTGATGGGATTCCAGATCAGATACTTATTCAAAGAATCCCTTTGAATGCGATCGTGTGAATGAACTGATTTATTAATAATTATTGTTAAATAAAATAACGAGTTAATTTGAAACTGACTATTCGTCTTGAACTTTACTTCGATTTAGGTCCATAAATAATTAGGTTACGTGATTTTCACCAAGAATAAACTGCAGACTAGTAACTGAAACAAGTGAACGAGAATCTATTGAAAACACTAGTATTAATTTACTTATGGTTTTTTTTCCTTCAGAACTGGAAAGACAATACGTGTAGTGACTCACTGGGGTTAATTAAGGAACTAGCCGGGATAAAACAAAAACCCCTCAATACCAGTCAATGTATAGATAAATTAACATTCCTACTTTCATGCAAGATACAGAAGTTGGGATAGAAAAAAGCGTCGGCACACTTTCCAGCGAACATTAATGGAGTGCAATCAAAGCGACTGTGGCAACTTGTGGGCGGGCATCTTGCTGCATCAGAATGATTCCGTCCGTCAATATTCCTGGGCTTTGGACCTGACGCCACGCTTTAAATTTTACACAGTTGTCGCGTACTAATGAGTGCGCCATGAAGTCGAACCGCCCATGAATACTGACGGACGGCATTATTCCGCTGCAGGACGATCCTCTACAAGATAGGAGAAGGTATGTTTTGACTACGCTGCGTAAGTTTCACTGGGAAGCATTTACGTATCCTCAACAGTCTCTATCTATCCCGGATTGGTTTCCATATTTATGGAACACTGAAGAAGGACACCCGTGGCCGTCGATTTCCTTTGCGGATGCGTACGGAACCATGGTTATACCCAGGCGAGAACCTTTTCATCCAAACATTTCTCCATGGAAGTTGGATAAATCTTAACAGACCAGGCCGACACCCTCGAAATAATAAACATTTTACTTACTTTTCATCCCTCCGCCTCTTTCCTTCTACTGCCCATTGTATAAAACAGTTCTAAAAAATGTAGCATGGGCGGTGGTTTTTGACTCAGATACCTGGTTCGATTCAGGTGGTGAAAGAAATTTTCAGCACCAGTGCTCTAGCTGGACAGAGGAGGGGACGTAGCAGCGTAAGGTTACTCACCGCCACGTTTTGCGCCAGTATCCTGTTACAAACCTGCCCTTAACGTCTACAGAAGGGAGGTAACGCGACGCTGTTGATGTGGATGTGGATCCGTACATCGTTTAATGAGTTTGTTACTTCTTTTGGTACCAATCTAGAAGGCTATGTAACGTACCAGCACCGTGTTTCACCCTCTCCGTTCTCTCATTACCATACAATATATGCAGGAAACCACATTATACATACATTTATTATTGTCACGTAAATTAAAGAGACAGTAGTCTCATATACCATATGAATGGGGTCATTGATAGTGGAGGAAAGAAAATATTTCTGGCTAGGTGACTGATATCTAGGACACTCTGAGGTAAAGTTTCAGTGTCATACAACTATTTCACTTTTTGCATTCAAATGCAGCTCCCATATTTCCACTTAGTTTGTTCATCGGGCAAAACGGTAACATGGACAGACTTGCTTGTCTGTCCAATCAAGTTCAGAAACTACTCTTACCATTTACTGAATAGGATAATTCTTCAGAATGGAGGCACATCATTCTTCCTATTCGTGGTTGCAACCAAGAGGATAAGAAACTCAAAGAAAAACATGTACTCACTGAAGTATTCATGTACTTGATCAGACAGTCATCTGGTCTTATGAGACCCAAGAGGAATTCTCACTTGGTCCAACCTCATCATCTCACTAACACTTACATCCAACATATAATTGTAGGTAGGGTGTATTTAGTTTCTGTCTTTCTCTGTAGTGTTTACGCTCTACCCGTCCCTCTAGTGCCATGGAAGTTATCCCTGATATCTCATTAGTCTGTCTCTTTTTCTTGTGTCTTTCATCGTCCGTTCGTCGAAAAATCCCTTCACTCCGTTTCTTAGCGCCGGGTGAGGTGGCGCAGTGGTTAGCACATTGGACTGGAATTCGGCTGGACAGGAGTTCAAATCCGCATCCGACCATTCACATTTAGATCTCCTGTGGTTTCCCTATATCGCTCCAGATAAATGCCGGGTTGGTTCCTCTGAAATGGCATGGCCGATTTCCTTCCCCATTCTTGAAATAATCAGAGTCTTCGCTCCGTCTCGAATGACGTTGAATTCTAACTTCCTTCGTCCTTGTTACATCACCCGAATTTCAAGATTCTCCAGCATCACATCTCAAGAGCTTCGAATCTCTTATTATCCTGTTTCCCCACCGTCCACGGTTCACTTCCACACATTGCTGGCCTCCGAACGTACATTCTCAGATTTTTTTCTAATTAAGCTCTATATTTATTCCTGGCCTACCGAAATCAAGTAGTATCATTCTCATTATCCGTGCTAATCTGCGTTTTATGTCTGATTCTTTTCACATTGAATAAAAATAACACATAACCGTTGAAAAAAATTTCTTCTCTTGACCTACTTCGTAGTCTCCAATTTTTATGGTAAGTGCGTCGCTATTCCTCTTTAACGAATGTAGAATGACAATAAACTGAAGAAAGTAGTGTGTTCATTCCATTCAACGTGTCCTGTAATTTTTCTTCACTAGCACTGAAGGCAGTAGTGTCATCAGCGAATATTACCATTGACACCTTTTTACCTTTAAATACACTCCTTAACCTTTATTTTATTCTGTCATAGACGGCTATAGCATCTGCACCTACTGTGCAACGTACATCGAAGAGCTGACACCTTTTATTCCGTGCACTTTGATCTTCATCTTCCATTCCCATTGTGTTACCTGAATTTTGAACATCTTTCATCATTTTACATTGCGGAACGCTTATTCTAAATTGACAAATCTTTTGAATCCTATAAGTTGAATTTTTAAATGTTTTGCTTCCGTTTTCGAGCTTAGTGTCAGAACTGGTGCCTTTGATATGCGGCAAGCCATTTTTATTTTTTACTTCCCATTCACTTTTGATAGGCAAATCTGATATAACCTCTGTTCAAGTCACACACAGCGAATAAACCCTTTTCGACTCAAGTAACAAATTGGTAACAGTGATTGTTGAGGCGATATCATTTCTTTCTCCCTTTTGAATCTTAATCAGTGAAGTGAATTGTTGTATGGGTAATTTTCTCTGGGTGATGTTTTAGAGCTATCTACAGTAGCTGAACACACAGGTTTGCATGCAAACAGGAGGTCTCGGTAAGACGGACATCTGAGAACCGGACGTTGTCCTAAGAGAAGTCAAACGTCTCCCATCCACACTGAAGTGTACCTAACTCTTCCTGGAATTTTTGGCGCTGCGAACAGAAGTATTTTCCTTTACCACGGTCGGAGAAAACAGGGCTGGTTGTCCTAAAGAACGCAGTTTCGGCTTAGATTTCGTGCCGCAAGAATGACGTGGTATTTGAGTCTATGATTTCTAGGGAAGCCAGCACATTGGTGATGTCGTTTTTCTCAGCATGTGGTGTAAGATTTTGCAACAACTGAACAGTTGCGCGTTTGGCTTGAAATTATTGTAACGTTTTCGGATTGTTGGATATAGTCACTAGGCGTGAAACAGAAAGAGAGAGAGAAAGAGAGAGAGAAAGAGAGAGAGAGAGAGAGAGACACGCCTTAAGAGATCACCTGATGGTGAACTCTGAGGCTGCTAACGGTCTTCATTTATGAACTCACTTCTAGGTTCGCATGTCTGCTTGCGTACTTGGTTTCTGCGACTCTCAAGGCGACTTTCGACTTCGGATGCAAAATTCAAATGGCTCCGCAATAACGGTATGTTAGTTCAGTCTATACCATTCTGAAGTCCCAGTCACTTTTACCTATAAAACGAGATGAAGAACAACTTACAAGTCGTGAAGACCTGGCTTCGATCCTTAGATTAGACATCACTACCATTCGACTAGGATTGTTTTGCACATCCTCAAAATTGCCGTGTTTACCTTTCAATATGTATTTGTTGATACCGTTAAGTTTGCCACTAAATGTTCGTTTTGCGTTCCCCACCAACGAGAAGGATTTAAGTTCTCTAGGTTTGTGAAAGATATTCATCTAAATATCCAACGCTCTCGTTGCGAGTGGACGATACCGTGAAGAAAGGCTTCGCACTTTGTAACATCTTTCTATCTCTACCGTAAATTCAACTTTCGAAAGGTCCTGGTCGAATAATAAAAGAATATGAAGGTGAATTTAAGTGCTTAAGAAAAATTTCAGCAGCAGTCTCTGTAGTGGTGTTTAGGATAAGAACCGGCGAAGTAATTTTGTTATTTCCCTTTTCAGTTGACGGCTAGTTGACGACTACTTGTGTGTGAACAAACTCTCGAGGCCTGGCAGATGTACTCTGAAGGCTCTGCAAGAAAAGACAGGACATGAGTTCGGTGTCTCAACCCCAACTGGACTGAGTTATTAATTTTTTCCATCTTTTGAGTTAATCCCCTTGTCCTGTCTAGAAGCAACAAATATGTCACTCAAATATATTTACAATTTTTATTTTTATAGTAGTGAAGTATGTCAATAACGAAATATTTGTTTATAATTATTAAAAATAGGAAATACAAGGAGAAATTATGTTAAAAACGGTATGTTAATTTGTTATGAGGAACAGCAGAGAGAAGATTCCAGAACATCACTGCACTGCACCGAAAGCAGTAGTACCTGCACTGGGAGGCGATGTGTTGTGATTAGGAGGATGAAGTGGTGCCATCAGTAGCAGTGTGGCGATCGAGGTGGTGGGTTCACATGTGGGTATGTGTCAACTCTGAAACATTTAATTTTTCATATAATTAATGTTGTGGTATCTCGACAGTGCATTCAGCGAAAGAGAGTAAGTATTTCACCTAAGCCTCCCTGAACATGAAAGATACCGGTACCTTCCGAAACATGTAGCGTGGAGAGTAAGTGAATGCCAAAAGTCAAACACATTATTGCTGGTTGAGGTTGGCACTCTCTCCACTATTTCATCTATTTCATCCGCAGAGAGGTTTTGGTTTTCTATCCAGTTAACATTTCATTGTAAATTTGTTTCTGTCACGCACCAATTACTCTATCAATCCTTTTTGTGAGCGCGCATGCGTGCAGGTGTCTCTCCACACTTGGATCCACACGAGAAAGTGGAACCTGATTTTGACACTATATGAAAATTGGTTAACTATGTCAGTGCATTGCAATGCTGATTGTATAATGTAATTTCTTACTGTGACATCAAAAGTAAAATAGTAACTTTCCCATACAGGGCGTTGTAAATTATTTTATAGCACTTTAAGGTAATCAGAAGACCAGAGCCGGTAGTGAATATAGATTTCATTCAAAACCACCGAGAGTTTCTCGCAAATAAAATTTGTACGACCCTTTTTTTATGAAGTAGTTAAATCAACACAATTGTCTTTCACAAATGGTTAACGTGATGTTACCGTTAGCATTTGCACCAGCTCTTCAACAACAGGATTTAGGAGCAAAAAAGATTTAAGAGACAAAACGGCATTTTCCCCACAGAGTGCAAGGTCATACTGCAAAAATGTCGAAAGTGTGGAAAAGAATCTGGATGTTTTAAAAAAGAAACAACTTACATTTCTTTTGGATGATGATGAAGATGATGATGAGTTGGGTTGAGAGGGTGCTCGACATAACGGTCATCAGCGCCCAGACGAAAAGTCAACATCAAATCTCATGGGAGGAGACGAAGGCTGTCGCCACATGGAGAACAGTTTATAATAACGTCTGCATCCCTTCCCCACCAGTTTTGGGATGAGGCCTGACAGTTAACAAAATTTCACCACTCTGTTAACACTGGTATCGGTATCTGCGAGGACGGTGGGCAAATCTCCAGCGAGACAAAATTTCCTTTGGAGTGACTCGTCCATGGAAGATTACGCTATGGGAAAACAGACCACTTTAAGAGCTTTTGAGGGTTCCTTTTATTTTCCAAGTTTCAGGACAAGGGACGCAAAGAGAGAGATCAATAGTCTGCTCTTCTCCGAAGTGTATACTGACGGTGGAAAATCCTCGTTTGTTTTTTTTTTTAAATTTGATCCGTAACTTCCGACCCTATGGTGAATAAAACTCGACTTAGTCCATTTCTCTTAGTAACGAGGGGGAAAATTTTTTAGATGATTGAGGGTAATGTTGAAAATGGCTCTGAGCACTATGGGACTTAAACCTAAGTTCTAGGGGACTGATGACCCCAGATGTTAAGTAGTTCTAACGAACTTAAGGACATAACACAGATCCATGCCAGAGGCAGGATTCGAACCTGCGACCGTAGCGGTTGCACTGTTCCAGACTGAAGCACCTAGAACCGCTCGGCCACACTGGCCGGCTGATAATTTGGATAGTTTAGAGGTTCTAACTTCCATAATTCCACTCTTGCTTCGGGTGTATTTGCAGTATGTTACTGATGTTCATAAACCCTCAGTCTCTGGCCAGTTGATGTATATAATCAGTCAGTGGATACGTAGTGTGGTCACGATGTTTGTTCTGGCAACACTATCGCCATCCTGACTATGGATGTCTCGGGAAACAACGCCTGCCAACTACTTCAACGTCGCAGGTGATGTGGACCTTACGCAACCAATTATAAGCCTGTACGTCTCATTTAGTGCCTCTTTTGGTGTGTGCTGACGTGTACCAAACTGCGGATTATCTTGCTTTGGATGATATTTCTGTGGTGACGGTAATCATTACTCAAGAGAGTAATGAACCACAATCGATAAGCAGCGCTTGAAACACAACAACTGCGCACTGAGGAGAGCTGTCCGCCGAGTGTTAGTACGAACAATACCGAGGTTCTCCAGAGGCCGCAGCTGCCAACCCATGGGCATCACTTGTGTAGTTAGCGATTTGTCGATGCCTCGCTAAATACCGGAACACTGAGCTACGTCGGAAAGTTCTCTTGAGTGCGCCGAGTCTTGTACAGTCTCCAGTTACCGCTCAGTCTACAAGCTGCAGTGTTCGTCCGTCGTCTGCGCGACTCAGGCTTCGTTGCGCAGCTCTGGACTACGTAGGCATCACTCAGAGGCACAGTACTTTAATGCTGCTTATTATTAAGTGTCCAACACAATTTGAAATTACTACAAGTCCCCTAAAACAAACATCTGAGTATTACCTCATATTCAATAAATGTCATTTTATTACTAATTGTTGGGAATTTTCTGATTGAAGGTAACCCACGTTGTCCCCAGGATTCCCAAATTTTTGTAACTTCTCCTGTCAGCCTTGTAATGTGTCCATGCTACTTGTAAGTCAGTGTGTGATCAAGTGTAACAACTATAAAATGTAAACAGGGTTTAGCGTCCTACAGTATTCCCTGCCAAGAGGAGATACTTAGTTTATCATAAGCCTGTCTGTGTATCAGATGGAAAGCGCGAAGTTTGAACTTTACTTCACTGACTTACATTCGTTAAAATCTTACTGTAAAAAATTAAAGACAGTAAAGCATTATTGAGGTGAACTATTTCTTCAAAGGACGTCATTTCCATAAAGCATTTTTCAGACATCGCCAAAGACTGAGTTCTTCCTGAAAGCTAAACAGAATCTTCTGTTCCCATTTCATTCTTCATTAGCTGAGGCGGAATCACAGTTCTTTGTAAAACCCATAAATCTTACGTTACTAAGACGCCGAGGTGACAAAACTCTTGGGATATCTCGTAATATCGTGTCGGACTTCCTTTTGCCCTGTTCCAGCATCTCGACGTGGCATGGACTCGGAAACCAATGCAAGGTCTGTGCAAAAGTATTGATCCATGCTGCCTCTACAGTCGACCATAATTGCGAAAGAATTCGGTACAGGATTTTGTGCACGAACTGACCCTTCTAAGTCCCATAAATCTTCGATGGGATTTATGTCGGGTCATTTGGGTACCTAAACCATTCGCTCAAACTGTCCAGAAGGTTCTTCAAACCAACTGCGAAAAATTGTGGCTCAGTAATGTGTCGCTTTGACATCCAAAACAATTTCAACGTTGTTTGGGAAAATGAAATCCATGAAAGACGGCAAATGATCTCCATGTAGCGAATACAACCATTTCCAGCCAGTCAGTATTCGGTTCATTTGTACCAGAGGACTTAGTTCCTACCATGTAAACACGGCCCACACCATTGTGGAGCCACCACCGGCTTAACAGCACCTTGTTCACCAATTGGGTCTATCGTTCAGTAGAGTCTGTGCCACACCTTTACGCTACCATCAGCTCTTACAAACTGAAATTGAGATTTTTCTGTCCAGGTCACGGCTTTGCCAGTGATTTACACTGTGCGACGTCTAGCTTTCTGCAAGAGGCATTGGATCATGACGTGATATGGTCAGTTTGTTTCTGCTATGAGATCTGTGGCAGATTCTAACCATACGTTTTGTTTTTTCGCCACTGCTTTGAAACATTGGCCGCCTACAAAGTGTTAAATTACGACACAGGGTCACAGGGATCGTCTCTTGCGAATTACAGTATTGTCTGTGGGATACAGTCATCCTCCTACAGTACAGGTGATGAATAAACTGGTCCATGTAGTGGATCAATACGCACACATGAGGCACTTGTTTTAGATATGTGGGAGGAGAGAGATACAGTAGAAGTCTTATCGAGTTTTCTATCGGATAAAGTTAGTGGAGTTTTTATAGTTCGTTATTCTATTCCATTCACGATGGAAAAATTACGATGATAGAATGTTGGGGTGACAGACGTGAATGGGCCCCGAGATTCGTGGCTCTATAGTACCTGCTTGTAGTTTGGAAAAGCGCCACACTGCAGTAGCAAAATCCACGACTCTCCCAGTTCCAGTTTCCGTCGAATGGTGAAAACACAGTTCTGTAGCCGTAACTCAGCTTCGCCTATTTCTACATGGGTTTCGAAAGGTGGTAGATATAGTTTCCTTCAACTTCTACGCAGTTCCGACTTACATTGGAACGAAATACTGCGCTACCATCCCTGCAGTTTTGCGCATGAGTCAGAGGGGTATTGCATGATGCGGAGGGGCTACCTAAAACGAGGTGGGAATTTTATTGTAGCAGATAGGTATCTCGTTTCAAGATATGGGAGTGCGAGAAACATGATTCACTTGTGGCTGTAATCATTAAGACGTCTCCATAGGATCGAACACAGATATGTAGTTGAATGGAGAGACTTAAGTGCTACACTATCCACTAGAAATGATGTCTAGCTTTTCAGATCTCTATTCCAAAGCATAGTGTACATTTCTTACACCCTCAATCAGTACACCATATGCTACTGTTTGCGATCCTTCTCAATCAGTTACCGCCTATAACTCAGTGGATATATCGCAGAACCTCTGACATGGTATCGAGACAGAATACGTTACAAATACTGGAGAAATGTCTAGTGGGGGCGGCTTAAGGGAATTGCAAATAGCCGAATCACATTCAAAATTCAGCGATTTACGACGAGGTTGCATCGTGGGCTACGTGTAAGCAGGCTGCTGGTCTGATAATATATCACCGTCTCGGTATTTGTCTGGAAAAACCACTTAATTCGTGGTTAATACCACAAGTGGTTTTATAAAGTCGATATAACTTTTAACATGGATACTTTTGTGCACATCTAGAACCAAGACCGCTTGTTGCAGTAACATACAGCAGTTGTTGGGATCGGGTTTTTTAAATTCTGGCGATTTGTAAAACGATTAACCCACTCTTTCTACGACACCGTGGTACCACTCGCAAGAAAAACTTAGAAATATGAGAGGGGGCTCATGTCACCTCTCAATGTGTCATATCTTACGATTTTCGTCTCTAATTGCATGCGGTGAAAAGTTGCTATTCCTTCACAAGCGGACTTCCCACGCAGCGTCTCTCGTCACCCAGGTGGTCCGGTGATAGGCGGGCACTGCCGATCTCGAAAGGGTAAGTCGATGGGTGTGAGGGAGTCGAGTGAATGCTTCCCAGACGCCGACATTGTCAAAAGACACGCCCGGAGGGGCCTGAAGTAGCGGCTGGGCTAGAGGTTCCGTTACTTCGCAGAAACTTTGCGAAAACACTTTCTGGCGGGCTACCAGTGAGGCGTGGGAATGACTTGTGTTCCCAAGCAGCCTTGGCGCGCAAATTCCCGCGTTTTCTGCCGTATAGTAAGTGTGATTGGCTTGCTCACGGCATAGCTCCGTGACGTAGCAATATCGGCGCAGAAATTGGCGCCAAGAATCTCCATTGGTGGAATGGTAGTGCTCTGGCATTAGAGTGGAATTTTCCGCCGGTTTTCGAGTTGCTGATTGGAACGTTTATCCACGGCCACTGTCGTGGGGGCGGGAATGTTCTGTGTTCAGCATGTACGGATTCTCTAGGGTAGTCGGCTCTCGCCTTTCGGTCGGAGTACGTTACAAGACTGAGCTCTCGCTGCTCTGGACAGCCTGCTTTCCCGAGTACAGTTGGCAATTGAGCGTTCTGTGTACAAGCGGCCTAAGTTTTCTGTCTTGAGCAGTTTTGGCTTAAGTTGACTGTATCGGAGTTACAGTGTGACTTCGCTTGTTAAAATAAATCACTGTACCGTCAGTGATTGTGTGGCAAGCCTTCTTCGTCTCCCTCAGAGGCGTATTTGTATTGCTAGGAAGTCTTTAGTCTGGAACAACCAAACCAGGATAATTCGTTTCGGGCTATACTCGCGACATTATCATCACCACGACAGGACGTCGAAGCAACCAGCCATCGCCTCCGGTACGCCAGATCGTGTTCTGTCAGTTAAGAAGACAGTTTGGTAATGTATGTCCGCAGCAGCGGCAGATAGGGATTTTCCTAGGTGATAATCAGAGCTCAGCAGAGCGCGCCTGTTCGTCTTTTTCTAACTTTGTTCTGTCTGGGGTAGCAGCAATTAATGTTGGGTTAGCTGTGTGTCTCTCTTAAGATTTGAGTGGCAAGGAATTGGCTCCACATACCACTTCGTCATAAACCTCACAATCTATTTTAGGGACAACTTCACCTTCACAGCATTTGTTTGAGTATCCAATTTGAGCCAATTTGATGTATTATAAATGTTTCATGTGTTTTTGTTTATTATTTTGTGTTTAGTCTTAATAAATCATATTGTTATTTTGGACAGAACTTTCATTCTGTTAATCGGTAGAGCAACCCTATCATTTCTCACTACGTTAATGAAACCTTCCTTAATTTAACTTATTTATCAAATTAAATTATTGCAGGTGCCAAACTCATTTCTACTCCACTTGCAGGGTTGATTACAGTCAGTTCGCGTATATTTTTTAATCCATGTGCAACAGCAAAAGTCGGAGTTAGAATGGGGGGGGGGGGCTTAGAGCATCATTTACATATGTAGATTCTAGAAGAATTTGGTGTTAAATTCACTGCTAGCCCCGGCACCTCACAACATGTCCACCCGTAATTGATTTTCAGTCAGTATTATTTCGTCCTCCCCCCCATGAACCATGGACCTTGCCGTTGGTGGGGAGGCTTGCGTGCCTCAGCGATGCAGATAGCCGTACCGTAGGTGCAACCACAACGGAGGGGTGTCTGTTGAGAGGCCAGACAAACGTGTGGTTCCTGAAGAGGGGCAGCAGCCTTTTCAGTAGTTGCAAGGGCAACAGTCTGGATGATTGACTGATCTGGCCTTGTAACAATAACCAAAACGGCCTTGCTGTGCTGGTACTGCGAACGGCTGAAAGCAAGGGGAAACTACAGCCGTAATTTCTCCCGAGGGCATGCAGCTTTACTGTATGTTTACATGATGATGGCGTCCTCTTGGGTGAAATATTCCGGAGGTAAAATAGTCCCCCATTCGGATCTCCGGGCGGGGACTACTCAAGAGGATGTCGTTATCAGGAGAAAGAAAACTGGCGTTCTACGGATCGGAGCGTGGAATGTCCGATCCCTTAATCGGGCAGGTAGGTTAGAAAATTTAAAAAGGGAAATGGATAGGTTGAAGTTAGATATAGTGGGAATTAGTGAAGTTCGGTGGCAGGAGGAACAAGACTTCTGGTCAGGTGACTACAGGGTTATAAACACAAAATCAAATAGGGGTATTGCAGGAGTAGGTTTAATAATGAATAGGAAAATAGGAATGCGGGTAAGCTACTACAAAAACAGCATAGTGAACACATTATTGTGGCCAAGATAGATACGAAGCCCACACCTACTACAGTAGTACAAGTTTATATGCCAACTAGCTTTGCAGACGACGAAGAAATTGAAGAAATGTATGATGAAATAAAAGAAATTATTCAGATTGTGAAGGGAGACGAAAATTTAATAGTCATGATTGACTGGAATTCGAGTGTAGGAAAAGGGAGAGAAGGAAACATAGTAGGTGAATATGGATTGGGGGACAGAAATGAAAGAGGAAGCCGCCTTGTAGAATTTTGCACAGAGCACAACATAATCATAACTAACACTTGGTTTAAGAATCATGAAAGAAGGTTGTATACATGGAAGAACCCTGGAGATACTAAAATGTATCAGATAGATTATATAATGGTAAGACAGAGATTTAGGAACCAGGTTTTAAATTGTAAGACATTTCCAGGGGCAGATGTGGACTCTGACCACAATCTATTGGTTATGACCTGTAGATTAAAACTGAAGAAACTGCAAAAAGGTGGGAATTTAAGGAGATGGGACCCGGATAAACTAAAAGAACCAGAGGTTGTACAGAGATTCAGGGAGAGCATAAGGGAGCAATTGACAGGAATGGGGGAAATAAATACAGTAGAAGAAGAATGGGTAGCTTTGAGGGATGAAGTAGTGAAGGCAGCAGAGGATCAAGTAGGTAAAAAGACGAGGGCTAGTAGAAATCCTTTGGTAACAGAAGGAATATTGAATTTAATTGATGAAAGGAGAAAATATAAAAATGCAGTAAGTGAAACAGGCAAAAAGGAATACAAACGTCTCAAAAATGAGATCGACAGGAAGTGCAAAATGGCTAAGCAGGGATGGCTAGAGGACAAATGTGAGGATGTAGAGGCCTATCTCACTAGTGGTAATATAGATACCGCCTACAGGAAAATTAAAGAGACCTTTGGAGATAAGAGAACCACTTGTATGAATATCAAGAGCTCAGATGGAAACCCAGTTCTAAGCAAAGAAGGGAAAGCAGAAAGGTGGAAGGAGTATATAGAGGGTCAATACAAGGGCGATGTACTTGAGGACAATATTATGGAAATGGAAGAGGATGTAGATGAAGATGAAATGGGAGATATGATACTGCGTGAAGAGTTTGACAGAGCACTGAAAGACCTGAGTCGAAACAAGGCCCCCGGAGTAGACAATATTCCACTGGAACTACTGACGGCCGTGGGAGAGCCAGTCCTGACAAAACTCTACCATCTGGTGAGCAAGATGTATGAAACAGGCGAAATACCCTCAGACTTCAAGAAGAATATAATAATTCCAATCCCAAAGAAAGCAGGTGTTGACAGATGTGAAAATTACCGAACTATCAGCTTAATAAGTCACAGCTGCGAAATACTAACACGAATTCTTTACAGACGAATGGAAAAACTAGTAGAAGCCAACCTCGGGGAAGATCAGTTTGGATTCCGTAGAAACACTGGAACACGTGAGGCAATACTGACCTTACGACTTATCTTAGAAGAAAGATTAAGGAAAGGCAAACCTACGTTTCTAGCATTTGTAGACTTAGAGAAAACTTTTGACAATGTTGACTGGAATACTCTCTTTCAAATTCTAGAGGTGGCAGGGGTAAAATACAGGGAGCGAAAGGCTATTTACATTTTGTACAGAAACCAGATGGCAGTTATAAGAGTCGAGGGGCATGAAAGGGGAGCAGTGGTTGGGAAAGGAGTGAGACAGGGTTGTAGCCTCTCCCCGATGTTGTTCAATCTGTATATTGAGCAAGCAGTAAAGGAAACAAAAGAAAAATTCGGAGTAGGTATTAAAATTCATGGAGAAGAAATAAAAACTTTGAGGTTCGCCGATGACATTGTAATTCTGTCAGAGACAGCAAAGGACTTGGAAGAGCAGTTGAATGGAATGGACAGTGTCTTGAAAGGAGGATATAAGATGAACATCAACAAAAGCAAAACAAGGATAATGGAATGTAGTCTAATTAAGTCGGGTGATGCTGAGGGAATTAGATTAGGAAATGAGGCACTTAAAGTAGTAAAGAAGTTTTGCTATTTGGGGAGCAAAATAACTGATGATGGTCGAAGTAGACAGGATATAAAATGTAGGCTGGCAATGGCAAGGAAGGCGTTTCTGAAGAAGGGAAATTTGTTGACATCCAGTATTGATTTAAATGTCAGGAAGTTATTTCTGAAAGTATTTGTATGGAGTGTAGCCATGTATGGGAGTGAAACATGGACGATAAGTAGTTTGGACAAGAAGAGAATAGAAGCTTTCGAAATGTGGTGCTACAGAGGAATGCTGAAGATTAGATGGGTAGATCACATAACTAATGAGGAAGTATTGAATAGGATTGGGGAGAGGAGAAGTTTGTGGCACAACTTGACTAGAAGAAGGGATCGGTTGGTAGGACATGTTCTGAGGCATCAAGGGATCACCAATTTTGTATTGGAGGGCAGCGTGGAGGGTAAAAATCGTAGAGGGAGACCAAGAGGTGAATACACTAAGCAGATTCAGAAGGATGTAGGTTGCAGTAGGTACTGGGAGATGAAAAAGCTTGCACAGGATAGAGTAGCATGGAGAGCTGCATCAAACCAGTCTCAGGACTGAAGACCACAACAACAACATTATTTCGTACCGCCTGTGATCAGTTATTGACGAAGTATTATGCTTAGTAGCAGGGGGTGCAGGATAGGTTCGCCATGAGCATCATCAGGCTTTTAAAGTATGTGTTTGTGTTCCGACATGTGCAAAGGAAATGATTACGTCCATTCGTAAGGAAGGTATGGATTTGACGTCGAGTACTGTGATAGCGAAGTGAAGAGTATGTCAAGTCATAAGAATGGTACTGATATTTTTACTTCCAGAGCAACAGCCGTCAACAGGGTGTATTTCCGATATTTTGCTCATTGTCGAATGTCTTTCAACCGAGACCGCGATCGTAACATTTAGTTGTAAGTACAATGACAGAATGTGTGTGCGACCAAGTTCGTAGGCTGACTATTATAACAGTGTGTCATTGGCATGCAGCGCTGGTGGCGGGAATGATTCACGTTTCCCCTTAACGGTAGGAGCTGTCTGACATCCCTACACTGCAACAGGCATCTCCATTCAATGACTTAACCATGTTGTCCTCTAGACGACAGAATAGCGAACTAATACTTAGCAGCCGGTCGCTGTGGTCGAGTGGTTCTAGGCGCTTCAGTTCGGAACCGCGCTGCTGCTACGGTCGCAGGTTCGAATCCTGCCTCGGGCATGCATGTGTGTGATCTCCTTAGGTTAGTTAGGTTTCAGTAGTTCTAAGTCTAGGGGACTGATGACCATAGGTGTTAAGTCCGATAGTGTTCAGAGCCATTTGAACCGGAAAGGTGGAAGGACTTGTATAGACCCTCTATAAAGGGCGATGTACTGGAGGACAATATTAAGGGGATGCCGTCACTCATCCGCCACTGGGGCATTAGGACATCTCCAGACCTGTAGCTGTAGGATACCGAAAATTCCGGCCATTCTTTTCTCTTCTGTAAGACAGTGCTTCGAATTTTGTTTCCATAATTGTTCCGATTCCCCCCCCCCCCCCCTTTCCTCCCGTCTGACTTTGGTAAGAGAACACACTAAGCAAACAACAATAATGCTTTTATGATTAACAGTGTTCCTCGTGAGTGTGCACATGCTTTTACCGGTGAGAACGTTTAACGTTTCTGAGATATCACTCAAAATGTTCATCCTGCTATCAATATATGTGTCAGCCAAGCTGGGTACACATGCACGGCTAAATGCAGCTTGCATGTCCTGTTAGGATCGCTAGGATCAATGTAACCTGCCCTATTCTGTGACGTCAGTATCCGGAGGTACAGTATCAGCAACGGTAAACACACATGCTGCTCAGAGGCGTCTCGCATACGGGACCAGCATGAGCGTGCTTTGGAGTTCTGTGACGTCAGTATAACACTAAAACAACCCTAACTGTTTACCCGAACATAGCTGCAACTTTCACCTTCTTGCTGTAGGCGGCAGCAACAGCGTGAGAGCGATGGCTCGCGCTGGCCTGTGTCTGGCGGTGCCTCGTGGCGGCGTCGACGCGCACGCACCCTTGGACCGTCTCCGCTCTGCAAATAGGTCTTCGCTCCCATCCAGTAGCGTCAGCGATAATGCCTAGGTGATCACGTATTTCGAAAGGAATCTCTCAGATGTCTAGTATGAAAGGGATGCCACCACCTCATGCTTGAGGGACCTGAATGGGCACCTGTGCGTCTCTAGGCAGCTGATGGCTACATCGCCATTTCACGGGGCCCATCAATGCACCCAGATGCTGGCATATGCGTCGGGTATCAGGTGGCCAGATGTGTTGTTATAAGCAATCTTTCGTATAAACTATATTCCATCGATTTAACCTACCAGTAGGATGCTGCAAATTAAGAAGAACTACCCCATACATGTGAAGAATGATTAATTAATTTGCATAAAATTTTTTATAATTAGTAGTGTGGTGTAGCGGTTCAATGAATAAGGGGAGGGTGTGCGTGAGTGAGTGCGTGAGTGACATGGAGCAGAACAGCAGGTTAAGCGCAAAACACTAAGTTAATTTGCATAACTTTTACATAAAATACACTCCACTAGTTTAAGGGGGTGGGTGACAAAGAAGAATGCGCCAGAAATGGCGTTCAAAGGCGCCTCAGTAGTTTAATGAAATGGCAATGTCATGCAAAACCACTTAACCTATTGTTCTGTTAAGTGCTGACAAAAGCCCAAAGATTAGGTTACGATACACAGAGTACAGTACCGAACATTACGTTATGCAACATGTTTGACCCATGTAACTGCTTCTTACACACCTACATGTTTCTGAACAGTAGAGAATGATGAGTAAGATAAATCCAACCCCACAAACTGAATTTTTTTTATAAATAAACAATACGACCTTGAATTTCCTGTTGTGAGATCCTCTCCACCAATATACATATATTCCATACACTGCCTTGAACCCCATGAATTGTTTATTTAAACAATATTCCACACACTACAATCTAATTCCCTCCAAATGATCGATCAACTGAGTCGTTTCCCACCAATTTCTGGGAGGGTGGAGAGATGTTAATTAATTGATGAATTTAATTAAATAGTCAATCAAATTGATAAGAGTGAGAGGGGCAACTCCAGTAAGTCAGACCTCAAAGCAGCGAGGGGGGGATGGTGGGGGAGGGGGAACAATAGGCTAAGTTCCTGTCAAAGGAGAACAATAGTTTTGCCCCTGAGTGCATACCTGCGACTGATGTAGGCAATCCCCACTAACAAAATGAACTGACGCTGCTTTGCTCTACTACTACCGAGTTCTTTCAACAGTCATCATCGAGTCGTATAACGGAGCAGAGCGTGTGCAGTGTTGTTTATGATTTCATGTCCAAAGAGAATTCAGGACTAAATATAGAAGGCCACCATCTCAAAGACAAACTGTTTTTAATTGCTACAACTATTTCGCCCAAACTGGATGTGTGTCTCATAGGACACTGAGTCAGGGTTGGCCTGCAGCCTGAGTCAACTGTAACTGGCGCATCGTACCGGGACATGTTTGAGTATTTTTTGATATGAGTACCGAGTTTATTTTCCAGGAAGATGGCACATCCGCATATTATCATCATGAAGTTATCACTAATGCTCGTCAATCTGATAGCCTCACCAAATACAATAGACACAGAAAAATCCAGAAAATTGTAAGAGCAGCAGCTCGTTTCGTCGCAGTTTCGTTTAGAAAGAGGGAAAGCATCAAAGAAATGCTCACTTAACTCCTGTAGTAAAGGCTACAAGTGATGTGTCAGGCACCACTGTGTCCTCAACTGTTAAAATTCTGTGCATGCCTACTGTGTCCAGACTAAGCGCCTGCAACTTTCGCTTCCTGCGAAGCAGACCGGTACAGCGGGCCCCAGACCGAGTAGGGGTCAGCCTGGGCGGTCGTCCCGGAAACGCAGACGCTTCCCAGAGACCACCAGGAGGACTCCACGGCGCTGCAAGAGGTCGCTACAGCCGCTGACCTCTTTCTTTCCACTCGACACGTGACTGCAAATAGAGCCAGCCATATCCGTGCACCAAGCAGTAATTAGGCTGGCGCAGGAGCCTGTAGAGGTAATCATTCGAGGGTTGGATTGCCTCACTTCTTCATCAAGGACTCACACCCTGAGAGTAGCCCAGGCAGTGCATCTTCGACATGGAAGAGCCCCACCATTTCCTTGCCGTGTCGTCTGCTCGCCGTCACTACTGCTCGCCGTCCGGTCCTCCTCGCCGCCGCCGCCGCCGCCATGTCCCAAACCACGACCACTATCACTTTCACCTCTCCCTCCGCTGCTCCAACCACCATCACATGGAGTTCACCATCACATGGAGTTCACCCTCCACCCCCCTTCCCGTCCTTCCTTCCTTCTCTCCCTGTCCACCCCACCCCTGCGCCACTTTCGGCTGTAACCACCCCCACCTCCCCCTCCCCTATCACTGTCGCCCCATCGACAGCTACTGACGTTCCGCCACTCCCTGCACCGTCTCCGATGGGCTCCAAGCCAGCGCGGATTTCGGCTCGACGTTCCACTGTCTCTGTGACACCCACGCCCCCTCCCTCTGCCTCATCCGCTGCTCAGGGGGTCCTGCCCCCGCTATCTCGCCCTGCAACCCGTCCCCCAGTCCCGTCTCCACCCAGTCATGACCACAAAACCTTCAAAGCGCCAGAATGGTGACCCTTCCCCCAAAATCTCCTCCAAAAAAAACCCAATCCCCGTGACCGACCCACCCACCCCTATGGACGTGACCCCGACCCCTTCCCTGTCCCCACCACCCACACTTTTGACCTCTCCAATCCTGACCCTCAATTCCTTGATGCCCGCTCCCTCACCCTCGCCATCTGGAAATACTACCCCAATGCTCCCATCTCCCTTCTGATTCCTCGCAAGGACTCGGTCCTCATTAAATCCCCCAATGCTTCCTTCCATACCGATCTCCTCTCCCGCACCTCCCGTATCCAATTTGGCCAATGTGCAACCTTCACCCCCTACTACACCCCGTCCTCTCCCCATCAGCCTCAACCTCCCCGACGTCCGCCAACCTTCACCGCTGTGATCACAAAGCTTAGCGCGGTGATCACGGAGGCTGAGGTGTTGGCGGAACTCAACTCCCGGCCCGACATTGAAATCCGCTCGGCCCATCACATCTTCAATGATGCCGGGCCGACTTTTCTCATGCAGATATTCACTGAATCCTCTTCCTCCATTGACCGCCTCCCCACCAAGGGAGCCCTCATCTACAATTGCCATCATAAGGTGGAACCCTCCCGTTCCCCAGTCCAATCCTACTGCTGCCAACGCTGTCTCACGTACAACGACCACGTTACCTCTGCCTGCAAGAACCCCCCTACTTGTCCCCACCGCAAAGCTTCACACTCCCTCAAGAATTGAAACAACTTCACCTCTCCCACCTCCTGCAACACTTGCAACGAACCACATCCTACCTACTTCTCGAAGTGTAAAGCGTAACCTCCTCCAGTCACCCCTGGGCTCACCGTCCCTGTCGATGACCCCAACAACTCGCTCCGCCCTCCACCTACAGCAGAGGACATCATCCGTTTCATCACCATTGTGCTCCAAAACATCCACCCCTTCCAGCGCTCCCACACCCTTTCCCAAATCACCCTCGCTGCCCATTCCGTCTTACCACCTATGCCACATACTCCCACAACCAAGCCCACATCACCTTCATCCCCCTCACCACCCTCGTTTAACTCTCCCCTCCAATGGTACAACAACCCTACCATATCATGTACCACAACATTCGCTCCCTGCCCACCCACAAACTCCTCTTCCGTCAGCACCGCATGGATGCCTTCGTCCTAAATGAAACCTTCCTTCAACCCCTTACCTGCATCTGCACGTTTCCTTACACCCTTCACCGCACCGATAACCCATACCCTCCGGACGTGGCGGAGTTGCTATCGGCCACCTCACCTCAAGCACCTCCCTGTCCGGCCCCAACCTCTCCTTAACAATCCTGCCGAGCATCTCACCCTCAGCATCTTCTTCCCCACCCTTACCATCACCTGTGCCACCATTTATGTCCGCCCTTGGACCCCCATCCCATACGATTTCCTGGCCCACATTGACCGCACCTTCTCCACCTACATGATTGCCGCCGACCTCAATATCCACAGCCGTGATCCTACCGACCTCCAGCGGTGGCATCAGTTTCTCACCACCCTCCAGGGAGACCTGGTTCCCCTGCCTCAGCACACCCGACCCAAATCCATCACCAGTCCCGATGTGGTCCTTGCCTCTCCCAACCTCCATGGGCGCATCACCGTAGATGTCCTTGACCTCATTGGCAGTGACCATGCTCCTGTTCTCTTCACTATCTCTAATGGTCGTAATCCCAACAACGCTCCTCACCCTGATGTCCCTCCTAAACTTGTCCATGATTACTCCCGTGCCATCTGGGATACCTACTGGGACTCCATTCACACCCAGGTTGCCGGCCACGACCTTACCCTCCAATCACCTGATGACATCTCTCGCACTGCTGCCTTCCTGCACCAGAGCTTGTCTGACGCCGTTGCCACCCATATCCGCACCAAAACCATCCACCCTCACCGCCCCACCCTGCCTCCACAGGCTGTCCTCATCCTTCGAGAGTCCCGCCGCCTCTACCGCTCTTTTCTCCGCACTCGTGACCGGGATACACTTACCCACCTCCGGCAATTACAACGACACACCCGCAACCTGCTTACAGCAAAGAAACGCCGTGCCTGGCGCCAGACATGTACACAACTCAACACCACGCTCCCCATAAACTCTTCCAAGTATTGGTCTGCTTTCCACCGCCTTACTGGGAACCGCCCCACCCCTAGTACTCTCTCCTCCTTAATGACCGTCCCTTTCCTGACAACCTCAGTAAGGCCAACCACTTTGCCTCTCACCTCTCTGATGTTTTTTCCATTCCAGATGATCCCCACTTTGATTATCCCCTCTTCCCTGACATCATGGACCGTATGAATACCTCCGTTCCTCCCCTTGCTCCTAGCTTCCAGTACTTGGGCCACACACCACCATCTGAACTTAACACACCCATCACTACACAGGACATCAGCCTCACACTCCGCACTAAACGCAACACTGCTTCCAGCCACGACTGCATTACCTACCGCCACCTCAAACACTGCCCTCCCTCCTTCCTTTCAATCGTTGCCACCCTCTACAATGTTATCCTTGCCACTGGTTTCTATCCCCACCTGTGGAAAACCTCCCGTAACCTGATTTTCTCCAAACCCAACAAGCCTCTATCTGATGCCTCTTCCTATCATCCTATCTGGCTTTCCCGGTGCATCCATCACCACCTCCGCTAAAACAACCTCCTCCCCAACACCCAATGTGGCTTTCGACCTTCCTTCTCTGCTGATGACCAAATCCTCCGCCTCACTCATCTCCTCTCCCTCCAGCTTAACTCCCTTCGCTCCGCCATTTTTGTCTCCTTTTACCTCGAAAAGGCCTACGACTGTGTCTAGCACCCCGGTCTCCTGTTTAAACTCCAAACCTACGCCCGTCCTATCAACTACATCCATCTGATGGCCTCCTTCCTCTTCCACCGCCCCTCCTATGTTACCATCCATAATGCCAATTCCCAAACCTTCTACCCCTCTGCAGGTGTGCCCCAGGGCTCTATCCTCTCCCCTCTCCTCTACTCTACTCTCTTCTCTTCTACCTCCTGTACATGGCAGATATGCCCCAACCCCCCCCCCCCCCCGGCAGTACACCTCTTGCACTACGCTGAAGACACCGCATTCCTCACCCTCGCTCCTACCCTCCAACGGTCCCAACACCTTCTCCAGAATCACCTCGACCTTTTTGCTGCATGGTGTAACCAGTGGCTCCCGAAAATCAATCCTTCCAAGACCCAGGCTATCATTGTAGGTCGTACCACTCGCTCCTTCCGGCTCCTCGATTTCTCCCTTATTGTCTGCACCCGTCCTATCCGCCTCACCCCCACCCACACCTACCTTGGCCTCACCATTGACCGTCACCTCACCTGGATCCCTCATCTCCGCTCCATCCAATCGAAAGCCCACAACCGCCTCCGACTCCTCAAACTCCTCTCTGGCCGGACATGGGTGTTGCACCCTTCTACCATCCTCCACACCTACAAATCCTAAATCCCTCCCATCCTCTGTTATGCCAGTCCTGCCTGGATATCTGCCTCCCCCCCCCCCCAACTTATATAAGTCCCTCCTGATCCTTCAGCGTCATGCACTCAGCCTCGCCTTCCGTATACGCCTCCCGTCCCCCATGCGGGTCCTCTATGATCTCATTCCTTTCCCCCCCATCTGTTCCTATTCCTCGAACAAATCCGCATCCTCAAGACCTCCCGTCACCTTGAACCCCCTCACCTCCTGGTTGCGCCTCTCCTCTCCCATTCCCGCCCCATTCCACGTCTTCACTGTTGTTGGGTGTAGAGATGGAGGGTAGGGGGGATACATCTCCTTTCCCAAGGTGGCTTCCATCAACTCCCCCTCCCGGATGATGCCCTCTCTCCCTCCATTTATCCCTCCTATCAACTCTGATCCTCACACCCCTCCTTTCCTCCGTCCTTTCCCTGGGCTCCCTCTTCCTCCCCCCTTCCATCCTGTGTTTTCTCCCCACCCAACCTCTCCCTATATCCTTCCTCCCCCCCCCCTCCCCACGAGTCCTTTAGTATTCCCCTCCTCTGCCTTCCCCACTCCCTGGCACGTCTGCTCAGCACCCCCCGCCCCTCTTATGGATCTTCATCTTCCATTGGCTGCTTTCCCCCCTCCCCCTTCACTTTTCCTCTCTTTCCCCCCTATTTTTCCCGTCATCTGTCCAGTTTCCCCCCACCTGCTCTCGGCTGTGGTATGTCATATTTGTGCCAAACTTTTAGTGCAGTGTTTAAGTGAGTGTTCCGTCTTGTGCGTCTTTCCACATTGTTGCGAACAGAAATCATGCTGTCGCTGGGTGTACATTTTATATCTCTTGCGAACAGAAACCAGACTATTATTTTTCTGCTTCCTGTGTATTTTATTAGCATCATCAACCCTGTGTTTTATGTTTTAAGTTCCAGAATTTTCTGCCATTTTACCTTTAAATCCCCGATTTTATTGCCAAGTGGTATTTTTTATTATATTCATATTTTTAAAACAAACTCTGTAGGCTGAAGAGCTGCGTAATAAGCTGCTGCCAGCCCGCCCCCTTCAGGGGGAATCGAAACTCAATAAAGGAAAAGAAAACAAAAAACAAAAAAACTGTAGAGGCGGTTCACGCCGAGCGAGCCCACTGCTGTTATCGTAGCCGCCGCGTCATCGTCCACCGCCGCCAGCGTACCGGAGCCATCCTCGGACTCAGGTGACGGCAACGTGGACTCCGCGCCGCTCTTCACGAGACGCCCGGGGCTTGGTTTGGGAAGTTGTATGGTTACTACAGACAGTTTATGTTTCGAAGGATCTCTGATGTAGTTATTGGTAGGCTTGGAGGATCAATCCTACCTCACGAATATTGATTTGTAAATGTTGAAGAAAGCGTTTTTATTTAAAGTCTATTACTCACACTCTGATATTTTCCTATCCGCGGACGGCGGATATATTAATGCCCGTCCCTAAAAGAGTCAACCAATATAGCATTTCCCACTACGTACAACTCGCGACAATACTGTGAAGACAAAATTAGAGGGAGTCGAGGTGTTAAGTAGGCATTGTGCATCTTGCATTTAATTCCGGTGCAACTTCTGTGTTACATCGTCAACGTGAAGGTCCAAGGGATACAGTAATCCTCACGTAAAGCATCGGAATCTAAAACTGGCCCCACAGGAAAGGCTCAAAACATAGACAGTAATAAAAGTAAGTTTTCTTGTACTAACGTCAGCATTGTACATTTTGTATTTAATTACGATGCAATGTCTGTGTTTCATTGCCAATGTGGAGGTCCAAGGGATATAGTAAACCTGACGAGAATCATCGGAATCTAAAACTGGTCTCACAGGAAAAGCTCAAAACATAGACAGTAACATGAGTCAGACTTCTTGTACATATGTCGGCATTGTGACTTTACTATTTAATTCCGATGCAAATTATGTGTCACATCGTCAATGTGAAGATCCAAGGAATACAGTAAACCTGAATAGAAGCATCGGAATCTAAAACTGGTCTCACAGGAAAGGCTCAAAACAAGGACAGTAACAAGAGTAAGTCTTCTTGTACGTGCGTAGGCATTGTGCCTTTTGTATTTCATTCCGATGCAATTTCTGATTTTCTTGGTCAATGTGAAGTTCCAAGGGATACAGTAAACCTGAAGTGAAGCATCGGAATCTAAAACTGGTCCCACTGGAAAGGCTCAAAAAATTGATGGTAAGAAGAGTCAGTCTTCTTGTACTTAAGTCGGCATTGTGCCTTTTGTATTTAATTCCGATGCAATTTCTGTGTTTCATCGTCAATGTGAAATTCCAAGGGATACAGTAAATCTGAGTGAGGCATCGGAATCTAAAACTGGTCTCACAGGAATGGCACAAAACGTAGACAGTATGAAGAATCAGTCTTCTTGTACTGAAGTCGGCATTGTGCATTTTGTGCTTATTTCCGAACAATTTCTGTGTTTCATCGTCAATGTGAAGGTCCATGGAATGCAGTAAACCTGAATTGAAGCACCGGAATCTAAAAGTGGTCTCACGGGAAAGGCTCAGAACATAGACAGTAGGAAGAGTCAGTTTTCTTGTAAGTAAGTCGGCATGTGCCTTTTGAATTTAATTCCGATGCAATTTCAGTGCTTCATCGTCATTGTAAATGTCCAGTTGATACAGTTAACCTGAAGTGAAGCATCGGAATCTAAAACTGGTCTCACAGGAAGGGGTTACATCATAGACAGTAACAAGAGTCAGTCTTCTTGTACTTGCGTAGGCATTGTGCCTTTTGTTTTCCGATGCAATTTCTAATTTTCATCGACAATGTGAGGTTCCAAGTTATACAGAAAACCTGAAGTGAAGCATCGGTATCTAATACTAGTCTCACTGGAAAGGCTCGACACAAAGACAGTAAGGAGAGTCAGTCTTCTTGAACTTACGTCAGCATTGTGCCTTTTGTATTTAATTCCGATGCTATTTCTGTGTTTCATCGTCAATGTGAAAATCTAAGGAATACAGTAAATCTGGAGTGAAGCATCGGAATCAGAAACTGGTCTCACGGGAAAGGCTCAAAATATAGACAGTAAGAAGACTCAGTCTTCTTGAGCTTATGTCGGCATTGGGCTTTTTGTATTTACTTCAGATGCAATTTATGTGTTTCATAGTCAATGTGATGGTCCAAGAGATACAGTAAACCTGAGTGAAGCATCGGAATCTAAAACTAGTCTCACAGGAAAGGCTCAAAACATATACAGTGAGAAGAGTCAGTCTTCTTGTACTGAAGTCGGTATTGTGCCTTTTGTACTTAATTCGATGCAATTTCTGTGTTTCATCGTCAATGTGAAGGTCCAATGGATGCAGTAAACCTGAATTGAAGCACCGGAATTTAAAAGTGGTCTAACTAGAAAGGCTCTGAACATAGACAGTAAGAAGAGTCAGTCTTCTTGTAAGTAAGTCGGCATGTCTCTTTTGTATTTAATTCCGATGCAATTTCTTTGTTTCATCGTTAATGTGAATGTCCAGTTGATACAGTTAACCTGAAGTGAAACATCGGAATCTAAAACTGGTCTCACAGGAAATGGCTAAAATCATAGACAATCAGAAGAGGAAGTCTTTTTGTACATAAGTCTGCATTGTTCCTTCTGTATTTAATTCCGATGCAATACCTGTGTTTCATCGTCATTGTGAAGGTCCAAGGGATGCAGTAAATCTGGAGTGAAGCAGCGGAATCTAAAACTGGTCTCACAGAAAAAGTTCCTAGCATAGACAGTAAGAAGAGTCAGTCTTCTTTTACTTAAGTCGGCATAGTGCCATTTGTATATAATTCCGATACAAATTATGCGTTTCATCGTCAATGTGAAGGTCCAAGGGATTCAGTAAATCTGAAGTGAAGCATCGGAATCTAAAACCGCTGTCAGAGCAAAGCCTCAAACATAGACAGTACGAAAAGTCAGTCTTCTTGTACTTAAGTGGGCATTGTGCCGCTTGCATTTAATTCCGGTGCAGTTTCTGTGTTTCATTGTCAATGAGGAGGTCCGAGGAATACAGTAAACCTGCAGTTGTGCATCGGAATCTAAAACTGGTCTCACAGGAAAGGCTCATTCCATAGACAGTATGTAGAGTCAGTCCACTTGCACCTAAGTCGCCATTGTGCCACTTGTATTTAATTCCGATGCAATTTCTGTGTTGCATCGTCAATGTGAGAGTCAAAGTGATACGGTAAATCTGAAGTGAAGCATCGGAATTTAAAACTGGTGTCACAGGAAAGGCTCAAAACATAGTAACGAGAGTCAGTCTTCTTGTACTGGAATAGACATTGTGCCTCTTGTATTTAATTCCGATCAAATTTCTGTGTTTCATCGTCAATGTGAAGATCCAAGGGATACTGTAAACCTGAAGTGATTCATCGGAATCCTAATCTGGCCTCACAGGAAAGGTTCAAAGCATGGACAGTAAGAAGAGTCAGTCCTCTAGTACTTAAGTCGGCATTGTGCCTTTTGTAGTTAACTCCGATGCAATTTCTGTGTTTCATCGTCAAAGTGAAAGTCTACGGGATACAGTAAATCTGAAGTGAAGCATCGGAATCTAAAACTGGTCTCACAGGAAAGGCTCATAACATAGACAGTACAAAGAGTCACTCTTCTTGTGATTTAGTTGGCATTGTGCTTTTTGAATTTAATTCCGTTGCAATTTCTGTGTTTCATAGACAATGTGAAGGTCCAAGGGATACAGTAAACCTGAGTGAAGAATCGGAATCAAAAACTGGTCTCACAGGAAAGGCTCAATACATATACAGTAGGAGGAGTAAGTTTTCATGTACTTAAGTCGGCACTGTGCCTTTTGTATACAATCCAGATTAAATTTCTGTGTTTCATGGTCAATGTGAAGGTCCAAGGTATACAGTAACTTGAAGTGAAGCATCGGAATCTAAAACTGGTCTCACAGGAAAGGCTCAATACATAGACAGAAAGAAGAGTCAGTCTTCATGTACTGAAGTCGTCATTGTGCCTTTTGTACATAATTCCGATGCAATTTCTGTGTTTCAGCGTCAATGTGAAGCTCAAAGGGATACAGTTAACCAGAAGTGAAGCATCGGAATCTAAAACTGGACTCACAGGAAAGGCTCAATACATAGACAGTTAGAAGAATCAGTCTTCTTGTACCTAAGTCGGCATTGTGCCTTTTGTATTTAATTCCGATGTATTTTCAGTGTTACATCGTCAATGTGAAGGTCCAAGGGAACATTAAACCTGACGTGAAGCATCGGAATCTAAAAATGGTCTCACAAGAAAGGCTCAAAACGTAGATAGTATGAAGAATCAGTCTTCTTGTACTGAAGCCGGCATTGTGCATTTTGTACTTATTTCCGAACAATATCTGTGTTTCATCGTCAATGTGAAGGTCCATGGGATGCAGTAAACCTAAATTGAAGCACCGGAATCTAAAAGTGGTCTCACGGGAAAAGCTCAGATCATAGACAGTAAGAAGAGTCAGTTTTCTTGTAAGTAAGTCGGCATGTGCCTTTTGAATTAAATTCAGATGCAATTTCTGTGTTTCATCGTCAATGTAAATGTCCAGTTGATACAGTTAACGTGAAGTGAAACATCGGAAACTAAAACTGGTCTCACAGGAAAGGCTAAAAACATAGACAATAAGAAGAGCCAGTCTTCTTGAACATAAGTCAGCATTGTTCCTTTTGTATTTAATTCCGATGCAATTTCTGTGTTTCTTCTACAATGTGAAGGTTCAAGCGATATAAAGCTGAGGTGAAGCATCGGAATCTAAAACTGGTCTCACAGGAGAGGTTCAAAACATAGACAGTAAGAAGAGTCAGTCATCTTATACTTGAATCGGTATTGTGCCTTTTGTATTTAATCCGATGCAATTTCTGTGTAACATCGTCAATGTGGTGGTCCAAGGGATACAGTAATTCTTGAGTGAAGCAGTGGAATCAAAACTGGTCTCACAAGAAAGGCTCCTAGCAAAGACAGTTAGGAGAGTCAGTCTTCTTGTACATAAGTCAGCATTGTTCCTTTTGTATTTAATTCCGATGCAATTTCTGTGTTTCTTCTACAATGTGAAGGTCCAAGGGATATAAACCTGAAGTGAATCATCGGAATCTAAAACTGGTCTCACAGAAAGGGCTCAAAACATAGATAGTAAGAAGAGTCAGTCTTTATGTACTTAAGTCGGCATTGTGCCTTTTGTATTTAATTCCGATGCATTTTCTGTGTTTCATCGTGAATGTGAAAGTCCAAGTCACACAATAAATCTGAAGTGAAGCATCGGAATCTGAAATTGGTCTCACAGGAAAGGCTCAAAACATAGACAGAAAGAAGAGTCGCACTTCTTGTCCATAAGTCGGTAATGTGCGTTTTGTATTTAATTCCGATGCAATTTCTGTTTTTCATCATCATTGTGAAGGTCCGAGGGATACAGTAAACCAGCAGTTGTGCATCGGAATCTAAATCTGGTCACACTGGAAAGGCTCAAACCATAGACAGTAGGTAGAGTCAGTCCTCTTGTACGTAAGTCGGCATTGTGCCTCTTGTATTTACTTCCGATGCAATTTCTGTGTTTCATCGTTAATGTGAAGATCCAAGGGATACAGTAAACCTTTAGTGAAGCATCGGAAACTAAACTGGTCTCACAGGAAAGGCTCAATACATAGCCAGTAAGAAGAGTCAGTCATCTTTTACTGAAGTCGGCATTGTGCCTTTTGTATGTAAACCGATGCAATTTCTGTGTTTGTTCGTCAAAGTAAAGGTCCAAGGGATACAGTAGACTACAAGCGAAGCATCGGAATGTAAAACTTGTCTCACAGGAAAAGCTCAAAGTATAGACAGTAAGATGAGTCAGTCATCTTATTCTTGAATCAATATTGTACCTTTTGTATTTCATTCCGGTGCAATATCTGTGTTTCATCGTCAATGTGAAGGTCCAAGGGATACAGTATATCTAGAGTGAAGCAACGGAATCTAAAACTGGTCTCACAGGAAAGGCTCCTAGCATAGACAGTATGAAGAGTCAGTCTTCTTGTACTTAAGTCGGCATTGTGCCTTTTGTATTTAATTCCGATACAATTTCTATGTTTCTTCGTCAATGAGAATGTCCAAGGGATACAGTAAACCTGAAGTGAAGCACCGTAATTGAAAAGTGGTATAACGGGAAAGGCTCAGATCATAGACAGTAAGAAGAGTCAGTCTTCTTGTAAGTGAGTCGGCATGTGCATTTTGTATTTAATTCCGATGCACTTTCTTTGTTTCATCGTCAATGTGAATGTCCCGTTGATACAGTTAACCTGAAGTGAAACATCGGAATCTAAAACTGGTCCCAGGGGAACGCCTCAGAACATAGACAGTACGAAAAGTCAGTCTTCCTGTACTTCAGTAGGCATTGTGCCTCTTGTATTTAATTCCGATGCAATTTTAGTGTATCATCGTCAATGTGAAGGTCCAAGGGAGACAGTAAACCCGAAGTAAACCATGGGAATCTAAAACTGGTCTCACAGGAAGACCTCAAATCATAGACAGTATGAAAGGTAAGTCATCTTGTACTTACGTCAGCATTGTGCCATTTGTATTTAATTCCGATGCAATTTCTGTGTTTCATCGTCAATGTGAAGGTCCAAGGGATACAGTAAACCTGAAGTGAAGCATCGAAACCTAAAACAGGTCTCACAGGAAAATCTCAAAACATAGACAGTACAAACAGTCAGTCTTCTTGTACTTAAGTCGTCATTGTGCCTTTTGTATTTAATTCCGAAGCAACGTCTGTATTTCATCGTCAATGTGAAAGTCCATGGGATAGAGTAAATCTTAAGTGAAGCATCTGAATCTAAAATTGGTGTCACAGGGAAGGCTCAAAGCATAGACAGTAAGAGCAGGCAGTCTTCTTGTGCTTATGTCGGCATTGTGCTTATTGTATTTAATTCCGAAGCAATTTCTGTCTTTCATGGTCTATGTGATCGTCCAAGGGATACAGTAAACCTGAGTGAAGCATCGGAATCTACAACTGGTATCACAGGAAAGGCTCAAAACATATACAGTGAGAAGAGTCAGTCATCTTGTACAGAAGTCTACATTGTGCTTTTGTACTTAATTGCGATGCAATTTCTGTGATTCATCTTCAACGTGAAGGTCCATGGGATGCAGTAAACCGGAATTGAAGCACCAGAATTGAAAAGTGGTCTAACGGGAAAGGCTCAGATCATAGACAGTAAGAAGAGTCAGTCTTCTTGTAAGTGAGTCGGCATGTGCATTTTGTATTTAATTCCGATGCAATTTCTTTGTTTCATTGTCAATGTGAATGTCCCGTTGATACAGTTAACCCGAAGTGAAACATCGGAATCTAAAACTGGTCTCGGAAGAGAGGCTAAAAACATAGACAATATGAAGCGGCAGTCTTCTTGTACATAAGTAAGCTTTGTTCCTTTTGTGTTTAATTCCGATGCAATTTCTGTGTAACATCGTCAATGGTGTGGTCCAGGGGATACAGTAATTCTTGAGTGAAGCAGCGGAATCTAAAACTGGTCTCACAGGAAAGGCTCCTAGCAAAGACAGTAATGAGAGTCAGTCTTCTTGTACTTAAGTCGGCATTGTGCTTTTGATTTTAATACCGATACAATTTTTGTGTTTCAACGACGATGTGAATGTCCAAGGGTTGCAGTAAACCTGAAGTGTAGCATCGGAATCTAAAACTGCTCCCAGAGGAAAGCCTCCAAACATAGACAGTACGAAAAGTCAGTCTTCTTGTACTTAAGTAGGCATTGTGCCTCTTGTATTTAATTCCGATGCAATTTCTGATATTCATCTTCAATGTGAAGGTCCATGGGTTACTGTAAACCTGAACTGAAGCATCGGAATCTAAAACTGGTCTCACAGGAAAGGCTCAAGACATAGATATTAAGATGAGTCAGTCTTTATGTACTTAAGTCGGCCTTGTGCCTTTTGAATTTAATTCCGATGGAATTTCTAATTTTCATCGTCAATGAGTAAATCCAAGGTATACGGAAAATCTGAAGTGAACAATCGGAATCTAAAACAGCTCTCACAGGAGAGACTCTAAACATAGACAGTAAGATGAGTCGCACTTCTTGTCCTTAAGTCGGTAATGTGCGTCTTGTATTTAATTCCGATGCAATTTCTGTGTTTCATCGACAATGCGAAGGTCCGAGCTACACAGTAAATCAGCAGTTGTGCATCGGAATGTAAAACTGGTCTCACAGGAGAGGCTCAAACCAAAGACATTTGGTAGAATCTGTCCTCTTGTACCTAAGTCGGAATTGTGCCCTTTGTATTTAATTACGATGCAATTTCCGTGTTTCATCGTCAATGTGAAGGTCCAAGGGATACAGTAAACCTGAAGTGAAGCATCGGATTCTAAAACGGGTCTCACAGGAAAGGTTTCAAACATAGACAGTAACAAGAGTCAGTCTTCTTGTACTTGTGTCGGCATTGTGCTTTTTGTATTTTATTCCGATGCAATTTCTGTGTTTCATAGTCAATGGGAGGGTCCTAGGTATACTGTAAACCATTGTGAAGCATCGGAATCTGAAACTGGTGTTACAGGAAAGGGTCAAAACTTATACAGTAAGAAGAGTTAGTCTTCATATTCTTAAGTCGGCATTGTGACTTTTGTTTTTCATTCCGATGCAATTACTGTGTTACACCGTCAATGTGAAGGTCCAAGGGATACAGTAAACCTGAAGTGTAGCTTCGGAATCTAAAACGGGTCTCACAGGAAAATGCTCAAAACATAGACAGTAGGAAGAGGCAGACCTCTTGTAGTGAAGTCGGCACTGTGCCTTCTGTTTATAATCCGATGCAATATCTGTGTTTCGTCGTCAATGTGTAGGTCCAAGGGATACAGTAGACCTGAAGCGAAGCATCAGAAAGTGAAACTGGTCTCACAGGAAAAGCCCAAAGCATAGACAGTAAGATGAGTCAGTCATCATATACTTGAATCCGTATTGAACTTTTTGTATTTAATTCCTATGCAATTTCTGTGTTTCATCGTCAATGTGTAGGTCCAAGGGATACAGTAAATCTGGAGAGAAGAAGCGGAATCTAAAACTGGTCTCACAGGAAAGGCTCCTAGCATAGACAGTAATAAGAGTCATTCTTCTCGTACTGAAGTAGGCATTGTGCCTCTTGTATTTAGTTCCGATGCTATTTCTGTGTTTCATCGTCAATGTGAAGGACCGAGGGATACAGTAAAGCTGAAGTGAAGCGTCAAAATCTAAAACTGGTCTCACAGGAAAGGCTCGAAACATAGACAGCAAGAACAGTCAGTCTTCTTGTACTTAAGTCGGCATTGTGCAATTCGTATTTAATTCCGAAGCAATGTCTGTATTTTGTCGTCAATATGAAAGTCCAAGGGATTGAGTAAATCTGATGTGAAGAATCGGAATATAAAATTGGTCTCACAGGAAAGGCTCAAAACAAAGATAGTAAGAGGGGTCAGTCTTCTTGTGCTTATGTCGGCATTGTGTTTTGTGCATTTAATTCCGATGCAATTTCTGTGTTTCATAGTCAATGTGAAGGTCCAAGAGATACACTAAACCTGAGTGAAGCATCGGAATCCAAAACTGGTCACACAGGAAAGGCTCAAAACATATACAGTGAGAAGAGTCAGTCTACTTGTACTGAAGTCGGCATTGTGCCCTGCCTACTTAATTCCGATGCAATTTCTGTGTTTCATCGTCAAATTGAAGGTCCATGGGATATATTAAACCTGAAGTGAAGCATCGGAATCTAAAACTGGTCTCAGAGGAAAGGCTCAAAACATAGACAGTAAAAAGAGTCAGTCATCTTGTACTTGCGTAGGCATTGTGCTTTTTGTATTTAAATCCGATGCAATTTCTGATTTTCATCGTCAATGTGCAGGTCCAAGGGATATAGTAAAGCTGAAGTGACGCATCGGAATCTAAAACTGGTCTCACAGGGATGGCTCAAAGCATAGTCAGTAAGAGGACTCAGTCTTCTTGTACTTAAGTCGCCCTTGTGCCTTTTGTATTCAATTCCGATGGAATTTCTGATTTTCATCGTCAATGAGTAAGTCCAAGGTATACAAAAAATCTGAAGTGAAGCATCGGAATCTAAAACTGGTCACACAGGAGCTTCTCAAACATAGACAGTAAGACGAGTCGCACTTCTTGCCCTTAAGTCGGTAATGTGTGTCTTGTATTTAATTCCGATGCAATTTCTATGTTTCATCGTCAATGTAAAGGTCCGAGGGATACAGTAAACCAGCAGTTGTGCATCGGAATCTAAAACTGGTCTCACAGGAATGGCTCAAACCATAGACAGTAGGTAGAGTCCGTCCCCTTGCACCTAAGTAGGCATTGTGACTTTTGTATTTAATTCCGATGCAATTTCTGTGTTTCATCGTAAATGTGAAGGTCCAAGGGATACAGTAAACCTGAAGTGAAGTATCGGATTCTAAAACCGGTCTCACAGGGAAGGTTTCTAACGTAGACAGTAACAAGAGTCAATCTTCTTGTACTTGTGTCGGCATTGTGACTTTTGTATTTAATTCCTATGCAATTTCTGTGTTTCATCGTCAATGTGTAGGTCCAAGGGATACAGTAAATCTGGAGAGAAGCAGCGGAATCTAAAACTGGTCTCACAGGAAAGGCTCCTAGCATAGACAGTAATAAGAGTCATTCTTCTTGTACTGAAGTAGGCATTGTGCCTCTTGTATTTAATTGCGATGCTATTTCTGTGTTTCATCGTCAATGTGAAGGACCGAGGGATACAGTAAACCTGAAGTGAAGCGTCAAAATCTAAAACTGGTCTCACAGGAAAGGCTCGAAACATAGACAGCAAGAACAGTCAGTCTTCTTGTACTTAAGTCGGCATTGTGCAATTCGTATTTAATTCCGAAGCAATGTCTGTATCTTATCGTCAATATGAAAGTCCAAGGGATTGAGTAAATCTGATGTGAAGCATCGGAATATAAAATTGGTCTCACAGGAAAGGCTCAAAACAAAGATAGTAAGAGGAGTCAGTCTTCTTGTGCTTATATCGGCATTGTGTTTTGTGTATTTAATTCCGATGCAATTTCTATGTTTCATAGTCAATGTGAAGGTACAAGAGATACACTAAACCTGAGTGAAGCATCGGAATCCAAAACTGGTCACACAGGAAAGGCTCAAAACATATACAGTGAGAAGAGTCAGTCTACTTGTACTGAAGTCGGCATTGTGCCCTTCCTACTTAATTCCGATGCAATTTCTGTGTTTCATCGTCAAATTGAAGGTCCATGGGATATAGTAAACCTGAAGTGAAGCATCGGAATCTAAAACTGGTCTCAGAGGAAAGGCTCAAAACATAGACAGTAAAAAGAGTCAGTCTTCTTGTACTTGCGTAGGCATTGTGCTTTTTGTATTTAAATCCGATGCAATTTCTGATTTTCATCGTCAATGTGCAGGTCCAAGGGATATAGTAAAGCTGAAGTGACGCATCGGAATCTAAAACTGGTCTCACAGGGATGGCTCAAAGCATAGTCAGTAAGAGGAGTCAGTCTTCTTGTACTTAAGTCGCCCTTGTGCCTTTTGTATTCAATTCCGATGGAATTTCTGATTTTCATCGTCAATGAGTAAGTCCAAGGTATACTAAAAATCTGAAGTGAAGCATCGGAATCTAAAACTGGTCACACAGGAGATTCTCAAACATAGACAGTAAGACGAGTCGCACTTCTTGCCCTTAAGTCGGTAATGTGTGTCTTGTATTTAATTCCGATGCAATTTCTATGTTTCATCGTCAATGTAAAGGTCCGAGGGATACAGTAAACCAGCAGTTTTGCATCGGAATCTAAAACTGGTCTCATAGGAAAGACTCAAACCACAGACAGTACGTAGAGTCAGTCCTCTTGTACCTAAGTCGGCATTGTGCCTCTTGTATTTAATCCCGACGCAGTTTCTGTGTTTCGTCGTCAATGTGAAGGTCCACGGGATACAGTAAACCTGAAGTGAAGCATCGGAATAGTTGAGTGGTACTTAAGTAAATAAATTAGTGAAATCAAAGTGAACTAGAAATTAGAATATAAATGAAAAACTTGGTTTAGTTTAGAGAGTTGCATACTGGCAATCAGCGGGCAGAACGGCAGAACAGAAGAGACAATGACCGTGAAGTCAGCAAGTTCCACATAAGCGGGCGCTGTCGATTCAGCCGTCAGGGCATCGCCCGACCGGCTCACGTGTTTCTCAGTTGTCGCATGTGAGCAAAGGCCCTCGCCTACATTCCAAGAGCCAATGACAGACGTTAAGAAGATTCTTCGAGAAGCTTTTCTAAGTGACGGAAGAGGCAATGACCGGCTCACTTGATTCTCAGTCGTCACGTGCGATCAGAGGCCCCCGCCTACATTCCAAGAGCCAACGACCGACGTTAAGAAGATTCTTCGAGAAGCTTTTCAACGTGACAGAAGAGGCAATGGCCGTGAAGTCGTTCACCTCCAGTGAACTGAAGTGAATAAATACGCGAGACGCGGTGGGCCCGAGAGATGAAGATGGGAACGAAGACGAAGATGGAGATGGGGACGGAGACGAAGATGAGAGACGAAGGAAGAAAAGAAGAGTAGCAGTAGTTTTCAGTCAGTTTCGGTGCTGAAGACCGTCATGCAAGAAGAGACTGCATCATGCACAGACGCACCAAGTCCACCGCTGTAATGGAATAGCAAGCAGCAGCCGCGGCGCCAGATGACAGAAGTTAAAAGGTATTTAAAGTCTGATTTTTACGTACCCGGGTGACTCGTGAGGACGGGAAGGAGACGGCTTCACCTCAGCAGTCACCTGTGAGCTGGGATGAAGACCTAATAGCCGAAGACTGGCAAGCGGGAGTCCGTGGTTCGAGTTCGGGACACTGGCCTTGCCCCACCGCGCCGCTCCGCTGGTCGACGCACAACACACGCGGCCGCTTAGAGAAGAGAAACACTGGGACGCCACATCCAAGGTATCACCATCCGATGCACGACTTCGCACGCAATAATTAAACGGGCCACTTCGCGCTGCGCGTCTCCAGTCAGCTGGGCGAGACGGCGACACGAGATACACATCGCTACGCGTAATAAGACGCCGCCGCCGCCGCCGCCGCCGCTGTCGCAGCAGAAGACTTCACAAACGACACAGCTGCCTCTCTCCGAACGAGAACATCGCGTAAGATACAGTTGTACCAATCTTCAATAAAACTTATCTTATGTAAAAATGATGTTTCATTCGACCTCATTCCCGAGCCAAGGAAGAACCCACCCTGCCCACATGTTGTTAAGGGAGAAAAGTTAATTTATTTAATGTTTTCAGCCTGACAGAATGCTTTATAATGCTCATCCTGACAATTGACAGCAACAAAAGAGAAAACCCAGTTACATTGAGTGACAGAAGTGTCACATCTAGTAACACAACTGGTACATTTGGTGTCAGAGAAAAAACCCTTGGCTCAATATGAGGTGTGAATGACAGTCACTAAAGGTCCACAGTTAGTAGTTTTTAATGTGTGAAAGGACAGAGGTTTGCATAGCAGTCGTAATATTTTCTTTATTTAGAAGTGTATTTTCTCTCATGATTTTAAGAGTTTGTCGGAAATATTTAAACATCTTTTAAATTCAGTATAGGAAGATTGTGTAACTAACAGTTTGTAAAATGATGACACGTAATCGTACAAAGTCAGAGTCAGCACCACAAGCGGTTTCTACTGATGAAGCTATTCAGAGCTTAGTTAATCAAATAGAACAGCTTAAAAGTGATAATAATGCATTATTTAAACAGTTGAGTGAGGTTAGGCAAACCAGTTCAATCCCTCCCACCCTAGATTCCTCAGCAGCAGCCTTAGTAATTCCTTTTTCAGGTAAACCTGGCGAGGACAAAACAGCCTTTTTTGATGATTTAGTAGCAGCTGCAAAGTTAGGATCATGGTCAGATGAACAGCTCTTACAAATGACAAAGTTAAGATTGACAGGAGAGGCTAAAGCACACGTATTATACCATGAAGAATTGCGGAATGCTCCAACACTTGAGGAATTGAAGAAAGGATTGCTTAAACGTTTTCAAAAACAGAACAACTGTAGATTTTATAGGGAACAGTTAAACACTATCACTCAGAGGCAAAACGAGTCGTTAGAAAGCTTTGTAGATAGGATTAGAAAAGTTAATATTAACACCTATCAGTTGACAACTAGTGATAAAGCAAATAAAGTTATTTTACAAGAGGCAGCAGATAGAGCTCTGGATACGTTTTTACGTGGGTTACCTCCTGAAACGTCCCGTCGTGTCAGGGCAGAGTTTCCTAAAAATTTAGCAGAAGCTGTATCTGTGGCGACAGCTTTCGAAGAAATAGACATTGCCACCAGATACAAGAAGAAGCGAAATGTATTTTCAGCAGGAGTACGATGTTTTAGGTGCGAGCGACAGGGACATATAGCAAAAAACTGCTGACAACCTCAATGCACTAATTGTCAAAGAATAGGTCACACATTCAAGGAATGCAGGTCTAAGAAAGTTTTTGGAAATAGAAATCAGTTAAACTCAAACGGGAATGTCGGAGCCGCCTCCAGGCATTCCCAATAAAATTTCATGCCATTAAGGCAAATGTGAAGACGGAATGCTGGTTATCTGCTACCATACAGGATAAAGAAGCAAGGATACTGGTGGATTCAGGCGCAAACGTATCAATAGTAAGTAATGAATGTATTGGAGAAAAGAAATATGACCCTCCAAGGTATAGATTGAGTGGAGTAGGAGGAGGTACAGTTAAGTCATTAGGATGTACATCATTGATTTTCTATATTCACGGTGTACAATTTCAGGAAGATGTAGAAGTGGTAACAAAGGTAACTGACGGGTACGACGCGATCCTAGGGTTGGATTTCCTGAATAAACATCACGCTAAAATCGACCTCAGACAGCAAACTGTAGAACTTAGCGGAATAGTGTTTCGGCTAGGTGACACCGCTGCAAAGGGCCCTCTGCCGCAAGATTTCCCTAACCGGAAGGCTAAATCAACTATACTGCGTGCAACGTCCTTGAAGGTTGACTCGCGGGATCAGATACCATCTGGCACAGGAAAACTTCTCTGGATGACCGTTGACCACGAAGTACCTACAGATACAGTGTGTCTAATAGAGCCTTTAGGGGAAAATGAGGAATTAGATGTATCACATTGTTTTGTACGTAGGAGTGTTGTACGGGTTCAAGACGTTGAGGGAGAAAGAAAAGTACCGGTACATACTGATAATTTCGGAGTGGAGGACAAAGAGTTGCATAAGGGAATATTAGTAGCTACAGTCAGTACTTTTGAAGAAGAAGATTTCATTTGGTCAGATATTAATGATGGTCAGAAACCAGACGCCTATAAAACCGCATTACGCCAGAAGATTGAGCATTTGAAAGGGAAGGATAGAGACACGATAGAAGCAGCTTTAGTTGAGTTCCAAGATTTATTTAATGCAGAAGGTCCATTGCCAGCAACAGACATCACACTGCATAGGATTCCAACAGGAAATAGCCCCCCAGTTTATAGGAAGCCTTATAGAGTTGCGCATCACTTACAGCCAGTACTGGATGAATTTATAGAACAGCATCTAAAAGATGGAATTATAGAATATTCGGATTCGCCTTATAATTCAAATATCGTAATTATTCCAAAGAAGTCTCCCGACGGTACGAAAAGATATAGATTTTGTTGTGACTACAGACACCTTAACAAACAAACTATCTCAGATGTTTATCCTCTTCCAAACATTACAGTTATCATTGACAGTTTGGGTAACAGTAAATACTTCTCAACAATCGATTTACGTAGCGGATATCATCAGTTGGAAGTTGCACCTGAAGATAGGCATAAAACAGCATTTTCTACCCCTGGAGGCCACTGGCAATTTAAAAGAACGCCTTTCGGTTTGAAAAATGCACCAGCAACTTTTCAAAGACTACTCGATGGAGTATTGCGAGGACTCAAAACTCAGCAATGTTGTGTATATCTAGACGATATTATTGTATTCTCCAGAGACATCAACGAACATGCTGTGCGTCTGCGTAATGTTTTTCAGAGACTTAGAAAAGCTAAATTAACATGAAATATGGAAAAATGTACTTTTGCATTGACAGAGGTTACATACCTAGGGCATGTCATTAGTGAAAAAGGAATTAAAACAGATCCTCGATTAATTTCGGCAGTTAAGGACTTCCCAACACCACAACGCGTTAAGGAGGTACAAAGTTTCATTGGTCTCGCATCGTATTACCGAAAATATGTTCAAAATTTTGCTGAAATTGCCCGACCCTTAACCCAATTATTGAAAAAGGGTGCAAAATTTCATTGGTCTGAAGATTGTGAATCAGCATTTCAAACCCTCAAAGATAAGTAAACACACAGTCCAGTATTAGCCTACCCAGATTATAACAAAGAATTTATTTTATCCTGTGACGCAAGTTGTCATTCAGTAGGAGTTGTTTTGAGTCAGAATATTAATGGCGCGGAACACCCCATAGCCTACACTTCGGGACAACTAACAACGGCAGAAAGAAATTATTGCACAACGGAGAAAGAATTGTTAAGTGTTATTTATGGTATCAAATAGTTTAAATGCTACTTGTATGGTAGGAAATTCAAGGTTATTACAGACCACGCAGCTTTAAAATGATTGCTTGGATTAAAGGATCCATGTAGTCGTCTTACCCGTTGGGCCCTATGTCTTTCCGAAATGGATTTCGAAGTTATCCATAAACCAGGCAAAAAACACACGAATGCAGATTGCGTAAGTCGGAAAATAGCACTTTTGGAAGCAACAGGCCGAGATACTGAGGACTGGAGAAAGGCACAAGATGAGGATACAGAATGTAAAAAATACGCAACTGAAAAACAATTTTGCTTTGTTGTTCCCCAACACCTTAGACAAGAAATAATGGCAGAGGCCCACGATCATATCCTTGCAGGGCACGGTGGACAGCGGACAACCGAAAGACGAGTAATGGAGCGATTTTGGTGGCAAACCAGAAAGCAGGATGTTGCGCAGTACGTTCGTAATTGCATTGCGTGCACACAACGAGCTGAACTTTCTCGTTCAAAAATACCCTTACAGAGGCTCCCCGAGGCTTCACGTCCATTTCAAATCTGCGGATTGGATCTCTACGAGCCATTTCATAAAACACCTGCTGGTAATAAGTATGTTCTTACAATTATAGATCACTTTTCACGCTATCTAGCTATGGTGAGTCTCCCAGATCAGCAAGCAAATACAGTTGCCCAAGTTTTAGTTAACAACTGGATACTTAAATTTGGCGTACCTAAAGCTATTATCACAGATCAGGGATCTAATTTTATGTGTGAATTAATGAAACAGCTAAGCCACTTATTAAAAATACGCAAATTACGCACAACTCCGTTACACCCTCAGTGCAATGGGCGCACAGAAAGAGTTCATCGGACAATTGGCAAGATGCTTAGTTATTATATTAACGAACAACATTCTAATTGGGATACGTATTTACCAATAATCGTGTTGGTATACAACGCCAAAACGCATGAAGCAACTGGCATGTCACCTTATGAAGTGGTCTATGGGAAAAAAATGCCGTCCCCTTTTGATGTAATCAGGCAGAAAACGGAAAAGTCGGAGAAACAGTAAGAGATTTCAGTCGAATGATGAAGGATGTATGGAAAAAGGTTCAAAAATCTCATACAGAGGCTTTGGAACGACAGGAAAGATTAGGTAATACCCAAGCTAAATATCCAAATTACAAAATCGGTCAGTGGGCTATGCTTTCAACTCCTTACATAGAGAAAGGAAAAACGAAGAAATTTGTAACAAACTACAGAGGTCCTTATCAAATTATTGAGATCACGTCACCAGTCAACGTTAAATTGCAACTGCCCACCCGAACTACCATTGTCCATGCAAGTCGTTTAAAACCTTTTAAGGGCGCTCCAGATGTAATTCCTTCAACAATAGTAATTGCTTTTCCGAAGGGTGGAGGAAGTTCCCGAAAAGGAAAAAGAGTGGCCACGCCAGCACAACATACAGACATGGCACCATACAATCGTCGTTCAAGGGTGCGAATGTCCTAGTTGAAACTTGGTAGACTGTGGACAGTATACAAATGTAAATAATTAATAAATTATAATGGTTTATTTTTTAAGAAAGAAAAGTTGAACGTAGAAATATGTAGATCTTGTAGTTAACAATCTATTTCCTCTTTTCTTTATTTTTGTTTTTACTAGGTTCGTAGGTCTATAACCATGTTTGCTTTTTTCAGAAAACGCCATGCAAGCATTTCCTACACAAAACCTATCCTGCCTCAATGACTCCCTTGACAGTTCCCTTCTGAAGTCATTAGATATGTTCATAAACTCGCAGCAAGGCAAATTTGATGCCAATGTTATGATGCAACATGTCTTACAATTAAAAGGTGAACGCAAAACTAAAATTATATTGCTAGGAACAGGTATATCTGAAACCTTTGTGTTGGTGTTTCTGCTTTGTACAGTTTTCTTTTATTTAAGACGAAAAAATAAGCCAAATAATAATATACCACTTCATCAAATCCCTGTTAACTGGATACCACACTCTTAACTGGTGTACTTCAGTAGTAACTTTTGAGCATTAGTGTATTACTTTTGTTTATTGTACCTCATTCTTTATTAAACAGTCTCTTGTTAAAATAAACAATACTGTAGAATAGATGTTCTTGCATTAGTATAGCGTAGATTAAACAGCAGTTGCTATGTAATTTTCTAAGTGCAAAATCTATTTTTTGGTTTATTCATTGCCATCACGACTTGTTACACTTATTACAACCATTTATGTAAGAACTATGTGATTCATGACTGTACAGTGCTTTTCTAAAGTGATTAAGTATATTCCACATACTTAATGTGAAGCGTGTGTAATCTTCTAAGTCGAGAGTTTTCATTGCTTGTGCTTTTTCCGTGTGAAGAGTGGAGGAATGTTGAGTGGTAAATTCAAGGGCGAATTTCTCCGAAGGGTGGAGGAATGTTGAGTGATACTTAAGTAAATAAATTAGTGAAATCAAAGTGAACTAGAAATTAGAATATAAATGAAAAACTTGGTTTAGTTTAGAGAGTTGCATACTGGCAATCTGCGGGCAGAACGGCAGAACAGAAGAGACAATGACCGTGAAGTCAGCAAGTTCCACATAAGCGGGCGCTGTCGATTCAGCCGTCAGGGCATCGCCCGACCGGCTCACGTGTTTCTCAGTTGTCGCATGTGACCAAAGGCCCTCGCCTACATTCCAGGAGCCAATGACCGAAGTTAAGAAGATTCTTCGAGAAGCTTTTCTAAGTGACGGAAGAGGCAATGACCGGCTCACGTGATTCTCAGTCGTCACGTGCGATCAGAGGCCCCCGCCTACATTCCAAGAGCCAACGACCGACGTTAAGAAGATCCTTCGAGAAGCTTTTCAACGTGACAGAAGAGGCAATGGCCGTAAAGTCGTTCACCTCCAGTGAACTGAAGTGAATAAATACGCGAGACGCGGTGGGCCCGAGAGATGAAGATGGGGACGAAGACGAAGATGGAGACGGGGACGGAGACGAAGACGAGAGACGAAGGAAGAAAAGAAGAGTAGCAGTAGTTTTCAGTCAGTTTCGGTGCTGAAGACCGTCATGCAAGAAGAGACTGCATCATGCACAGACGCACCAAGTCCACCGCTGTAATGGAATAGCAAGCAGCAGCCGCGGCGCCAGATGACAGAAGTTAAAAGGTATTTAAAGTCTGATTTTTATGTACCCGGGTGACTCGTGAGGACGGGAAGGAGACGGCCTCACCTCAGCAGTCACCTGTGAGCTGGGATGAAGACCTAATAGCCGAAGACTGGCAAGCGGGAGTCCGTGGTTCGAGTTCGGGACACTGGCCTTGCCCCGCCGCGCCGTTCCGCTGGTCGACGCACAACACACGCGGCCGCTTAGAGAAGAGAAACACTGGGACGCCACATCCAAGGTATCACCATCCGATGCACGACTTCGCACGCAATAATTAAACGGGCCACTTCGCGCTGCGCGTCTCCAGTCAGCTGGGCGAGACGGCGACACGAGATACACATCGCTACGCGTAATAAGACGCCGCCGCCGCCGCCGCCGCCGCTGTCGCAGCAGAAGACTTCACAAACGACACAGCTGCCGCTCTCCGAACGAGAACATCGCGTAAGATACAGTTGTACCAATCTTCAATAAAACTTATCTTATGTAAAAATGATGTTTCATTCGACCTCATTCCCGAGCCAAGGAAGAACCCACCCCGCCCACATGTTGTTAAGGGAGAAAAGTTAATTTATTTAATGTTTTCAGCCTGACAGAATGCTTTAGAATGCTCATGCTGACAATTGACAGCATCAAAAGAGAATACCCAGTTACATTGAGTGACAGAAGTGTCACATTTAGTAACAAAACTGTTACAGAAATTAAAACTGGTCTCACAGGAAAGGTTCCAAACACAGACAGTAACAAGAGTCAGTCTTCTTGTACTTGTGTTGGCATTTCGCCTTTTGTATTTAATTCCGATGCAATTTCTGTGTTTCATCGTCAATGTGAAGGTCCAAGGGATACAGTAAACCTGAAGTGAAACATCGGAATCTAAAACTGGTCTCACAGGAAAGTCTCAATACATAGCCAGTAAGAAGAGTCAGTCATCATTTACTTAAGTCTTCATTGTGCCTTTTGTATTTAATTCCTATGCAATTTCAGTGTCTCATCGTCAATGTGAAGGCCCAAGGGATACAGTAAACCTGAAGAGAAGCGTCGGAATCAAAAACTGGTCTCTCAGGAAAGGCTCAATACATAGACAGTTACAAGAGTCAATCTTCTTGTACTTGTGTTGGCATTGCGCCTTTTGTATTTAATTCCGATGCAATTTCTGTGTTTCATCGTCTATGTGAAGATCCAAGGGATACACTACACCTGAAGTGAAGCATTGGAAACTAAAACTGCTCTCACAGGAAAGGCTCAATACATAGCCAGTAAGAAAAGTCAGTCATCTTTTACTTAAGTCGGCATTGTGCATTTTGTATTTAATTCCGATGCAATTTCTGTGTTTCATCGTCAATGTGAAGGTCCAAGGGATACAGTAAATCTGATGTGAAGCATCGGAATCTAAAACCGGTCTCACAGGAAAGGCTCGAAACATAGATAGTAAGAAGAGTCGGCATTGTCCTTTTTGTATTTAATTCCGAAGCAATTTCTGTGTTTCGTCGTCAATGTGAAAGTCGAAGTTATACAGTAAATCTGATGTGAAGCATCGGAATCTATAACTGAACCCACAGGAAAGGCTCCTAGCATATACAGTAAGAAGACTCAGTATTCTTGTACTTAAGTCGACATTGTGCCTTTTGTATTTAATACCGATACAATTTCTTCCATCGTCAATGTGAAGGTCCAAGGGATTCTGTGAACCTGAAGTGAAGCATCGGAATCTAAAACTGCTCTCAGAGGAAAGCCTCAAAACATAGACTGTAAGAAAAGTGGGTTTTCTTGTACTTAAGTCGGCATAGTGCGTCGTGTATTAATTCCGATGTACTTTCTGTGTTTCGTCGTCAATGTGAAGGTCCAAGCGATACAGTAAACCTGAAGTTAAGCATCGGAATCTAAAATTGGTCTCACAGGAAAGGCTCTTAACATAGACAGTAAGAAAAGTAAGTTTTCTTGTACTTTCGTCGGCATTGTGCCTTCTCCATTTAATGCCGATTTCTGTGTTTCACCGTCAATGTGAAGGCCCTAAGGATACAGTAAACCTTATGTGCAGCATCGGAATCTAAAATGGGGTCCCCCAGGAAAGGCTCTAGACATTGGCAGTAAGTGAAGTCACTCTTCTTGCACTTAATTCTGCATTGGGCCTTCTGAATTTAATTCTGATGCAATTTCTGTGTTTCATCGTCAATTTGACGGTCCAAGGGATACAGTAAAACTGAAGTGAGGCATCAGAATCTAAAACTGGTCTCAGAGGAAAGACTCTAAGCATAGTTAGTAAGAAGAGTCAGTCTTCTTGTACTTAAGTCGGCATTGTGCCTTTTGTATTTATGTCCGATGCAATTTCAGTGTTTCATCGTCAATGTGACGGTCCTAGGGATACAGTAAACCTGAAGTGAAGCATCGGAATCTAAAAGTGGTCCCACAGGAGAGGCTCAAAACAGAGACAGTAACAAGAGTCAGTCTTCTTGTACTTGAGTAGGCCTTGTGCTTCCTGTATTTAATTCACATGCAATTTCTGTGTTTCATCGTCAATGTGAAAATCCAAGGTATACAGTACACCGGAAGTGGAGCATCGAAAACTAAAACTGGTCTCACAGGAAAGACTTAAAACATAGACAGTAAGAGGAGTCAGTTTTCTTGATCTTAAGTCGGCATTGTGCTTTTAGTATTTAATTCCGACGCAATTTCTGCGTTTCATAGTCAATGAGAAGGTCCAAGGGATACAGTACACTTGAGTGAAGCATTGGAATCTAAAACTGGTCTCACAGGAAAGGCTCAAAACATATACACTAAGAAGAGTTAGTCTTCATGTACTTAAGTCGGCATTGTGCCTCTTGTATTTCATTCCGTTGCAATTTCTGTGTTTCTTCGTCAATGTGAAGGTCCAAGAGATACAGTAAACCTGAAGTAAGGCGTCGGAATCTAAAACTGGTCTCACTGGAAAGGCTCAAACATAGACAGTAAGAAGAAGCAGTCTTCTAGTACTTAATTCGGCATTGTGCCTTTTGTATATAATCCGATGCTATTTCTCTGCTTCGTCGTCAATGTGAAGGTCCAAGGGATACAGAAGACTTGAAACTAAGCATCGGAATGTAATACTTGTCTCACAGGAAAAGCTCAAAGAATAGACAGTAAGATGTGTCAGTCATCATATACTTGAATCTGTGTTGTGCCTTTTGCATTTAATTCCGATGCCATTTCTGTGTTTCATCGACAATATGTAAGTCCAAGGGATACTGTAAATGTGGAGTGAGGCTGTGGAACCTAAAACTGGTCTCACAGGAAGGCCTCGAAACATAGACAGTAAGATAAGTAAGTATTCTAGTACTTACGTCAGCATTGTGCCTTTTGTATTTACTTCCGACGCAATTTCTGTGTTTTATCGTCAATGTGAAGGTCCAAGGGATACAGTAAACCAGAAGTGAAGCATCGGAATCTAAAACTGGACTCACAGGAAAGGCTCAAGGCATAGACGGTGAGAAGAGTCGGTCTTCTTGTACTTAAGTCGGCAATGTGGCTTTTGTATTTCATTCCGTTGCAATTTCTGTGTTTCATCGTCAATGTGAAGGTCCAAGGGATACAGTAAACCTGAAGTGAAGCATCGGAATCTAAAACTGGTCTCACAGGAAGAGCTCAAATCATAGACAGTATGAAGAGTCAGTCTTCTTGTACTTAAGTCGGCATAGTGCCACTTGTATTTAAATCCGATGCAATTTCTGTGTTTCCTCGTCAATGTGAAGGTCCAAGGGATACAATAACCATGAAGTGAAGCATCGGAATCTAAAACTGGACTCACAAGAAAGGCTCAAAACACTGACAGTAAGAAGAGTCAATCTTCTTGTACTTAAGTCGGCATTGTGCATTTTGTATTTAATTCCGATGCAATTTCTGTGTTTCATCGTCAATGTGAAGGTCAAATTGATACAGTAAACCTGAAGTGAAGCTTCGGATTCTAAAACTGGGCTCACAGGAAAGGCTCAAAACATAGACAGTAACAAGAGTTAGTCTTCTTGTACTTAAGTCGCCATTGTGCCTCTTGTATCTAATTCCGACGGAATTTCTGTGTTTCATCGTCTATGTGAAGGTACAAGGCACACAGTAATTCTGAAGTGAAGGATCGGAATATAAAACTGGTCTCACAGGAGAGGCTCAAAACGTATACAGTAACAAGCGTCAGTCTTCTTGTGCTTAACTCGGCATTGTGATTTTTGTGTTCAATTCCGATGCAATTTCTGTGTTCTTTGTCACTTTGAAGGTTCAAGTGAACCAATAAATCTGAAGTGAAGGATCGGTATCAATAACTGGTCCCACGGGAAAGGCTCAAAACAGGAAGAAAAGGCAGTCTACTTGTACTTCAGACGGCATTGTGCCCTTTGTATTTAATTCCGATGCAATTACTGTGTTTCATCGTTAATGTGAAGGTCCAAGGAATGCAGCAAACTTAATTTGAAGCACCGGAATCTAAAAGTGGTCACACAGGAAAGGCTCAAAACATAGACAGTAAGAAGAGGCAGTCTTCTGGTATATAAGTCGGCATTGTGCCTTTTATGTTTATTTCCGATGCAACTTCTGCGTTTCATCGTCAATGTGAAGTTCCAAGGGATAAAGTAAACCTCCAGTGGTGTTTCAGAATCTAAAACTGATGACACAGGAACCGCTCAAATCATAGACAGTAAGAAGAGTCAGCCTTCTTCTACTTAAGCCGGCATTGAGCCCTTTGAATTTAATTCCGATGCATTTCTGTGTTTCATCGTCAATGTGAAGGTCCAAGGCATACAGTAAATCTGAAATGAAGGATCGGAATATAAAACTGGTCTCACAGGAGAGGCTCAACTCATAGACAGTAGGAAGTGTCACTCTACTTGTACTTAAGTCGTCTTTGTGAATTTTGTATTTTATTCCGATGCAATTTCTGTGTTTCATCAACAGTGTGAAGGTCCAAGGGATGCAGTATAGCTGAAGTGAAGCATTGGAATCTAAAACCGGATTCACAGGAAAGGTACAAAACATCGACAGTAAGAAGAGTCAGTCATCTTGTTCTTAAGTCGGCGTTGTGCATTTCGTATTGAATTCTAAGCCATTTCTGTTTTTCATCGTCAATATGAAGTTCCAAGAGATACAATAAACCGGAAGTCAGGCATCGGAATCCAAAACTGGTCTCACAGGAATGGCTCAAACATAGACAGTAAGAAGAGTCAGTCTCGTTGTACTTAAGTCGGCATTGTGCCTTCTGTATTTGATTCCTATTTAATTTCTGTGTTTCATCGTCAATGTGAAGGTCCAAGGCATACAGTAAATCTGAAATAAAGGATCGGAATATAAAACTGGTCTCACAGGAGAGGCTCAAATCATAGACAGTAGGAAGTGTCACTCTACTTGTACTTAAGTCGGCATTGTGAATTTTGTATTTTATTCCGATGCAATATCTGTGTTTCATTGTCAATGAGGAGGTCCAATGGATACAGTAAACCTGAAGTGAAGCATCGGAATCTAAAACTGGTCTCACAGGGGAGACTCAAATCATAAATGGTGAGAGGAGTCAGTCGTCTTGTACTTAAGTCGGATTTGTGCCTTTTGTATTTAAATCCGATGCAATTTCTGTGTTTCATCCTCAATGTGAAGTTCCAAGGGATACAGTAAACCTGCAGTGGTGCATCGGAATCTAAAACTGATGACACAGGAAAGGCTCAAAACACAGACAGTTAGAAGAGTCAGTCTTCTTGTACTTAAGCCGGCATTGTGCCTTTTGTATTTAATTCCGATGCGATTTCTGTGTTTCAACGTCAATGTGAAGGTCCAAGCGATGCAGTAAACCGTAAGTGAAGCATCGGAATCTGAAATGGGGTCTCCCAGGAAAGGCTCAAAACATTGGCAGTAAGTAGAATCACTCTTCTTACACTTAAGTCAGCATTGGGCCTTATGTATTTATTTCCGATGCAATTTCTGTGTTTCATCGTCAATGTGAAGGTCCAAGGGATACAGTAAACCAGAAGGGAAGCATCGGAATCTAAAACCGGTCTCACAGGTATGGATCAAACATAGATGGTAAGAAGAGTCAGTCATCATGTACTTAAGTCGGGATTGAGCATTTCGTATTGAATTCTAATGCGATTTCTGTGTTTCATCGTCAATGTGAAGGTCCAAGGGATACAGTAAAACGTAAGTGAAGCATCGGAATCTGAAGTGGGGTCTCCCAGGAAAGGCTCAAAACATTGGCAGTCAGTAGAGTCACTCTTCTTGCACTTATGTCGGCATTGGGCCTTATGTATTTATTTCAGATGCAATTTCTGTGTTTCATCGGCAATGTGAAGGTCCAAGGGATACAGTAAACACGAAGTGAAGCATCGGAATCTAAAACTGGTTTCACAGGAAAGACTCAAAACATAAACGTTGAGAAGAGTCAGTTTTCTTGTACTTAAGTCGGAATTGTGCCTTTTGTCTTTAATTCCGATGCAATTTCTGAGTTTCATTTTCAATGTGAAGTTCCAAGGGATACAGTAAACCTGCAGTGGTGCATCGGAATCTAAAACTGATGACACAGGAGAGGCTCATAACATAGATAGTAAAATGGGTCAGTCTCCTTGCACTGAAGTCGGCATTGTGCCTTTTGTATTTAATCCGATGCAATTTCTGTGTTTCATCGTCATCGTGAAGGTCCAAGGAAAATACTAAACCTGAAGTGAAGCATCGGAATTTAAAACTGGTCTCACAGGGAAGGCTCAAAGCATAGACGGAGAGAAGAGTCAGTCTTCTTGTACATAAGTCGGCAATGTGCCTTCTGTATTTAATTCCCATTCAATTTCTGTGTTTCATCGTCAATATGAAGTTCCGAGGGATACAGTAAACCTGCAATGGTGCATCGGAATCTAAAACTGGTGACACAGGAAAGGCTGAAAACATAGACAGTAGAATGAGGCAGTCCTCTTGTACTTAAGTCGGCTTTATGCCTTTTGTATTTAATTCTGATGCAATTTCTGTGTTTCATTGTCAATGTGAAGGTCCCAGGGATACAGTAAACCTTAAGTGAAGCATCGGAATCTAAAACAGGTTTCACAGTAAAGACTCAAAGCATAAACGGTTGGAAGAGTCAGTCTTCTTGTACTTAAGTCGGAATTGTGGGTTTTGTATTTAATTCCGATGCAATTTTTGAGTTTCATCCTCAATGTGAATTTCCAAGGGACACAGTAAACCTGCAGTTGTGCATCGGAATCTAAAACTGATGACACAGGAAAGGCTCAAAACATAGACAGTAAGAAGAGTCAATCCTCTTGTACTTAACTCGGGATTGTGCCTTTTGTATTTAATTCCGATGCTATTTCTGTGTTTCATCGTCTATGAGAAGGTCCAAGGCATACAGTAAATCTGAAGTGAAGGATCGGAATATAAAACTGGTCTCACAGGAGAGGCTCAAAACGTATACAGTAAGAAGAGTCAGTCTTCTTTTGCTTAACTCGGCATTGTGATTTTTGTATCCAATTCCGATGCAATTTCTGTGTTCATCTTCACTGTGAAGGTCCAAGGGATACAATAAACCTGAAGTGAAGGATCTAAATTCAAAACTGGTCTTACGGGAAAGGCATAAAACATAGACAGTAAGAAGAGACAATTTTCTTGTACTACAGATGGCATTGTGCCTTCCGTATTTAATTCCGTTGCAATTTTTGTGTTTCATCGTTAATGTGAAGGTCCAAAGGATACAGTTAACCTGAAGTGAAGCATCGGAATCTAAAACTGGTCTCACGGGAAAGGTTCAAAACAAAGACAGTAAGAAGAGTCAGTCTTCTTTTACTGAAGTCGTCATTGTGCCCTTTGTACTTCATTCCGGTGCAATTTCTGTGTTTCATCGTCAATGTGAAGGTCCAAGGGATGCAGTAAACCTAAATTGAACCACCGGAATCTAAAAGCGGTCTCACGGGAAATGCTCAAAACATAGACAGTAGAAAGATTCAGTCCTCTTGTACTTAAGTCGCAATGTGACTTTTGGATTTAATTCCTATTCAATTTCTGTGTTTCATCCTTAATGTGAAGTTCCAAGGGATACAGTAAAGCAGCAGTGGTGCATCGCAATCCAAAATTGGTGACACAGGAAAGGCTGAAAACATAGACAGTTGGATGAGTCAGTTCTCTTGTACTTAAGTTGGCTTTGTGCCTTTTGTATTTAATTCCGATCCAATTTCTGGGTTTCATCGTCAATGTGAAGGTCCAAGGGATACAGTAAACCGGAAGTGAAGCATCGAAATCTAAAACCGGTCTCACTGGAGAGGCTCAAAACATAGACAGTAAGAAGAGTCAGTCTTCTTGTACTTAGGTAGGCATTGTGCATTTTGTATTTAATGCCGATGCAATTTCTGTGTTTCATCGTCAATGTGAAGGTCCTAGCGATACAATAAACCGTAAGTGAAGCATCGGAATCTAAAATAGGCATCCCAGGAAAGGCTCAAAACATTGTCAGTATGTAGAGTCACTCTTCTTGCACTTAAGTCGGCATTGGGCCTTTTGTATTTAATTCCGATGCAATTTCTGAGTTTCATTTTCAATGTGAAGTTCCAAGGGATACAGTAAACCTGCAGTGGTGCATCGGAATCTAAAACTGATGACACAGGAAAGGCTCAAAACATAGACAGTAAGAGGAGTCAGTCTTCTTGTACTTAAGCCGGTATTGTTCCTTTTGTATTTGATTCCGATGCTATTTCTGTGTTTCATCGTCTATGAGAAGGTCCAAGGCATACAGTAAATCTGAAGTGAAGGATCGGAATGTAAAACTGGTCTCACAGGAGAGGCTCAAAACGTATACAGTAAGAAGTATCAGTCTTCTTGTACTGAAGTCGGCATTGTCCCTTTTGTACTTAATTCCGGTGCAATTTCTGTGTTTCATCGTCAATGTGAAAGTCCAAGGGATGCAGTAAACCTAAATTGAAGCACCGGAATCTAAAAGTGGTCTCACGGGAATGGCTCAAAACATAGACAGTAAGAAGAGTCAGTCCTCTTGTACTTAAGTCGCAATGTGCCTTTTGGATTTAATTCCCATTCAATTTCTGTGTTTCGTCTTCAATGTGAAGTTCCAAGGGGTACAGTAAAGCAGCAGTGATGCATTGGAATCCATAACTGGTGACACAGGAAAGGCTGAAAACATAGACAGTAGGATGAGTCAGTCCACTTGTACTTATGTCGGCTTTGTGCCTTTTGTATTTAATTCTGATGCAATGTCTGTGTTTCATCGTCAAAGTGAAGGTTCAAGGGATGCAGTATACCTGAAGTTGAGCATCAGAATCTAGGACTGGTCTCACAGGAAAGGCTCAAACATAGACAGCAAGTAGAGTCAGTCCTCTTGTACTTAAGTCGGCATTGTTCCTTTTGTATTTAAGTGGCTCCGGAACGCCCTAAACTTGCAATGTTAAAATAATACTTATAAATTACATCTTTCCTCACAAAGTATTTGAGGTAGGAAGTTCAACTTTTTACAGATTATTTATTGGAATTTGGGCTACAACTTATCACAGGGATTTTACAATATTTTAGTTCAGTCATTAAAGATGATTTTTTTCAATAGTAATGAAAATTTTTGAAATTTTTTAGTTATGTATTTAAAAATATACAGTATTATGAGAGTTTGAAACAAATATGTTTGGAAGATCCTTGGAAAACATGTAATTAGTATGAGAAAATAAAAGTTTAGGAAATCGAGCGACAAAGATTGGATTAACTTTTTAGTTTATTCCAGGTCCATAGGATGGATTATCTTCATCCTCTGCAAACTCCCACTCCAGCTTCCTCTTGATCCTCCTCCCGTTTACTCTTGCTTGTATTTCTAGACTCTTTACAGCCCTGTCTGCAGCCTGAAGGCGTTCCTTGTCTAAAGCAAGCATCGCTCGTTGTTGTGTTCGTAGATTGTGCTATCATTTTCTTCAGTTGCAGTTACTGCAACACTGTTCCAAAAGGTGGTCATGTATGAACACTTATCACATTTCAGTTGTATTTCACTAGGAAGTCCTACGTGCCTTATTATGGAGAGTTCCAGACCAACTTCACTACAATGAATACATCTTACACAGTTTGAAATAATTCCTTTGAGAACCGACATATCAAATATTTCATTCACATCCGATTCGCCCATAAAACATTCACAGTTTTCACTCATTGAACCAAGCTTCTTCTGTGAAGTATTTTCTTTCCCAATTTGACTGCTATGGGCAGGTGTGCTTGAGAGGTTAGGTTCACTAACTTGGTTATCGTCTTTATTGTTTACAGTAATAACACATACCTTTGGCTTTCCAACATTTCTCCTTTTCTTAAAAGCCTTCGGAGGATTTCTAATAACTTTACTTTTACTCATTCTTATACTTCAACAAAACAGAGACTCAAGAAACAGAATTAATTACGAATATTTTCGAGACAATGACAGAGTAAATAAACACCGAAACAATCGACAATCACTCCAGCGATATATATTGAACCATCACAGCTTAGCCACAACACATACTTTATCTCATATCACTATAATGTAACTGATGAACACGGACGTTAATAATAACACCATTTGACAGCAGTTTAACAGCGCCACAGTGGGTCACGCCCATGTAGAACAAATTTCAAAATAAATTTAAAAATAGTGGTCGTATTCGAAACAGAAATAATTATAAATCTATTAAATGGTAATAGTCTGCAGATTCAACAAACGCTAAAAAGTAAAAATTGAACTTTTCATGATTTTGGGCCTTTCCGGAGCCCCTTAATTCCGATGCAATTTCTGTGTTTCATCGTCAATGTGTAGGTCAAAGGGATACAGTAATCGTGAAGTAAAGCATCGGAATCTAAAACTGGTCTCACAGGAAAGGCTCAATACATAGACAGTAAGAAGAGTCGGTTTTCTTGTACTGAAGTCGGCATTGTGCCTTTGTATATAATTTCCATGAAATTTCTGAGTTTCATCGTCAATTTGAAGGTGAAAGGGATACAGAAAAACCTGAAGTGAAGCATCGGAATAAAAACTGGTCTCACAGGAATGTCTCAAAACATAGATAGTGAGACGAGTCAGTCTTCTTGTGGGTAAGTTGGCATGGTGCCTTTTGTATTTAATTCTGATGCAATTTCAGTGTTTCATCGTCAATGTGAAGGTCCAAGGGACACAGTAAACCTGAAGTGATGCAACGGAATCTAAATCTGATCTCACAGGTTAGGCACAAAGCATAGACAGTAAGTAGGGGCAGTCTCGTTGTGCATAGGTCGGCATTGTGCCTGTTGTATTCAATACCGAAGCAATTCCTGTGTTTCATAGTCATCATGGGGGTCCAAGGGATACAGTAAACCTGAGGTGCAGAATCGGAATCGAAAATTGGTCTCACACGAAAGATTCAATTCATTGACAGTAATAAGAGTCAGTCTTCTTGTCCTTAAGTGGGCATTGAGCATTTTGTATTTAATTCCGATGCTGTTTCTGTGTTTCATCTCAATGTGGAGGTGCAAGGGATACAGTAAAATTGAAGTAAGGCATCGAAATCAAATACTGGTCTCACAGGAAAGGCTCAATACGTAGACAGTAAGAAGAGTCAGTCTTCTTGTACTTAAGTCGGCATTGAACCTCTTGTATTTAATTCGAATGCAATACCTGTGTTTCATCGCCACTGTGAAGGTCCAAGGGGTACAGTAAACCTAAAAAGAAGCATCGGAATGTAAAACTGGTCTCACAGGAAAAGCTCAATACATTGGCAGTATGAAGATTCAGTCCTCTAGTATATAAGTCGGCATTGTGACTTTTGTATTCAAATCCGATGCAGTTTCTGTGTTTCATCGTCAATGTGAAGGTATAACAGATACTGTAAAACTGAAGTGAAGCATCGGAATCTAAAACTGGTCTCACAGGAAAGGTTCAAATCATAGACAGTAAGAAGAGTTAGTCTTTTTGTACTTAAGTCGGCATTGGTCCTTTTGTATTTAATTCCGATGCACTTTCTGTGTTTCATCGTCAATGTGCAGGTGCATGGGATACAGTAAAAATGATGTAATGCATCGGAATCTAAAACTGGTCTCACAGGAAAAGTTCAAATCATAGACAGTAAGAGGAGTCAGTCTTGTTTTACTTATGTCGGCATTGTGCCTTCTGCATTTAATTCAGATGCAATTGCTGTGTTTCATCGTCAATGTGAAAGTCCAAGGGATACAGTAAACCGGAAATAAATCATCGGAATCTATAACTGGTCTCACAGGAAAGGTTCAAATCATAGATAGTAAGAAGAGTCAGTCTCCTTGTACTTAAGCCGGCATTGTGCCTTTTGTATTTAAATCCGATGCACTTTCTGTGTTTCATCGTCAATGTGAATGTCCAAAGGGTACAGTATACCTGAAGTGAAGCATCGGAATCTAAAACTGGTCTCACAGGAAAGGTTCAAATCATAGACAGAAAGTAGAATCAGTCCTCTTGTACTTAAGTCGGCATTGTGACAATTGTATTTTAATTTCGATTCAAATTCTGTGTTTCATCGTCAATGTGAAGGTCCAAGGGATACAGAAAACCTGAAGTGAAGCATCGGTAACTAAGCCTGGTCTCACATGAAAGGCTCAAATCATAGACAGTGAGGAGAGTCATTCATCTTGTACTTAAGTCGGCATAGTGCCTTTTGTATATCATTCCGATGCAATTTCTGTGTTTCATCGTCAACGTGAAGGTCTAAGGGATACAGAGAAACCTGAAGTGAAACATCGGAATAAAAACTGGTCTCACAGGAAGGTCTCAATGCATTGATAGTGAGACGAGTCAGTCTTCTTGTTCTTAAGTTGGCATAGTGCTTTCGTATTTAATTCCGATGCAATTTCTGTCTTTCATAATCAATGTGAATGTCCAAGGGATACAGTAAACCTGAAGTGAAACATCGGAACCTAAAATTGGTCTCACAGGAATGGCTCTATACATAGCTAGTAAGAAGAGTCAGTCTTCTTGTACTTATGTCGGCATTGTGCCATTTGCATTTAATTCCGATGCAATTTCTATGTTTCATCGTCAATGTGAAGGTCAAGGGATGCAGTAAAACTGAAGTGAAGCATCGGAATCTAAAACTGGTATCACAGGAAAGGTTCATAACAAAGACAGTAAGAAGAGTCATTCTTCTTGTATTTAAGTCGGCATTGTGCCTTTTGAATTTAAATCCGATGCACTTTCTGTGTTTCGTCGTCAATGTGAGTGTCCAAGGTATACAGTGTACCTGAAGTGATGCATCAGAATCTAAAACTGTTCTCACAGGAAAGGATAAAATCATAGACAGAAAGTAGAATCAATCCTCTTGTACTTAAGTCGGCATTGTGACCTTTGTATTTTAATTCCGTTGCAAATTCTGTATTTCATCGTCAATGTGAAAGTCCAAGGGATACAGTAAACTTGAAGTGAGGCATCGGAAACTAAGACTGGTCTCACAGGAAAAGCTCAAATCTTAGACAGTAAGCAGAGTCAGTCATCTTGTACTTAAGTCGTCATAGTGCCTTCTGTATGTAATTCTGATGCAATTACTGTGTTTCATCGTCAATGTGAATGTCCTAGGGATACAGTTAACCTGAAGTGAAACATAGGAATCTAAAACTGGGCTCGCAGGAAAGGCTCAAAACATAGACACTAACAAGTGGCAGTCTTCTTGTACTTAAGTCGGCATTGTGCCCTTTGTATTTAATTCCAGTGCAAATTCTGTGTATCATCGTCAATGTGAAGGTCCAAGGGAAACAGTAAACCTGAAGGAAGCATCGGAATCTAAAACTGGTCTCACAGGAAAGACTCAAAACATAGACAGTGACAAGAGTCAGTCTACTTGTACATGTGTCGGCATTGAGCATTTTGTATTTAATTCCGATGCAATCTCTGTGTTTCATCGACAATGTGAAGGTGCAAGGGATACAGTGAACCTGAAGTGAAACATCGGAATCTAAAACTGGTCTCACAGGAAAGGCTCAAAACGTAGACAGGAAGTAGTGTCTGTCTTCATGTACTTATGTCGGCTTTGGTTCTTTTGTATTTAATTCCAATGCAATTTCTGTGATTCATAGTCAATGTGAAGGTCCAAGGGATACAGTAAACGTGAAGTGAATCATCAGAATGTAATACTGGTCTCACAGGAAAGGTTCAAAGCATAGACAGTAAGAAGGGTTAGTCTTCTTGTACTTGTGTCGGCATTGTGCCTTTTCTACTTAATTCCGATGCAATTTCTGTGTTTCGTCGTTAATGTGAATGTCCAAGGGATACAGTAAACCTGAAGTGAATCATCAGCATCTAAAACTGGTCTCACAGGAAAGGCTCAAAACATAGACAGTGAGGCGAGTCAGTCTTCTTGTGCGTAAGTTGGCATGGTGGCTTTTGTATTTAATTCTGATGCAATTTCAGTGTTTCATCGTCAATGTGAAGGTCCAAGGGACACAGTAAACCTGAATTGATGCCACGGAATCTAAATCTGATCTCACAGGTTAGGCACAAAACATAGACAGTAAGTAGGGGCAGTCTCGTTGTGCTTAGGTCGACATTGTGCCTGTTGTATTCAATACCGAAGCAATTTCTGTGTTTCATAGTCATCGTGGGGGTCCAAGGGATACAGTAAACCTGAGGTGAAGAATCGGAATCGAAAATTGGTCTCACACGAAAGGTTCGATTCATTGACAGTAAGAAGAGTCAGCCTTCTTGTCCTTCAGTGGGCATTGAGCATTTTGTATTTAATTCCGATGCTGTTTCTGTGTTTCATCTCAATGTGGAGGTCCAAGAGATTCAGTAAAACTGAAGTGAAGCATCGGAATCTAAAACTGGTCTCACAGGAAAGGTTCAAATCATAGACAGTAAGAAGAGTCAGTCTTTTTGTACTTAAGTCGGCATTGGTCCTTTTGTATTTAATTCCGATGCACTTTCTGTGTTACATCGTCAATGTGCAGGTGCAAGGGATACAGCAAAATTGATGTAATGCATCGGAATCTAAAACTGGTCTCACAGGAAAAGTTCAAATCATAGACAGTAAGAGGAGTCAGTCTTCTTTTACATATGTCGGCATAGTGCCTTTTGTATATCATTCCGATGCAATTTCTGTGTTTCATCGTCAATGTGAAGGTCCAAGGGATACAGAGAAACCTGAAGTGAAACATCTGAATAAAAACTGGTCTCACAGGAAGGTCTCAAAGCATTGATAGTGAGACGAGTCAGTCTTCTTGTTCTTAAGTTGGCATAGTGCTTTCGTATTTAATTCCGATGCAATTTCTGTGTTTCATAATCAATGTGAATGTCCAAGGGATACAGTAAACCTGAAGGAAGCATCGGAATCTAAAACTGGTCTCACAGGAAAGACTCAAAACATAGACAGTGACAAGAGTCAGTCTACTTGTACATGTGTCGGCATTGAGCCTTTTGTACTTAATTCCGATGCAATCTCTGTGTTTCATCGACAATGTGAAGGTGCTAGGGATATAGTGAACCTGAAGTGAAAGATCGGAATCTAAAACTGGTCTCACAGGAAAGGCTCAAAACGTAGACAGTAAGTAGTGTCTGTCTTCATGTACTTATGTCGGCTTTGGTTCTTTTGTGTTTAATTCCAATGCAATTTCTGTGATTCATAGTCAATATGAAGGTCCAAGGGATACAGTAAACGTGAAGTGAATCATCAGAATGTAATACTGCTCTCACAGGAAAGGTTCAAATCATAGACAGTAAGAAGGGTTAGTCTTCTTGACTCGTGTCGGCATTGTGCCATTTCTATTTCATTCCGATGCAATTTCTGTGTTTCGTCGTCAATGTGAATGTCCAAGCGATACAGTAAACCTGAAGCGAATCATCAGCATCTAAAACTGGTCTCACAGGAAAGGCTCAAAACATAGACAGTAACAAGAGTCAGTCATCTTGTACTTAAGTCGTCATTGTGTCTTCTGTATGTAATTCTGATCCAATTACTGTGTTTCATCGTCAATGTGAAGGTCCTAGGGATACAGTTAACCTGAAGTGAAGCATAGGAATCTAAAACTGGGCTCGCAGGAAAGGCTCAAAACATAGACACTAACAAGTGTCAGTCTTCTTGTACTTAAGTCGGCATTGTGCCCTTTGTACTTAATTCCAGTGCAGATTCTGTGAATCATCGTCAATGTGAAGGTCCAAGGGACACAGTAAACCTGAAGTGATGCCACGGAATCTAAATCTGATCTCACAGGTCAGGCACAAAACATAGACAGTAAGTAGGGGCAGTCCCGTTGTGCTTTGGTCGACATTGTGCCTGTTGTATTCAATACCGAAGCAATTTCTGTGTTTCATAGTCATCGTGGGGGTCCAAGGGATACAGTAAACCTGAGGTGAAGAATCAGAATCGAAAATTGGTCTCACACGAAAGGTTCAATTCATTGACAGTAAGAAGAGTCAGTCTTCTTGTCCTTAAGTGGGCATTGAGCATTTCTTATTTAATTCCGATGCTGTTTCTGTGTTTCATCTCAATGTGGAGGTGCAAGGGATACAGTAAAATTGAAGTAAGGCATCGAAATCAAAAACTGGTCTCACAGGAATGGCTCTATACATAGTTAGTAAGAAGAGTCAGTCTTCTTGAACTTAAGTCGGCATTGAGCCACTTGTATTTAATTCCGATGCAATTTCTGTGTTTCATCCCTAATCTGAAGGTCCAAGGGATACAGTAACACTGAAGTGAAGCATCGGAATCTAAAACTGGTCTCACAAGAAAGGTTCAAATCATAGACAGTTAGAAGAGTCAGTCTTCTTGTACTTAAGTCGGCATTGGTCCTTTTGAATTTAATTCCGATGCACTTTTTGTGTATCATCGTCAAAGTGAAGGTGCAAGCAGTACGGTAAAAATGAAGTAAGGCATCGGAATCTAAAACTGGTCCCACAGGAAAAGCTCAAATCATAGACAGTAAGAGGAGTCAGTCGTCTTTTACTTATGTCGGCATTGTGCCTTTTGCATTCAATTCCGATGCAATTTCTGTGTTTCATCGTCAATGTGAAGGTCCAAGGGATACAGTAAAACTGAAGTGAAGCATCGGAATATAAGACTGGTCTCACTGGAAAGGTTCATAACATAGACAATAAGAAGAGGCAGTCTTCTTGTACTTAAGTCGGCATTGTGCCTTTTGTATTTAAATCCGATGCACTTTCTGTGTTTCGTCGTCAATGTGAATGTCCAAAGGATACAGTGTACCTGAAGTGATGCATCAGAATCTAAAACTGTTCTCACAGGAAAGGATAAAATCATAGACAGAAAGTAGAATCAGTCCTCTTGTACTTAAGTTTGCATTGTGACCTTTGTATTTTAATTCCGATGCTAATTCTGTATTTAATCGTCAATGTGAAGGTCCTAGGGATACAGTTAACCTGAAGTGAAGCATAGGAATCTAAAACTAGGCTCGCAGGAAAGGCTCAAAACATAGACACTAACAAGCGTCAACCATCTTGTACTTAAGTCGGCATTGTGCCCTTTGTATTTAATTCCAGTGCAAATTCTGTGTATCATCGTCAATGTGAAGGTCCAAGGGACACAGTAAACCTGAAGTGATGCCACGGAATCTAAATCTGATCTCACAGGTTAGGCACAAAGCATAGACAGTAAGTAGGGGCAGTCTCGTTGTGCTTAGGTCGACATTGTGCCTGTTGTATTCAATACCGAAGCAATTTCTGTGTTTCATAGTCATCGTGGGGGTCCAAGGGATACAGTAAACCTGAGGTGAAGAATCGGAATCGAAAATTGGTCTCACACGAAAGGTTCAATTCATTGACAGTAAGAAGAGTCAGTCTTCTTGTCCTTAAGTGGGCATTGAGCATTTCTTATTTAATTCCGATGCTGTTTCTGTGTTTTATCTCAATGTGGAGGTGCAAGGGATACAGTAAAATTGAAGTAAGGCATCGAAATCAAAAACTGGTCTCACAGGAAAAGCTCAATACGTAGACAGTAAGAAGAGTCAGTCTTCTTGTACTTAACTCGGCATTGAGCCTCTTGTATTTAATTCGAATGCAATACCTGTGTTTCATCGCCACTGTGAAGGTCCAAGGGATACAGTAAACCTGAAAAGAAGCATCGGAATGTAAAACTGGTCTGACAGGAAAAGCTCAATACATTGGCAGTATGAAGATTTAGTCCTCTAGTATATAAGTCGGCATTATGACTTTTGTATTCAAATCCGATGCAGTTTCTGTGTTTCATCGTCAATGTGAAGGTCCAAGAGATACAGTAAAACTGAAGTGAAGCATCGGAATCTAAAACTGGTCTCACAGGAAAGGTTCAAATCATAGACAGTAAGAAGAGTCAGTCTTTTTGTACATAAGTCGGCATTGGTCCTTTTGTATTTAATTCCGATGCACTTTCTGTGTTACATCATCAATGTGCAGGTGCAAGGGATACAGTAAAAATGATGTAATGCATCGGAATCTAAAACTGGTTTCACAGGAAAAGTTCAAATCATAGACAGTAAGAGGAGTCAGTCTTCTTTTACTTATGTCGGCATTGTGCCTTTTGCATTTAATTCCGATGCAATTGCTGTGTTGCATCGTCAATGTGAAAGTCCAAGGGATACAGTAAACGTGAAATAAATCATCGGAATCTATAACTGGTCTCACAGGAAAGGTTCAAATCATAGACAGTAAGAAGAGTCAGTCTCCTTGTGCTTAAGAAGCATTGTGCCTTTTGTATCTAAATCCGATGCACTTTCTGTGTTTCATCGTCAATGTGAATGTCCAAAGGGTACAGTATACCTGAAGTGAAGCATCGGAATCTAAAACTGGCCCCACAGGAAAGGTTCAAATCATTGACAGAAAGTAGAATCAATCCTTTTGTACTTAAGTCGGCATTGTGACAATTGTATTTTAATTCCGATTCAAATTCTGTGTTTCATCGTCAATGTGAAGGTCCAAGGGATACAGTAAACCTGAAGTGAAGCATCGGTAACTAAGCCTGGTCTCACATGAAAGTCTCAAATCATAGACAGTAAGAAGAGTCATTCATCTTGTACTTAAGTCGGCATAGTGCCTTTTGTATATCATTCCGATGCAATTTCTGTGTTTCATCGTCAACGTGAAGGTCCAAGGGATACAGAGAAACCTGAAGTGAAACATCGGAATAAAAACTGGTCTCACACGAAGGTCTCAAAGCATTGATAGTGAGACGAGTCAGTCTTCTTGTTCTTAAGTTGGCATAGTGCTTTCGTATTTAATTCCGATGCAATTTCTGTATTTCATAATCAATGTGAATGTCCAAGGGATACAGTAACCTGAAGTGAAGCATCGGAATCTGAAATTGGTCTCACAGGAAAGGCTAAAAACATAAATAGAAAGAAGACTAAGACATCATGTACTTAAGTTGGCATTGTGCCTCTTGCATTTCATTGCGAAACAATTATTGTGTCTCATCGTCAGTGTGAATGTCCAAGCGATACAGTAAACCTGAAGTGAAGCATCGGAATCAAAAACTGGTCTCACAGGAATGGCTCTATACATAGTTAGTAAGAAGAGTCAGTCTTCTTGTACTTAAGTCGGCATTGTGCCCTTTGTATTTAATTCCAGTGCAATTTCTGTGTTTCATCCCTAATCTGAAGGTCCAAGGGATACAATAAAACTGAAGTGAAGCATCGGAATCTAAAACTGGTCTCACAGGAAAGGTTCAAATCATAGACAGTTAGAAGAGTCAGTCTTCTTGTACTTAAGTCGGCATTGCTCCTTTTGAATTTAATTCCGATGCACTTTCTGTGTTTCATCCTCAAAGTGAAGGTGCAAGCCATATGGTAAAAATGAAGTAAGGCATCGTAATCTACAACTGGTCCCACAGGACTAGCACAAATCATAGACAGTAAGAGGAGTCAGTCTTCTTTTACTTATGTCGGCATTGTGCCTATTGCATTTAATTCCGATGCAATTTCTGTGTTTGATCGTCAATGTGAAGGTCCAAGGGATACAGTGTACCTGAAGTGATGCATCAGAATCTAAAACTGTTCTCACAGGAATGGATAAAATCATAGACAGAAAGTAGAATCAGTCCTCTTGTACTTAATTCGGCATTGTGACCTTTGTATTTTAATCCGATGCACTTTCTGTGTTTCTTCGTCAATGTGAATGTCCAAGGGATACAGTGTACCTGAAGTGATGCATCAGAATCTAAAACTGTTCTCACAGGAATGGATAAAATCATAGACAGAAAGTAGAATCAGTCCTCTTGTACTTAAGTCGGCATTGTGACCTTTGTATTTTAATTCCGATGCAAATTCTGTATTTCATCGTCAATGTGAAGGTCCAAGGGATACAGTAAACCTGAAGTGAAGCATCGGAATCTAAAACTGGTCTCACAGGAAAGACTCATAACATAGACAGTGACAAGAGTCAGTCAACTTGTACATGTGTCGGCATTGAGCCTTTTGTACTTAATTCCGATGCAATCTCTGTGTTTCATCGACAATGTGAAGGTGCTAGGGATACAGTGAACCTGAAGTGAAACATCGGAATCTAAAACTGGTCTCACAGGAAAGGCTCAAAACGTAGACAGTAAGTAGTGTCTGTCTTCATGTACTTATGTCTTCTTTGGTTCTTTTGTATTTAATTCCAATGCAATTTCTGTGATTCATAGTCAATGTGAAGGTCCAAGGGATACAGTAAACGTGAAGTGAATCATCAGAATGTAATACTGCTCTCACAGGAAAGGTTCAAATCATAGACAGTAAGAAGGGTTAGTCTTCTTGACTCGTGTCGGCATTGTGCCTTTTCTATTTAATTCCGATGCAATTTCTGTGTTTCGTCGTCAATGTGAATGTCCAAGCAATACAGTAAACCTGAAGTGAATCATCAGCATCTAAAACTGGTCTCACAGGAAAGGCTCAAAACATAGACAGTAACAAGAGTCAGTCATCTTGTACTTAAGTCGTCATAGTGTCTTCTGTATGTAATTCTGATGCAATTACTGTGTTTCATCGTCAATGTGAAGGTCCTAGGCATACAGTTAACCTGAAGTGAAGCATAGGAATCTAAAACTGGGCTCGCAGGAAAGGCTCAAAACATAGACACTAACAAGTGTCAGTCTTCTTGTACTTAAGTCGGCATTGTGCCCTTTGTATTAAATTCCAGTGCAAATTCTGTGTATCATCGTCAATGTGAAGGTCCAAGGGACACAGTAAACCTGAAGTGATGCCACGGAATCTAAATCTGATCTCACAGGTTAGGCACAAAACATAGACAGTAAGTAGGGGCAGTCTCGTTGTGCTTAGGTCGACATTGTGCCTGTTGTATTCAATACCGAAGCAATTTCTGTGTTTCATAGTCATCGTGGGGGTCCCAGGGATGAAGTAAACCTGAGGTGAAGAATCGGAATCGAAAATTGGTCTCACACGAAAGGTTCAATTCATTGACAGTAAGAAAAGTCAGTCTTCTTGTCCTGAAGTGGGCATTGAGCATTTCTTATTTAATTCCGATGCTGTTTCTGTGTTTCATCTCAATGTGGAGGTGCAAGGGATACAGTAAAATTGAAGTAAGGCATCGAAATCAAAAACTGGTCTCACAGGAATGGCTCTATACATAGTTAGTAAGAAGAGTCAGTCTTCTTGAACTTAAGTCGGCATTGAGCCACTTGTATTTAATTCCGATGCAATTTCTGTGTTTCATCCCTAATCTGAAGGTCCAAGGGATACAGTAACACTGAAGTGAAGCATCGGAATCTAAAACTGGTCTCACAAGAAAGGTTCAAATCATAGACAGTTAGAAGAGTCAGTCTTCTTGTACTTAAGTCGGCATTGGTCCTTTTGAATTTAATTCCGATGCACTTTTTGTGTATCATCGTCAAAGTGAAGGTGCAAGCAGTACGGTAAAAATGAAGTAAGGCATCGGAATCTAAAACTGGTCCCACAGGAAAAGCTCAAATCATAGACAGTAAGAGGAGTCAGTCGTCTTTTACTTATGTCGGCATTGTGCCTTTTGCATTCAATTCCGATGCAATTTCTGTGTTTCATCGTCAATGTGAAGGTCCAAGGGATACAGTAAAACTGAAGTGAAGCATCGGAATATAAGACTGGTCTCACTGGAAAGGTTCATAACATAGACAATAAGAAGAGGCAGTCTTCTTGTACTTAAGTCGGCATTGTGCCTTTTGTATTTAAATCCGATGCACTTTCTGTGTTTCGTCGTCAATGTGAATGTCCAAAGGATACAGTGTACCTGAAGTGATGCATCAGAATCTAAAACTGTTCTCACAGGAAAGGATAAAATCATAGACAGAAAGTAGAATCAGTCCTCTTGTACTTAAGTTTGCATTGTGACCTTTGTATTTTAATTCCGATGCTAATTCTGTATTTAATCGTCAATGTGAAGGTCCTAGGGATACAGTTAACCTGAAGTGAAGCATAGGAATCTAAAACTGGGCTCGCAGGAAAGGCTCAAAACATAGACACTAACAAGCGTCAACCATCTTGTACTTAAGTCGGCATTGTGCCCTTTGTATTTAATTCCAGTGCAAATTCTGTGTATCATCGTCAATGTGAAGGTCCAAGGGACACAGTAAACCTGAAGTGATGCCACGGAATCTAAATCTGATCTCACAGGTTAGGCACAAAGCATAGACAGTAAGTAGGGGCAGTCTCGTTGTGCTTAGGTCGACATTGTGCCTGTTGTATTCAATACCGAAGCAATTTCTGTGTTTCATAGTCATCGTGGGGGTCCAAGGGATACAGTAAACCTGAGGTGAAGAATCGGAATCGAAAATTGGTCTCACACGAAAGGTTCAATTCATTGACAGTAAGAAGAGTCAGTCTTCTTGTCCTTAAGTGGGCATTGAGCATTTCTTATTTAATTCCGATGCTGTTTCTGTGTTTCATCTCAATGTGGAGGTGCAAGGGATACAGTAAAATTGAAGTAAGGCATCGAAATCAAAAACTGGTCTCACAGGAATGGCTCTATACATAGTTAGTAAGAAGAGTCAGTCTTCTTGAACTTAAGTCGGCATTGAGCCACTTGTATTTAATTCCGATGCAATTTCTGTGTTTCATCCCTAATCTGAAGGTCCAAGGGATACAGTAACACTGAAGTGAAGCATCGGAATCTAAAACTGGTCTCACAAGAAAGGTTCAAATCATAGACAGTTAGAAGAGTCAGTCTTCTTGTACTTAAGTCGGCATTGGTCCTTTTGAATTTAATTCCGATGCACTTTTTGTGTATCATCGTCAAAGTGAAGGTGCAAGCAGTACGGTAAAAATGAAGTAAGGCATCGGAATCTAAAACTGGTCCCACAGGAAAAGCTCAAATCATAGACAGTAAGAGGAGTCAGTCGTCTTTTACTTATGTCGGCATTGTGCCTTTTGCATTCAATTCCGATGCAATTTCTGTGTTTCATCGTCAATGTGAAGGTCCAAGGGATACAGTAAAACTGAAGTGAAGCATCGGAATATAAGACTGGTCTCACTGGAAAGGTTCATAACATAGACAATAAGAAGAGGCAGTCTTCTTGTACTTAAGTCGGCATTGTGCCTTTTGTATTTAAATCCGATGCACTTTCTGTGTTTCGTCGTCAATGTGAATGTCCAAAGGATACAGTGTACCTGAAGTGATGCATCAGAATCTAAAACTGTTCTCACAGGAAAGGATAAAATCATAGACAGAAAGTAGAATCAGTCCTCTTGTACTTAAGTTTGCATTGTGACCTTTGTATTTTAATTCCGATGCTAATTCTGTATTTAATCGTCAATGTGAAGGTCCTAGGGATACAGTTAACCTGAAGTGAAGCATAGGAATCTAAAACTGGGCTCGCAGGAAAGGCTCAAAACATAGACACTAACAAGCGTCAACCATCTTGTACTTAAGTCGGCATTGTGCCCTTTGTATTTAATTCCAGTGCAAATTCTGTGTATCATCGTCAATGTGAAGGTCCAAGGGACACAGTAAACCTGAAGTGATGCCACGGAATCTAAATCTGATCTCACAGGTTAGGCACAAAGCATAGACAGTAAGTAGGGGCAGTCTCGTTGTGCTTAGGTCGACATTGTGCCTGTTGTATTCAATACCGAAGCAATTTCTGTGTTTCATAGTCATCGTGGGGGTCCAAGGGATACAGTAAACCTGAGGTGAAGAATCGGAATCGAAAATTGGTCTCACACGAAAGGTTCAATTCATTGACAGTAAGAAGAGTCAGTCTTCTTGTCCTTAAGTGGGCATTGAGCATTTCTTATTTAATTCCGATGCTGTTTCTGTGTTTTATCTCAATGTGGAGGTGCAAGGGATACAGTAAAATTGAAGTAAGGCATCGAAATCAAAAACTGGTCTCACAGGAAAAGCTCAATACGTAGACAGTAAGAAGAGTCAGTCTTCTTGTACTTAACTCGGCATTGAGCCTCTTGTATTTAATTCGAATGCAATACCTGTGTTTCATCGCCACTGTGAAGGTCCAAGGGATACAGTAAACCTGAAAAGAAGCATCGGAATGTAAAACTGGTCTGACAGGAAAAGCTCAATACATTGGCAGTATGAAGATTTAGTCCTCTAGTATATAAGTCGGCATTATGACTTTTGTATTCAAATCCGATGCAGTTTCTGTGTTTCATCGTCAATGTGAAGGTCCAAGAGATACAGTAAAACTGAAGTGAAGCATCGGAATCTAAAACTGGTCTCACAGGAAAGGTTCAAATCATAGACAGTAAGAAGAGTCAGTCTTTTTGTACATAAGTCGGCATTGGTCCTTTTGTATTTAATTCCGATGCACTTTCTGTGTTACATCGTCAATGTGCAGGTGCAAGGGATACAGTAAAAATGATGTAATGCATCGGAATCTAAAACTGGTTTCACAGGAAAAGTTCAAATCATAGACAGTAAGAGGAGTCAGTCTTCTTTTACTTATGTCGGCATTGTGCCTTTTGCATTTAATTCCGATGCAATTGCTGTGTTGCATCGTCAATGTGAAAGTCCAAGGGATACAGTAAACGTGAAATAAATCATCGGAATCTATAACTGGTCTCACAGGAAAGGTTCAAATCATAGACAGTAAGAAGAGTCAGTCTCCTTGTGCTTAAGAAGCATTGTGCCTTTTGTATCTAAATCCGATGCACTTTCTGTGTTTCATCGTCAATGTGAATGTCCAAAGGGTACAGTATACCTGAAGTGAAGCATCGGAATCTAAAACTGGCCCCACAGGAAAGGTTCAAATCATTGACAGAAAGTAGAATCAATCCTTTTGTACTTAAGTCGGCATTGTGACAATTGTATTTTAATTCCGATTCAAATTCTGTGTTTCATCGTCAATGTGAAGGTCCAAGGGATACAGTAAACCTGAAGTGAAGCATCGGTAACTAAGCCTGGTCTCACATGAAAGTCTCAAATCATAGACAGTAAGAAGAGTCATTCATCTTGTACTTAAGTCGGCATAGTGCCTTTTGTATATCATTCCGATGCAATTTCTGTGTTTCATCGTCAACGTGAAGGTCCAAGGGATACAGAGAAACCTGAAGTGAAACATCGGAATAAAAACTGGTCTCACACGAAGGTCTCAAAGCATTGATAGTGAGACGAGTCAGTCTTCTTGTTCTTAAGTTGGCATAGTGCTTTCGTATTTAATTCCGATGCAATTTCTGTATTTCATAATCAATGTGAATGTCCAAGGGATACAGTAAACCTGAAGTGAAGCATCGGAATCTGAAATTGGTCTCACAGGAAAGGCTAAAAACATAAATAGAAAGAAGACTAAGACATCATGTACTTAAGTTGGCATTGTGCCTTTTGCATTTCATTGCGAAACAATTATTGTGTCTCATCGTCAGTGTGAATGTCCAAGCGATACAGTAAACCTGAAGTGAAGCATCGGAATCAAAAACTGGTCTCACAGGAATGGCTCTATACATAGTTAGTAAGAAGAGTCAGTCTTCTTGTACTTAAGTCGGCATTGTGCCCTTTGTATTTAATTCCAGTGCAATTTCTGTGTTTCATCCCTAATCTGAAGGTCCAAGGGATACAATAAAACTGAAGTGAAGCATCGGAATCTAAAACTGGTCTCACAGGAAAGGTTCAAATCATAGACAGTTAGAAGAGTCAGTCTTCTTGTACTTAAGTCGGCATTGCTCCTTTTGAATTTAATTCCGATGCACTTTCTGTGTTTCATCCTCAAAGTGAAGGTGCAAGCCATATGGTAAAAATGAAGTAAGGCATCGTAATCTACAACTGGTCCCACAGGACTAGCACAAATCATAGACAGTAAGAGGAGTCAGTCTTCTTTTACTTATGTCGGCATTGTGCCTATTGCATTTAATTCCGATGCAATTTCTGTGTTTGATCGTCAATGTGAAGGTCCAAGGGATACAGTGTACCTGAAGTGATGCATCAGAATCTAAAACTGTTCCCACAGGAATGGATAAAATCATAGACAGAAAGTAGAATCAGTCCTCTTGTACTTAATTCGGCATTGTGACCTTTGTATTTTAATCCGATGCACTTTCTGTGTTTCTTCGTCAATGTGAATGTCCAAGGGATACAGTGTACCTGAAGTGATGCATCAGAATCTAAAACTGTTCTCACAGGAATGGATAAAATCATAGACAGAAAGTAGAATCAGTCCTCTTGTACTTAAGTCGGCATTGTGACCTTTGTATTTTAATTCCGATGCAAATTCTGTATTTCATCGTCAATGTGAAGGTCCAAGGGATACAGTAAACCTGAAGTGAAGCATCGGAATCTAAAACTGGTCTCACAGGAAAGACTCATAACATAGACAGTGACAAGAGTCAGTCAACTTGTACATGTGTCGGCATTGAGCCGTTTGTACTTAATTCCGATGCAATCTCTGTGTTTCATCGACAATGTGAAGGTGCTAGGGATACAGTGAACCTGAAGTGAAACATCGGAATCTAAAACTGGTCTCACAGGAAAGGCTCAAAACGTAGACAGTAAGTAGTGTCTGTCTTCATGTACTTATGTCTTCTTTGGTTCTTTTGTATTTAATTCCAATGCAATTTCTGTGATTCATAGTCAATGTGAAGGTCCAAGGGATACAGTAAACGTGAAGTGAACCATCAGAATGTAATACTGCTCTCACAGGAAAGGTTCAAATCATAGACAGTAAGAAGGGTTAGTCTTCTTGACTCGTGTCGGCATTGTGCCTTTTCTATTTAATTCCGATGCAATTTCTGTGTTTCGTCGTCAATGTGAATGTCCAAGCAATACAGTAAACCTGAAGTGAATCATCAGCATCTAAAACTGGTCTCACAGGAAAGGCTCAAAACATAGACAGTAACAAGAGTCAGTCATCTTGTACTTAAGTCGTCATAGTGTCTTCTGTATGTAATTCTGATGCAATTACTGTGTTTCATCGTCAATGTGAAGGTCCTAGGCATACAGTTAACCTGAAGTGAAGCATAGGAATCTAAAACTGGGCTCGCAGGAAAGGCTCAAAACATAGACACTAACAAGTGTCAGTCTTCTTGTACTTAAGTCGGCATTGTGCCCTTTGTATTAAATTCCAGTGCAAATTCTGTGTATCATCGTCAATGTGAAGGTCCAAGGGACACAGTAAACCTGAAGTGATGCCACGGAATCTAAATCTGATCTCACAGGTTAGGCACAAAACATAGACAGTAAGTAGGGGCAGTCTCGTTGTGCTTAGGTCGACATTGTGCCTGTTGTATTCAATACCGAAGCAATTTCTGTGTTTCATAGTCATCGTGGGGGTCCCAGGGATGAAGTAAACCTGAGGTGAAGAATCGGAATCGAAAATTGGTCTCACACGAAAGGTTCAATTCATTGACAGTAAGAAAAGTCAGTCTTCTTGTCCTGAAGTGGGCATTGAGCATTTCTTATTTAATTCCGATGCTGTTTCTGTGTTTCATCTCAATGTGGAGGTGCAAGGGATACAGTAAAATTGAAGTAAGGCATCGAAATCAAAAACTGGTCTCACAGGACTGGCTCTATACATAGTTAGTAAGAAAAGTCAGTCTTCTTGTACTTAAGTCGGCATTGAGCCTCTTGTATTTAATTCCGATGCAATTTCTGTGTTTCATGCCTAATCTGAAGGTCCAAGGGATACAGTAAAACTGAAGTGAAGCATCGGAATCTAAAACTGGTCTCACAGGAAAGGTTCAAATCATAGACAGTTAGAAGAGTCAGTCTTCTTGTACTTAAGTCGGCATTGGTCCTTTTGAATTTAATTCCGATGCACTTTCTGTGTTTCATCGTCAAAGTGAAGGTGCAAGCAGTACGGTAAAAATGAAGTAAGGCAACGGAATCTAAAACTGTTCTCACAGGAAAGGATAAAATCATAGACAGAAAGTAGAATCAGTCCTCTTGTACTTAAGTTTGCATTGTGACCTTTGTATTTTAATTCCGATGCAAATTCTGTATTTCATCGTCAATGTGAAGGTCCTAGGGATACAGTTAACCTAAAGTGAAGCATAGGAATCTAAAACTGGGCTCGCAGGAAAGGCTCAAAACATAGACACTAACAAGCGTCAGTCTTCTTGTACTTAAGTCGGCATTGTGCCCTTTGTATTTAATTCCAGTGCGAATTCTGTGTATCATCGTCAATGTGAAGGTCCAAGGGATACGGTAAACCTGAAGTGAAGCATCGGAATCTAAAACTGGTCTCACAGGAGAGACTCAAAACATAGACAGTGACAAGAGTCATTCAACTTGTACATGTGTCGGCATTGAGCCTTTTGTACTTAATTCCGATGCAATCTCTGTGTTTCATCGACAATGTGAAGGTGCTAGGGATACAGTGAACCTGAAGTGAAACATCGGAATCTAAAACTGGTCTCTCAGGAAAGGCTCAAAACGTAGACAGTAAGTAGTGTCTGTCTTCATGTACTTACGTCGGCTTTGGTTCTTTTGTATTTAATTCCAATGCAATTTCAGTGATTCATAGTCAATGTGAAGGTCTAAGGGATACAGTAAACGTGAAGTGAATCATCAGAATGTAATACTGCTCTCACAGGAAAGGTTCGAATCATAGACAGTAAGAAGGGTTAGCCTTTTTGTTCTCGTGTCGGCATTGTGCCTTTTCTATTTAATTCCGATGCAATTTCTGTGTTTCGTCGTCAATGTGAATGTCCAAGCGATACAGTAAACCTGAAGTGAATCATCAGCATCTAAAACTGGTCTCACAGGAAAGGCTCAAAACATAGACTGTAACAAGAGTCAGTCATCTTGTACTTAAGTCATCATAGTGCCTTCAGTATGTAATTCTGATGCAATTACTGTGTTTCATCGTCAATGTGAAGGTCCTAGCGATACAGTTAACCTGAAGTGAAGCATAGGAATCTAAAACTGGGCTCGCAGGAAAGCCTCAAAACATAGACACTAACAAGTGTCAGTCTTCTTGTACTTAAGTCGGCATTGTGCCCTTTGTATTTAATTCCAGTGCAAATTCTGTGTATCATCGTCAATGTGAAGGTCCAAGGGACACAGTAATTCTGAAGTGATGCCACGGAATCTAAATCTGATCTCACAGGTTAGGCACAAAGCATAGACAGTAAGTAGGGGCAGTCTCGTTGTACTTAGGTCGACATTGTGCCTGTTGTATTCAATACCGAAGCAATTTCTGTGTTTCGTAGTCATCGTGGGGGTCCAAGGGATACAGTAAACCTGAGGTGAAGAATCGGAATCGAAAATTGGTCTCACATGAAAGGTTCAATTCATTGACAGTAAGAAGAGTCAGTCTTCTTGTACTTAACTCGGCATTGAGCCTCTTGTATTTAATTCGAATGCAATACCTGTGTTTCATCGCCACTGTGAAGGTCCAAGGGATACAGTAAACCTGAAAAGAAGCATCGGAATGTAAAACTGGTCTGACAGGAAAAGCTCAATACATTGGCAGTATGAAGATTCAGTCCACTTGTATATAAGTCGGCATTGTGACTTTTGTATTCAAATCCGATGCAGTTTCTGTGTTTCATCGTCAATGTCAAGGTCCAAGAGATACAGTAAAACTGAAGTGAAGCATCGGAATCTAAAACTGGTCTCACAGGAAAGGTTCAAATCATAGACAGTAAGAAGAGTCAGTCTTTTTGTATTTAAGACGGCATTGGTCCTTTTGTATTTAATTCCGATGCACTTTCTGTGTTACATCGTCAATGTGCAGGTGCAAGGGATACAGTAAAAATGATGTAATGCATCGGAATCTAAAACTGGTCTCACAGGAAAAGTTCAAATCATAGACAGTAAGAGGAGTCAGTCTTGTTTTACTTATGTCGGCATTGTGCCTTTTGCATTTAATTCCGATGCAATTGCTGTGTTGCATCGTCAATGTGAAAGTCCAAGGGATACAGTAAACGTGAAATAAATCATCGGAATCTATAACTGGTCTCACAGGAAAGGTTCAAATCATAGACAGTAAGAAGAGTCAGTCTCCTTGTACTTAAGCCGGCATTGTGCTTTTTGTATTTAAATCCGATGCACTTTCTGTGTTTCATCGTCAATGTGAATGTCCAAAGGGTACAGTATACCTGAAGTGAAGCGTCGGAATCTAAAACTGGCCCCACAGGAAAGGTTCAAATCATAGACAGAAAGTAGAATCAATCCTCTTGTACTTATGTCGGCATTGTGACAATTGTATTTTAATTCCGATTCAAATTCTGTGTTTCATCGTCAATGTGAAGGTCCAAGGGATATAGTAAACCTGAAGTGAAGCATCGGTAACTAAGCCTGGCCTCACATGAAAGTCTCGAATCATAGACAGTAAGAAGAGTCATTCATCTTGTACTTAAGTCGGCATAGTGCCTTTTGTATATCATTCCGATGCAATTTCTGTGTTTCATCGTCAACGTGAAGGTCCAAGGGATACAGAGAAACCTGAAGTGAAACATCGGAATAAAAACTGGTCTCACAGGAAGGTCTCAAAGCATTGATAGTGAGACGAGTCAGTCTTATTGTTCTTAAGTTGGCATAGTGCTTTCGTATTTAATTGCGATGCAATTTCTGTATTTCATAATCAATGTGAATGTCCAAGGGATACAGTAAACCTGAAGTGAAGCATCGGAATCTAAAATTGGTCTCACAGGAAAGGCTAAAAACATAAATAGTAAGAAGAGTAAGACAATATGTACTTAAGTTGGCATTGTGCCTTTTGTATTTCATTGCGAAACAATTATTGTGTCTCATCGTCAGTGTGAATGTCCAAGGGATACAGTAAACCTGAAGTGAAGCATCGGAATCAAAAAGTGGTCTCACAGGAATGGCTCTATACATAGTTAGTAAGAAGAGTCAGTCTTCTTGTACTTAAGTCGGCATTGAGCCTCTTGTATTTAATTCCGATGCAATTTCTGTCTTTCATCCCTAATCTGAAGGTCCAAGGGATACAATAAAACTGAAGTGAAGCATCGGAATCTAAAACTGGTCTCACAGGAAAGGTTCAAATCATAGACAGTTAGAAGAGTCAGTCTTCGTGTACTTAAGTCGGCATTGGTCCTTTTGAATTTAATTCCGATGCACTTTCTGTGTTTCATCGTCAAAATGAAGGTGCAAGCGGTACGGTAAAAATAAGGTAAGGCATCGTAATCTAAAACTGGTCCTACAGGAAAAGCTGAAATCATAGACAGTAAGAGGAGTCAGTCTTCTTTTAGTTATGTCGGCATTGTGCCTTTTGCATTTAATTCCGATGCAATTTCTGTGTTTCATCGTCAATATGAAGGTCCAAGGGATACAGTAAAACTGAAGTGAAGCATCGGAATATAAAACTGGTCTCACTGGAAAGGTTCATAACATAGACAGTAAGAAGAGGCAGTCTTCTTGTACTTAAGTCGGCACTGTGCCTTTTGTATTTAAATCCGATGGACTTTCTGTGTTTCGTCGTCAATGTGAATGTCCAAGGGATACAGTGTACCTGAAGTGATGCATCAGAATCTAAAACTGTTCTCACAGGAAAGTATAAAATCATAGACAGTAGTTAATGTCTGTCTTCATGTACTTATGTCAGTCCTCTTGTACTTAAGTCGGCATTGTGACCTTTGTATTTTAATTCCGATGCAATTTCTGTATTTCATCGTCAATGTGAAGGTCCTAGTTATACAGTTAACCTGAAGTGAAGCATAGGAATCTAAAACTGGGCTCGCAGGAAAGGCTCAAAACATAGACATTAAGAAGAGTCGGTTTACTTGTACCGAATTCGGCATTGTGCCTTTGTATTTAATTTCCATGCAATATCTGAGTTTCATCGTCAATTTGAAGGTGAAAGGGATACAGAATAACCAGAAGTGAAGCATCGGAATAAAAATTGGTCTCACAGGAAAGTCTCAAAACATGGACAGTGAGACGAATCAGTCTTCTTGTGCGTAAGTTGGCATGGTGCCTTTTGTATTTAATTCTGATGCAATTTCAGTGTTTCATCGTCAATGTGAAGGTCCAAGGGATACAGTAAACCTGAGGTGAAGCATCGGAATCGAAAATTGGTCTCACACGAAGGGTTCAATTCATTGACAGTAATAAGAGTCAGTCTTCTTGTCCTTAAGTGGGCATTGGGCATTTTTTATTTAATTCCGATGCTGTTTCTGTGTTTCATTTCAATGTGGAGGTGCAAGGGATACAGTAAAATTGAAGTAAGGCATCGAAATCAAAAACTGGTCTCACAGGAAAGGCTCAATACTTAGACAGTAAGAAGAGTCAGTCTTCTTGTACTTAAGTCGGCATTGAGCCTCTTGTATTTAATTCGGATGCAATACCTCTGCTTCATCGCCAATGTGAAGGTCCAAGGGATACAGTAAACCTGAAAAGAAGCATCGGAATGTAAAACTGGTCTCACAGGAAAAGCTCAATACATTGGCAGTATTAAGAGTCAGTCCTCTAGTATATAAGTCGGCATTGTCACTTTTGTATTTAAATCCGATGCACTTTCTGTGTTTCATCGTCAATGTGAATATCCAAAGGATACAGTATACCTGAAGTGAATCATCAGAATCTAAAACTGGTCCCACAGGAAAGGTTCAAATCATAAACAGAAAGTAGAATCAGTCCTCTTGTACTTAAGTCGGCATTGTGACCGTTGTATTTTAATTCCGATTCAAATTCTGTGTTTCATCGTCAATGTGAAGGTCCAATTGATACAGTAAACCTGAAGTGAAGCATCGGTAACTAAGCCTGGTCTCACAGGAAAGGCTCAAATTATATACAGTAAGAAGAGTCATTCATCTTGTACTTAAGTCGGCAATAGTGCCTTTTGTATATCATTCCGATGCAATTTCTGTGTTTCATCGTCAATCTAAAGGTCCAAGAGATACAGAGAAACCTGAAGTAAAACATCGGAATAAAAACTGGTCTCACAGGAAGTTCTCAAAGCATAGATAGTGAGACGAGTCAGTCTTCATGTGCTTGAGTTGGCATAGTGCGTTTTGTATTTAATTCCGATGCAATTTCTGTGTTTCATAATCAATGTGAATGTCCATGGGAAAGGCTCAAAACATAGACAGTAACAAAAGTCAGTCATCTTGTACTTAAGTCGTCATAGTGCCTTCTGTATGTAATTCTGATGCAATTACTGTGTTTCATCGTCAATGTGAAGGTCCTAGGGATACAGTTAACCTGAAGTGAAGCATAGGAATCTAAAACTGGGCTCGCAGGAAAGCCTCAAAACATAGACACTAACAAGTGTCAGTCTTCTTGTACTTAAGTCGGCATTGTGCCCTTTGTATTTAATTCCAGTGCAAATTCTGTGTATCATCGTCAATGTGAAGGTCCAAGGGACACAGTAAACCTGAAGTGATGCCACGGAATCTAAATCTGATCTCATAGGTTAGGCACAAAGCATAGACAGTAAGTAGAGTCAGTCTCGTTGTGCTTAGGTCGACATTGTGCCTGTTGTATTCAATACCGAAGCAATTTCTGTGTTTCATAGTCATCGTGGGGGTCCAAGGGATACAGTAAACCTGAGGTGAAGAATCGGAATCGAAAATTGGTCTCACACGAAAGGTTCAATTCATTGACAGTAAGAAGAGTCAGTCTTCTTGTCCTTAAGTGGGTATTGAGCATTTCTTATTTAATTCCGATGCTGTTTCTGTGTTTCATCTCAATGTGGAGGTGCAAGGGATACAGTAAAATTGAAGTAAGGCATCGAAATCAAAAACTGGTCTCACAGGAAAAGCTCAATACGTAGACAGTAAGAAGAGTCAGTCTTCTTGTACTTAACTCGGCATTGAGCCTCTTGTATTTAATTCGAATGCAATACCTGTGTTTCATCGCCACTGTGAAGGTCCAAGGGATACAGTAAACCTGAAAAGAAGCATCGGAATGTAAAACTGGTCTCACAGGAAAAGCTCAATACATTGGCAGTATGAAGATTCAGTCCTCTAGTATATAAGTCGGCATTGTGACTTTTGTATTCAAATCCGATGCAGTTTCTGTGTTTCATCGTCAATGTGAAGGTCCAAGAGATACAGTAAAACTGAAGTGAAGCATCGGAATCTAAAACTGGTCTCACAGGAAAGGTTCAAATCATAGACAGTAAGAAGAGTCAGACTTTTTGTACTTAAGTCGGCATTGGTCCTTTTGTATTTAATTCCGATGCATTTTCTGTGTTACATCGTCAATGTGAAGGTCCAAGAGATACAGTAAAACTGAAGTGAAGCATCGGAATCTATAACTGTTCTCACAGGAAAGGTTCAAATCATAGACAGTAAGAAGAGTCAGTCTCCTTGTACTTAAGCCGGCATTGTGCCTTTTGTATTTAAATCCGATGCACTTTCTGTGTTTCATCGTCAATATGAATGTCCAAAGGGTACAGTATACCTGAAGTGAAGCATCGGAATCTAAAACTGGCCCCACAGAAAAGGTTCAAATCATAGACAGAAAGTAGAATCAATCCTCTTGTACTTAAGTCGGCATTGTGACAATTGTATTTTAATTCCGATTCAAATTCTGTGTTTCATCGTCAATGTGAAGGTCCAAGGGATACAGTAAACCTGAAGTGAAGCATCGGTAACTAAGCCTGGTCTCACATGAAAGTCTCAAATCATAGACAGTAAGAAGAGTCATTCATCTTGTACTTAAGTCGGCATAGTGCCTTTTGTATATCATTCCGATGCAATTTCTGTGTTTCATCGTCAACGTGAAGGTCCAAGGGATACAGAGAAACCTGAAGTGAAACATCGGAATAAAAACTGGTCTCACAGGAAGGTCTCAAAGCATTGATAGTGAGACGAGTCAGTCTTCTTGTTCTTAAGTTGGCATAGTGCTTTCGTATTTAATTGCGATGCAATTTCTGTATTTCATAATCAATGTGAATGTCCAAGGGATACAGTAAACCTGAAGTGAAGCATCGGAATCTGAAATTGGTCTCACAGGAAAGGCTAAAAGCATAAATAGAAAGAAGACTAAGACATCACGTACTTAAGTTGGCATTGTGACTTTTGCATTTCGTTGCGAAAGAATTATTGTGTCTCATCGTCAGTGTGAATGTCCAAGGGATACAGTAAACCTGAAGTGAAGCATCGGAATCAAAAACTGGTCTCACAGGAATGGTTCTATACATAGTTAGTAAGAAGAGTCAGTCTTCTTGTACTTAAGTCGGCATTAAAGCCTCTTGTATTTAATTCCAATGCAATTTCTGTGTTTCATCCCTAATCTGAAGGTCCAAGGGATACAATAAAACTGAAGTGAAGCATCGGAATCTAAAACTGGTCTCACAAGAAAGGTTCAAATCATAGACAGTTAGAAGAGTCAGTCTTCTTGTACTTAAGTCGGCATTGGTCCTTTGGAATTTCATTCCGATGCACTTTCTGTGTTTCATCGTCAAAGTGAAGGTGCAAGCGGTACGGTAAAAATGAAGTAAGGCACCGTAATCTACAACTGGTCCCACAGGAATAGCTCAAATCATAGACAGTAAGAGGAGTCAGTCTTCTTTTACTTATGTCGGCATTGTGCCTTTTGCATTTAATTCCGATGCAATTTCTGTGTTTCATCGCCAATGTGAAGGTCCAAGGGATACAGTGAAACTGAAGTGAAGCATCGGAATATAATACTGGTCTCACTGGAAAGGTTCGTAACATAGACAGTAAGAAGAGGCAGTCTTCTTGTACTTAAGTCGGCATTGTGCCTTTTGTATTTAAATCCGATGCACTTTCTGTGTTTCGTCGTCAATGTGAATGTCCAAGGGATACAGTGTACCTGAAGTGAAGCATCAGAATCTAAAACTGTTTTCACAGGAAAGGATAAAATCATAGACAGAAAGTAGAATCAGTCCTCTAGTACTTAAGTCGGCATTGTGACCTTTGTATTTTAATTCCGATGCAAATTCTGTATTTCATCGTCAATGTGAAGGTCCAAGGGATACGGTAAACATGAAGTGAAGCATCGGAAACTAAGACTGGTCTCACAGGAAAAGCTCAAATAATAGACAGTAAGAAGAGTCAGTCATCTTGTACTTAAGTCGGCATAGTGCCTTCTGTATGTAATTCTGATGCAATTACTGTGTTTCATCGTCAATGTGAAGGTCCTAGGGATACAGTTAACCTGAAGTGAAGCATAGGAATCTAAAACTGGGCTCGCAGGAAATTCTCAAAACATAGACACTAACAAGCGTCAGTCTGCTTGTACTTAAGTCGGCATTGTGCCCTTTGTATTTAATTCCAGTGCAAATTCTGTGAATCATCGTCAATGTGAAGGTCCAAGGGATACAGTAAACCTGAAGTGAAGCATAGGAATCTAAAACTGGTCTCACAGGAAAGACTCAAATCATAGACAGTGACAAGAGTCAGTCAACTTGTACATGTGTCGGCATTGAGCCTTTTGTACTTAATTCCGATGCAATCTCTGTGTTTCATCGACAATGTGAAGGTGCTAGGGATACAGTGAACCTGAAGTGAAACATCGGAATCTAAAACTGGTCTCACAGGAAAGGCTCAAAACGTAGACAGTAAGTAGTGTCTGTCTTCATGTACTTATGTCGGCTTTGGTTCTTTTGTATTTCATTCCAATGCAATTTCTGTGATTCATAGTCAATGTGAAGGTCCAAGGGATACAGTAAACGTGAAGTGAATCATCAGAATGTAATACTGCTCTCACAGGAAAGGTTCAAATCATAGACAGTAAGAAGGGTTAGTCTTCTTGACCCGTGTCGGCATTGTGCCTTTTCTATTTAATTCCGATGCAATTTCTGTGTTTCGTCGTCAATGTGAATGTCCAAGCGATACGGTAAACCTGAAGTGAATCATCAGCATCTAAAACTGGTCTCACAGGAAAGGCTCAAAACATAGACAGTAACAAGAGTCAGTCATCTTGTACTTAAGTCGTCATAGTGTCTTCTGTATGTAATTCCGATGCAATTACTGTGTTTGATCGTCAATGTGAAGGTCCTAGGGATACAGTTAACCTGAAGTGAAGCATAGGAATCTAAAACTGGGCTCGCAGGAAAGGCTTAAAACATAGACACTAACAAGTGTCAGTCTTCTTGTACTTAAGTCGGCATTGTGCCCTTTATATTTAATTCCAGTGCAAATTCTGTGTATCATCGTCAATGTGAAGGTCCAATGGACGCAGTAAACCTGAAGTGATGCCACGGAATCTAAATCTGATCTCACAGGTTAGGCACAAAGCATAGACAGTAAGTAGGGGCAGTCTCGTTGTGCTTAGGTCGACATTGTGCCTATTGTATTCAATACCGAAGCAATTTCTGTGTTTCATAGTCATCGTGGGGGTCCAAGGGATACAGTAAACCTGAGGTGAAGAATCGGAATCGAAAATTGGTCTCACACGAAAGGTTCAATGCATTGACAGTAAGAAAAGTCAGTCTTCTTGTCCTTAAGTGGGCATTGAGCATTTCTTATTTAATTCCGATGCTGTTTCTGTGTTTCATCTCAATGACGAGGTGCAAGGGATACAGTAAAATTGAAGTAAGGCATCGAAATCAAAAACTGGTCTCGCAGGAAAAGCTCAATACGTAGACAGCAAGAAGAGTCAGTCTTCTTGTACTTAACTCGGCATTGAGCCTCTTGTATTTAATTCGAATGCAATACCTGTGTTTCATCGCCACTGTGAAGGTCCAAGGGATACAGTAAACCTGAAAAGAAGCATCGGTATGTAAAACTGGTCTCACAGGAAAAGCTCAATACATTGGCAGTGTGAAGATTCAGTCCTCTTATATATAAGTCGGCATTGCGACTTTTGTATTCAAATCCGATGCAGTTACTGTGTTTCATCGTCAATGTGAAGGTCCAAGAGATACAGTAAAACTGAAGTGAAGCATCGAAATCTAAAACTGGTCTCACAGGAAAGGTTCAAATCATAGACAGTAAGAAGAGTCAGTCTTTTTGTACTTAGGTCGGCATTGGTCCTTTTGTATTTAATTCCGATGCACTTTCTGTGTTACATCGTCAATGTGCAGGTGCAAGGGATACAGTAAAAATGATGTAATGCATCGGAATCTAAAACTGGTCTCACAGGAAAGGCTCGAAACATAGACAGCAAGAACAGTCAGTCTTCTTGTACTTAAGTCGGCATTGTGCAATTCGTATTTAATTCCGAAGCAATGTCTGTATTTTGTCGTCAATATGAAAGTCCAAGGGATTGAGTAAATCTGATGTGAAGAATCGGAATATAAAATTGGTCTCACAGGAAAGGCTCAAAACAAAGATAGTAAGAGGGGTCAGTCTTCTTGTGCTTATGTCGGCATTGTGTTTTGTGCATTTAATTCCGATGCAATTTCTGTGTTTCATAGTCAATGTGAAGGTCCAAGAGATACACTAAACCTGAGTGAAGCATCGGAATCCAAAACTGGTCACACAGGAAAGGCTCAAAACATATACAGTGAGAAGAGTCAGTCTACTTGTACTGAAGTCGGCATTGTGCCCTGCCTACTTAATTCCGATGCAATTTCTGTGTTTCATCGTCAAATTGAAGGTCCATGGGATACAGAGAAACCTGAAGTGAAACATCGGAATAAAAACTGGTCTCACAGGAAGGTCTCAAAGCATTGATAGTGAGACGAGTCAGTCTTCTTGTTCTTAATTTGGCATAGTGCTTTCGTATTTAATTCCGATGCAATTTCTGTGTTTCATCCCTAATCTGAAGGTCCAAGGGATACAATAAAACTGAAGTGAACATCGGAATCTAAAACTGGTCTCACAGGAAAGGTTCAAATCATAGACAGTTAGAAGAGTCAGTCTTCGTGTACTTAAGTCGGCATTGGTCCTTTTGAATTTAATTCCGATGCACTTTCTGTGTTTCATCGTCAAAGTGAAGGTGCAAGCGGTACGGTAAAAATAATGTAAGGCATCGTAATCTAAAACTGGTCCAACAGGAAAAGCTCAAATCATAGACAGTAAGAGGAGTCAGTCTTCTTTTACTTATGTCGGCATTGTGCCTTTTGTATTTAAATCCGATGCACTTTCTGTGTTTCGTCGTCAATGTGAATGTCCAAGGGATACAGTGTACCTGAAGTGATGCATCAGAATCTAAAACTGTTCTCACAGGAAAGGATAAAATCATAGACAGAAAGTAGAATCAGTCCTCTTGTACTTAAGTCGGCATTGTGACCTTTGTATTTTAATTCCGATGCAATTTCTGTATTTGATCGTCAATGTGAAGGTCCTAGTTATACAGTTAACCTGAAGTGAAGCATAGGAATCTAAAACTGGGCTCGCAGGAAAGGCTCAAAACATAGACATTAAGAAGAGTCGGTTTTCTTGTACTGAATTCGGCATTGTGCCTTTGTATTTAATTTCCATGCAATATCTGAGTTTCATCGTCAATTTGAAGGTGAAAGGGATACAGAAAAACCAGAAGTGAAGCATCGGAATAAAAATTGGTCTCACAGGAAAGTCTCAAAACATAGACAGTGAGACGAATCAGTCTTCTTGTGCGTAAGTTGGCATGGTGCCTTTTGTATTTAATTCTGATGCAATTTCAGTGTTTCATCGTCAATGTGAAGGTCCAAGGGATACAGTAAACCTGAGGTGAAGCATCGGAATCGAAAATTGGTCTCACACGAAGGGTTCAATTCATTGACAGTAATAAGAGTCAGTCTTCTTGTCCTTAAGTGGGCATTGAGCATTTTTTATTTAATTCCGATGCTGTTTCTGTGTTTCATTTCAATGTGGAGGTGCAAGGGATACAGTAAAATTGAAGTAAGGCATCGAAATCAAAAACTGGTCTCACAGGAAAGGCTCAATACTTAGACAGTAAGAAGAGTCAGTCTTCTTGTACTTAAGTCGGCATTGAGCCTCTTGTATTTAATTCGGATGCAATACCTCTGCTTCATCGCCAATGTGAAGGTCCAAGGGATACAGTAAACCTGAAAAGAAGCATCGGAATGTAAAACTGGTCTCACAGGAAAAGCTCAATACATTGGCAGTATTAAGAGTCAGTCCTCTAGTATATAAGTCGGCATTGTCACTTTTGTATTTAAATCCGATGCACTTTCTGTGTTTCATCGTCAATGTGAATGTCCAAAGGATACAGTATACCTGAAGTGAATCATCAGAATCTAAAACTGGTCCCACAGGAAAGGTTCAAATCATAAACAGAAAGTAGAATCAGTCCTCTTGTACTTAAGTCGGCATTGTGACCGTTGTATTTTAATTCCGATTCAAATTCTGTGTTTCATCGTCAATGTGAAGGTCCAATTGATACAGTAAACCTGAAGTGAAGCATCGGTAACTAAGCCTGGTCTCACAGGAAAGGCTCAAATTATATACAGTAAGAAGAGTCATTCATCTTGTACTTAAGTCGGCAATAGTGCCTTTTGTATATCATTCCGATGCAATTTCTGTGTTTCATCGTCAATCTAAAGGTCCAAGAGATACAGAGAAACCTGAAGTAAAACATCGGAATAAAAACTGGTCTCACAGGAAGTTCTCAAAGCATAGATAGTGAGACGAGTCAGTCTTCATGTGCTTGAGTTGGCATAGTGCGTTTTGTATTTAATTCCGATGCAATTTCTGTGTTTCATAATCAATGTGAATGTCCATGGGATACAGTAAAACTGAAGTGAAGCATCAGAATCTAAAACTGGTCTCACAGGAATGGATAAAATCATAGACAGAAAGTAGAATCAGTCCTCTTGTACTTAAGTCGGCATTGTGCCCATTGTATTTAATTCCAGTGCAAATTCTGTGTATCATCGTCAATGTGAAAGTCCAAGGGATTCTGTAAACCTGAAATGAAGCATCGGAGTCTAAAATTGGTCTCACAGGAAAGACTCAAGACATAGACAGTGTCAAGAGTCAGTCAACTTGTACTTGTGTCGGCATTGAGCCTTTTGTATTTAATTCCGATGCAATCTCTGTGATTCAACGACAATGTGAAGGTGCAAGGGATACAGTAAACCTGAAGTGAAACATTGGAATCTAAAACTTGTCTCACAGGTAAGGCTCAAAACGTAGACAGCAAGTAGTGTCTGTCTTCACGCACTTATGTCGGCTTTGTTCTTGTATATTTAATTCCAATGCAATTTCTGTGATTCATAGCAATGTGAAGGTCCAAGGGATACAGTAAGCTAAAAGTGAATCATCAGAAGCTAATACTGGTCTCACAGGATAAGTTCAAAACATAGACAGTAAGAAGGGTTAGTCTTCTTGTACTTGTGTCGGCATTGCGACTTTTCTATTTCATTCTGATGCAATTTCTGTGTTTCGCCGTCAATGTGATTGTCCAGGGGATACAGTAAACCTGAAGTGAATCATCAGCATCTAAAACTGGTCTCTCAGGAGAGGCTCAATACATAGACAGAAACAAGAGTCAGTCAACTTGTACTTCTGTCGGCATTGCGCTATAGTATCTACTTCCGATGCAATTTCTGTGTCTCATCGTCAATGAGAAGGTCCAAGGGATACAGTAAACCTGAAGTGAAGCAGCGGAATCTAAAACTGGTCTCACAGGATAGGCTCAAAACATAGACAGTAAGAGGAGTCAGTCTTCTTGTACTGAAGTCCGCATTGTGCCATTTGTATTTAATTCCGATGCAATTTCTGTGTTTCAGAGTCAATGTGGAGGTGAAAGGGATACAGTAAAACTGAAGTGAAGCATCGGAAACTAAAACAGGTCTCACAGGAAAGGATCAAAACATAGAGAGTAAGTAGAGTCAGTCAAATTGTACCTCTGTCGACATTGCGCTTTTGTATTTAATTCTGATGCAATTTCTAAGTTTCATCGTCAATGTGAAGGTCCTGGGGACACAGGAAACCAGAAGTGATGCATCGGAATCTGAATCTGGTCTCACAGGTAAGGCTCAAAACATAGACATTAAGAACAATCAGTCTCCTTGTGCCTAGGTCGGCATTGTGCCTTTAGTATTCAATTCCGATACAATTTCTGTGTTTCATAGTCAATGTGAGGGTACAAGGGATACAGTAAGCCTGAAGTGAAGCATCGGACACTGAAACTGGTCTCACAGGAAAGGCTCAATACATAGCCAGTAAGAAGAGTCAGTCATCTTTTACTTACGTCGGCGTTGTGCCTTTTGTGATTAATTCCGATGCAATATCTGTGTTTCATCGACAATGTGAAAGTCCACGGGACACAGTAAACCTAAAGTGAAGCAACGGAATCTAAATCTGGTCTCACAGGAAAGGCTCAAATCGTAGACAGTAAGAAGAGTCAGTCTCCTTGTGCTTAATTCCGCATTGTGCCTTTTGTATTTAATGCCGATTACATTTCTGTGTTTCATAGTCAATGTGAAGGTCCAAGGGATACAGTCAACCTGAAGAGATGCATCGGAATCTAAATCTGGTGTCACAGGAAAGGCTCAAACATAGACAGTAAGAAGAATCAGTCTTCTAGTGCTGATGTCGGCATTGAGCCTTTTGTATTTAAATCCGTGCAATTTCTGTGTTTCATACACTAGGTGAAGGACCAAGGGATATTGTAAACCTAAAGAGATGCATTGGATTCTAAAACTGGTCTCACAGGAAAGGATCAAATCTTAGACAGAGAGTAGAATCAGTACTCTTGTACTTAAGACGGCATTGTGTCCTTTGTATTTAATTCCGATCCAAATTCTGTGTTTCATCGTCAATGTGAATGTCCAAGGGACACAGTAAACCTGAAGTGAAGCATCGGAAACTAAGACTGGTCTCACAGGAGAGGCTCAATTCATAGACAGTAAGAACGAGTCAGTCATCTTGTTCTTAAGTCGGCTTAGTTCCTTCTGTCTGTAATTCTGATGCTATTTCTGTGTCTCATTGTCAATGTGAAGGTCCAAGGGATACAGTTAACCTAAAGTGAAGCATAGGAATGTAAAACTGGTCACACAGGAGAGGCTCCAATCATAGACAGTATCAAGAGTCAGTCTTCTTGTACTTAAGTCGGCATTGTGCCCTTTGTATTTAATTCCGATGCAATTTCTGTGTTTCATCATCATTGTGAAAGTCCAAGGGATACAGCAAACCTGAAGTGAAGAATCGGAATCCAAAACTGTTCTCACAGGAAAGGCTCAAATATTAGACAGTAACAAGAGTCAGTCTTCTTGTACTTATATCGGCATTGCGCCTTTTGTATTTAATTTCGATGCAAATTCTGTGTTTCATCGTCAATGTGATGGTCCAAGGGATATATTACACCTGAAGTGAAGCATCGGAATCTAAAATTGGTCTCACAGGAACATCTCAAAACATAGACAATAAGTAGAGTCTGTCTTCTAGTTCTTAAGACGGCAATGTGCATTTTGTATTTAATTCCGATGCAATGTCTGTGTTTCACAGTCAATGTGGAGGTCAAAGGGATACAGTAAACCTAAAGTGAAGCATCGGAATCTAAAACTGGTCTCACAGGAAAGACTCAAATCGTAGAGAGTAAGAAGAGTCAGTCTTCTTGTACTTGTGACGGCATTGTGCTTTTTGTATTTAATTCCGATGCAATTTCTGTGTTTCATCGTCAATGTGAATGTCCAGGGATTACAGTAAACCTGAAGTGAAGCATGGGAATCTAAAACTGGTCTCACAGGAGGGGCTCAAAACATAGACAGGAACAAGTCTCAGTCTTCTTGTACTTCTGTCGGCATTGCGCCTTTTGTATTTAATTCCGAAGCAATTTCTGTGTTACATCCTGAATGTGAAAGTCCAAGGGACACAGTAAACCTGAAGTGAAGAATCGGAATCTAAATATGGTGTCAAAGGAAAGGCTCAAACATAGACAGTAAGAAGAATCAGTCTTCTTGTGCTTATGTCGGCATTGTGCCTTTTGTATTTAAATACGTGCGATTTCTGTGTTTCATAGTCTATGTGAAGGACCAAGGGATACTGTAAACCTAAAGAGATGCATCGGAATCTAAAACGGGTCTCACAGGAAAGGATCAAATCTTAGACAGAAAGTAGAATCAGTACTCTTTTAGTTAAGACGGCATTGTGTCCTTTGTATTTAATTCCGATCCAAATTCTGTGTTTCATCGTCAATGTGAATGTCCAAGGGATACCGCAAACCTGAAGTGAAGCATCGGAATCTAAAACTGGTCTCACAGGAAAGGCTCAAAAATTAGACAGTAACAAGAGTCAGTCTTCTTGTACTTCTATCGGCATTGCGCCTTGTGTATTTAACTCCGATGCAATTTCTGTGTTTCATCGACAATCCGAAGGTCAAGGGATACCGTAACACTGAAGAGAGGCATCGGAATCTAAATCTGGTCCCACATAAAAGGCTCATAACATAGACAGTAAGAAGTGTAAGACTTCTTGTACTGAAGTCGTAATTGTGCCTTTTGTATTTAATTTCGATGCTAATTCTGTGTTTCATCGTCAATGTGATGGTCCAAGGGATACATTACACCTGAAGTGAAGCATCGGAATCTAAAATTGGTCTCACAGGAACATCTCAAAACATACACAGTAAGTAGAGTCAGTCTTCTAGTGCTTAAGACGGCAATGTGCATTTTGTATTTAATTCCGATGCAATTTCTATGTTTCACAGTCAATGTGGAGGTCAAAGGGATACAGTAAACCTGATGGGAAGCATCGGAATCTAAAACTGGTCTCACAGGTAAGGCTCAAAACATAGACAGTAAGAAGCGTCAGTCTCCTTGTGCTTAGGTCGGCATTGTGCCTTTTGTACTTAATTCCGACGCAATATCTGTGTTTCATAGTAAATGTGAAGGTCCAAGGGATACTGTAAACCTGAAGTGAAGCGTCGGAATCTAAAACTGGTCTCACAGGTAAGGCTCAAAACATAGACAGTAAGAAGCGTCAGTCTCCTTGTGCTTAGGTCGGCATTGTGCCTTTTGTATTTAATTCCGACGCAATATCTGTGTTTCATAGTCGATGTGAAGGTCCAAGGGTATCTGTAAACCTGAAGTGAAGCATCGGAATCTAAAACTGGTCTGACAGGAAAGGCTCAAAAACATAGACAGTGAGAAGAGTCAGTCTCCTTGTGCTTAAGTTGGCATAGTGCATTTTGTATTTATTTCCGATGCCATGTCTGTGTTTCATAATTAATGTGAAGGTCAAAGGGATACAGTAAACCTGAAGTGAAGCATCGGAGTCTAAAACTGGTCCCACAGGAAAGGCTAAAAACATATACAGTAAGAAGAGTTAATCTTCATGCACTTAATTCGGCATTGTGCCTTTTGTATTTCATTCCGATGCAATTTCTGTGTTTCATCGTCAATGTGAGGATCCAAGGGATACAGTGAACCTGCAGTAGTGCATCGAAATCTAAAACCGGTTTCACAGGAAAGGCTCAAACCATAGACAGTAAGTAGGGTCAGTCCTCTTGTACCTAAGTCGACTTTGTGCCATTTGTATTTAATTCCGATGCTATTTCGGTGTTTCATCGTCAATGTGAATGTCCATGGGATACAGTAAACCTGAAGTGAAGCATCGGAATCTAAAACTGGTCCCACAGGAAATGATCAAATCATAGCCAGTAACAAGAGTCAGACGTCTTGTACTTCTGTCTTCATTGCGCCTTTTGTATTTAATTCCGATGCAATTTCTGTGTTTCTTCGTCAATGTGATGGTCCAAGGGATACAGTTAACCTGAAGTGAAGCATCGGAATCTAAAACTGGTCTCACAGGAAAGACTCAAATCAACGACAGTAAGAAGAGTCAGTCTTCATGTGCTAAAGTCGGCTTTGTGCCTTTTGTATTTAATCCGATGCAATCTCTGAGTTCCAAAGTCAAAGTGAAGGTCCAAGGGATACAGTAAACCTAAAGAGATGCATCGGATTCTAAAACAGGACTCACAGGAAAGGCTCTAGACAGTAAGAAGAGTCAGCCTTCTTGTACTTAAGTCGGCATTGTGAATTTTGTATTTCATTCCGATGCAATTTCTGTGTTTCATCGTCAATGTGAAGGTACAAGGGATACAGCAAACCTGAAGTAAAGGATCGGAAACAAAAACTGGTCTCACAGGAAAGGCTCAAAACATAGACAGTAACAAAAGTCAGTCATCTTGTACTTAAGTCGTCATAGTGCCTTCTGTATGTAATTCTGATGCAATTACTGTGTTTCATCGTCAATGTGAAGGTCCTAGGGATACAGTTAACCTGAAGTGAAGCATAGGAATCTAAAACTGGGCTCGCAGGAAAGCCTCAAAACATAGACACTAACAAGTGTCAGTCTTCTTGTACTTAAGTCGGCATTGTGCCCTTTGTATTTAATTCCAGTGCAAATTCTGTGTATCATCGTCAATGTGAAGGTCCAAGGGACACAGTAAACCTGAAGTGATGCCACGGAATCTAAATCTGATCTCATAGGTTAGGCACAAAGCATAGACAGTAAGTAGAGTCAGTCTCGTTGTGCTTAGGTCGACATTGTGCCTGTTGTATTCAATACCGAAGCAATTTCTGTGTTTCATAGTCATCGTGGGGGTCCAAGGGATACAGTAAACCTGAGGTGAAGAATCGGAATCGAAAATTGGTCTCACACGAAAGGTTCAATTCATTGACAGTAAGAAGAGTCAGTCTTCTTGTCCTTAAGTGGGCATTGTGCATTTCTTATTTAATTCCGATGCTGTTTCTGTGTTTCATCTCAATGTGGAGGTGCAAGGGATACAGTAACATTGAAGTAAGGCATCGAAATCAAAAACTGGTCTCACAGGAAAAGCTCAATACGTAGACAGTAAGAAGAGTCAGTCTTCTTGTACTTAACTCGGCATTGAGCCTCTTGTATTTAATTCGAATGCAATACCTGTGTTTCATCGCCACTGTGAAGGTCCAAGGGATACAGTAAACCTGAAAAGAAGCATCGGAATGTAAAACTGGTCTCACAGGAAAAGCTCAATACATTGGCAGTATGAAGATTCAGTCCTCTAGTATATAAGTCGGCATTGTGACTTTTGTATTCAAATCCGATGCAGTTTCTGTGTTTCATCGTCAATGTGAAGGTCCAAGAGATACAGTAAAACTGAAGTGAAGCATCGGAATCTAAAACTGGTCTCACAGGAAAGGTTCAAATCATAGACAGTAAGAAGAGTCAGACTTTTTGTACTTAAGTCGGCATTGGTCCTTTTGTATTTAATTCCGATGCATTTTCTGTGTTACATCGTCAATGTGAAGGTCCAAGAGATACAGTAAAACTGAAGTGAAGCATCGGAATCTATAACTGTTCTCACAGGAAAGGTTCAAATCATAGACAGTAAGAAGAGTCAGTCTCCTTGTACTTAAGCCGGCATTGTGCCTTTTGTATTTAAATCCGATGCACTTTCTGTGTTTCATCGTCAATATGAATGTCCAAAGGGTACAGTATACCTGAAGTGAAGCATCGGAATCTAAAACTGGCCCCACAGAAAAGGTTCAAATCATAGACAGAAAGTAGAATCAATCCTCTTGTACTTAAGTCGGCATTGTGACAATTGTATTTTAATTCCGATTCAAATTCTGTGTTTCATCGTCAATGTGAAGGTCCAAGGGATACAGTAAACCTGAAGTGAAGCATCGGTAACTAAGCCTGGTCTCACATGAAAGTCTCAAATCATAGACAGTAAGAAGAGTCATTCATCTTGTACTTAAGTCGGCATAGTGCCTTTTGTATATCATTCCGATGCAATTTCTGTGTTTCATCGTCAACGTGAAGGTCCAAGGGATACAGAGAAACCTGAAGTGAAACATCGGAATAAAAACTGGTCTCACAGGAAGGTCTCAAAGCATTGATAGTGAGACGAGTCAGTCTTCTTGTTCTTAAGTTGGCATAGTGCTTTCGTATTTAATTGCGATGCAATTTCTGTATTTCATAATCAATGTGAATGTCCAAGGGATACAGTAAACCTGAAGTGAAGCATCGGAATCTGAAATTGGTCTCACAGGAAAGGCTAAAAGCATAAATAGAAAGAAGACTAAGACATCACGTACTTAAGTTGGCATTGTGACTTTTGCAATTCGTTGCGAAAGAATTATTGTGTCTCATCGTCAGTGTGAATGTCCAAGGGATACAGTAAACCTGAAGTGAAGCATCGGAATCAAAAACTGGTCTCACAGGAATGGTTCTATACATAGTTAGTAAGAAGAGTCAGTGTTCTTGTACTTAAGTCGGCATTAAAGCCTCTTGTATTTAATTCCAATGCAATTTCTGTGTTTCATCCCTAATCTGAAGGTCCAAGGGATACAATAAAACTGAAGTGAAGCATCGGAATCTAAAACTGGTCTCACAAGAAAGGTTCAAATCATAGACAGTTAGAAGAGTCAGTCTTCTTGTACTTAAGTCGGCATTGGTCCTTTGGAATTTCATTCCGATGCACTTTCTGTGTTTCATCGTCAAAGTGAAGGTGCAAGCGGTACGGTAAAAATGAAGTAAGGCACCGTAATCTACAACTGGTCCCACAGGAATAGCTCAAATCATAGACAGTAAGAGGAGTCAGTCTTCTTTTACTTATGTCGGCATTGTGCCTTTTGCATTTAATTCCGATGCAATATCTGTGTTTCATCGCCAATGTGAAGGTCCAAGGGATACAGTAAAACTGAAGTGAAGCATCGGAATATAAAACTGGTCTCACTGGAAAGGTTCGTAACATAGACAGTAAGAAGAGGCAGTCTTCTTGTACTTAAGTCGGCATTGTGCCCTTTGTATTTAAATCCGATGCACTTTCTGTGTTTCGTCGTCAATGTGAATGTCCAAGGGATACAGTGTACCTAAAGTGATGCATCAGAATCTAAAACTGTTTTCACAGGAAAGGATAAAATCATAGACAGAAAGTAGAATCAGTCCTCTAGTACTTAAGTCGGCATTGTGACCTTTGTATTTTAATTCCGATGCAAATTCTGTATTTCATCGTCAATGTGAAGGTCCAAGGGATACGGTAAACATGAAGTGAAGCATCGGAAACTAAGACTGGTCTCACAGGAAAAGCTCAAATAATAGACAGTAAGAAGAGTCAGTCATCTTGTACTTAAGTCGGCATAGTGCCTTCTGTATGTAATTCTGATGCAATTACTGTGTTTCATCGTCAATGTGAAGGTCCTAGGGATACAGTTAACCTGAAGTGAAGCATAGGAATCTAAAACTGGGCTCGCAGGAAATTCTCAAAACATAGACACTAACAAGCGTCAGTCTGCTTGTACTTAAGTCGGCATTGTGCCCTTTGTATTTAATTCCAGTGCAAATTCTGTGAATCATCGTCAATGTGAAGGTCCAAGGGATACAGTAAACCTGAAGTGAAGCATAGGAATCTAAAACTGGTCTCACAGGAAAGACTCAAAACATAGACAGTGACAAGAGTCAGTCAACTTGTACATGTGTCGGCATTGAGCCTTTTGTACTTAATTCCGATGCAATCTCTGTGTTTCATCGACAATGTGAAGGTGCTAGGGATACAGTGAACCTGAAGTGAAACATCGGAATCTAAAACTGGTCTCACAGGAAAGGCTCAAATCATAGACAGTAAGAAGAGTCAGTCTTCTTGTACTTAAGTCGGCTATGTGCCTTCTGTATTTAATTTCCATGCAATTTCTGTGTTTCATCGTCAATGTGAAGGTCCAAGGGATACAGTAAACCTGATGTGAGGCATCGAAATCTAAAACTGGTCTCACAGGAACGTCTCAAAACATAGACAGTAATAAGAGTCAGTCCTCATGTGCTTAAGACGGTATTGTGCCTTTTGTATTTACTTTCGGTGTAATTTCTGTGTCTCATAGTCAATGTGGAAGTCAAATGGATACAGCAAACCTGAAGTGAAGCATCGGTATCTAAAACTGTTCTCATAGGTAAGGCTCACAACATATAAAGTAAGAATAGTAAGTCTTCATGTACTTAAGTCGGCATTGTGCCTTTTGTATTTCATTCCGATGCAAATTCTGTGTTTAATCGTCAATGTGAAGGTCCAAGGGATACAGAAACACTACAGTGAGGCATCGGAATCTAAAACTGGTCTCACAGGTAAGGCTCAATACATAGACAGTAACAAGATTCAGTCTTGTTGTACTTCTGTCGGCAGTGCGACTTTTGTATTTCAATTCGGTGCAATTTCTGTGTATGATCGTCAATGAGAAGGTCCAAGGGATACAATAAACCTGGAGTGAAGCATCCGAATCTAAAACTGGCCTCACAGGAATGGGTCTAAACTTAGACAGTATGAAGAATTACCCTTTTGTACTTATGTCGACAATGTGCCTTTTGTATTTAATTCCGATGCAATTTCTGTGTTTCACCGTCAATGTAAAGGTCCAAGCCATATACTGTATCGGAATCTAAAACTGTTCTCACAGGAAAGGCTCAAACGATAGACAGTAAGTGAGGTTTGTCCTCTTGTACCCAAGTCGACATTGTGCCTTTTGTATTTAATTCCGATGCATTTTCTGTGTTTCATCGTCCCTGTGAATGTCCGAGGGATACAGTAAACGTGAAGTTTAGCATTGGATTCTAAAAGAGGTCGCACAGGAAAGGCTCAAAAGATACACAGTAAGAAGAGTCAGTATTCATGTACTTGTGTCGGCATTGTGCCTTTTGTATTTAATTCCGTTGCAATTTGTGTGTTTCATAGTCATTGTGAAGGTCCAATTAATACAGTAAACCTGAAGAGAAGCATCTGAATCTAAAACTGTCCTACAGGAAAGGCTAAAAACATATACAGTAAGATAAGTAGGTCTTCATGTACTTAAGTCGGCATTGTGCCTTTTGTATTTCATTCCAATGCAATTTCTGTGTTTCATCGTCAATGTAAATATCCAAGGGATACGGTAAACCCGAAGTGAAGCATGGGAATCTAAAACTGGTCACACAGGAAACGCTCAAAACCCATACAGTAAGAAGAGTCAGTCTTCTTGTACTGAAGTCGGCATTGCGCCTTATGTATTGAATTTCGAAGAAATTTCTGTGTTTCATCGTCAATGTGAATGTCCAAGGTATACAGTGAACCTCAAGTGAAGCATCGGAATCTAAAACTTGTCTCACAGGAAAGGCTCAAAGCATATTCAGTAAGAAGAGTAAATCTTCATGTACTGAAGTCGGCATTGTGCCTTTTGAATTTCATTCCGTCGCAGTTTCTGTGTTTCATCGTCAATGTGAGCGTCCAAGGAATACAGTAAACCTGAAGTGAAGCATCGGAATCTAAAACTGGTCTCATAGGAAAGGCTCAAATCATAGACAGTTAGAAGAGTCAGTCTCCTAGTACTTAAGTCAGCATTGTACCCTTTGTAAATTAATTCCGATGCAATTTCTGTGTTTCACCGTCAATCTGTAGGTCAAAGCCATACAGTAAGTCTGCGGTTGTGCATCGGAAACTAAAACCAGTCTCACAGGAAAGGCTCAAACCATAGACAGTAAGTAGAGTTTGTCCTCTTGTACCTAAGACGCCATTGTGCCTTTTGTATTTAATTCCGATGCAATTTCTGTGTTTCATCGTCAATGAGAAGGTCCAAGAGATACAGTAAACCTGAAGTGAAGCATCGGAATCTAAAATTGGTCACACAGGAAAGGCTCAAAGCATAGACAGTAAGAAGAGTCAGTCTTCATATACTTAAGTCGTCATTCTTCTTTTTTATTTAATTCCGATGCAATTTCTGTGTTTCATCGTGAATGTGAAGCTCGAAGGGATACAGTAAACCTGAAGTGAAGCACCGGAATCTAAAACTGGTCTCACACGTAGGGCACTAAACATAGAAAGTAAGAACAGTCGGTCTTCTTGTACTGTAGTCGACATTGTACTTTTGGTATCTAATTTCAATGCAATTTTTGTGTTTCATCGTTAATGTGAAGGTTTAAGGGATACAGTAAACCTGATGTGAATCATCGGAATCAAAACTGGTCTCATAGGAAAGTCTCATAACATAGACAGTGAGACGAGTCAGTCTTCTTGTGCTTAAGTTGGCATAGTGCCTTTTGTATTTAATTCCGATGCAATTTCTGTGTTTCATAATCAATGTGAAGTTCAAAGGGATACCGTAAACATGAAATGAAGCATCCGAATCTAAAACTGGTCTCACACGAAAGGCTCAAAGCATAGACAGTTAGAAGTGTCAGTCTCCAAGTACTTAAGTCGGCATTGTGCCCTTTGTATTTAATTCCAATGCTAATTCTGTGTTTAATCGTCAATGTGAAGGTCCATGCGATACAGTAAAACTAAAGTGAGGCATCGGAATTTTAAACCGGTATCACATAAAAGGCTCAAAACATAGACAGTAAGAAGAGTCAGGCTTCTTGTACTTAAGTCGGCATTGTGCCTTTTGTATTTAATTCCGATGCAATTTCTGTGTTTCATCGTCAATGTTAAGGTCCAACGGACACAGTAAACCTGAGTGCAGCATCGGAAACTAAAACTGGTCTCACAGGGAATGGTGTAATCGTAGTCAGTAAGGAGAGTTACTCTTCTTGTACTTAAGTCGACAATGTGCCCTTTTTACTTAATTCCGATGGAATTTCTGTGTTTCACCGTCAATGTGAAGGTCCAATCCATACAGTAACCCTGCGGTTGTGCATCGGAACCTAAAACCGGTATCACAGGAAAGGCTTAAAACGTAGACAGTAAGAAGAGGCAGTCTTCATGCACTTAGATCATCATTGGTCCTTTTTTATTTAATTCCGATACAATTTCTGTGTTTCATCGTCAATGTGAAGATCCAAGGGACACATTAAACCTGATGTGAAGCATGGGAATCTAAATCGGGTCTCACTGGAAAGGCTCAAACATAGACACCAAGAAGAGTCAGGCATCTTGTACTGAAGTCGGCATTGTGTTTTTGTATTTAATTTCCATGCAATTTCTGTGTTTCATCGTCAATGTGAAGGTCCAAGGGATACAGTAAACCTGATGTGAAGCATCGGAATCAAAAACTGGTCTCACAGGAACGTCTCAAAACATAGACAGTAAGAAGAGTCCGTCCTCATGTGCTGAAGACGGTATTGTGCCTTTCGTTTTTACTTTCGATTCAATTTCTGTGTTTCATAGTCAATGTGGAGGTCAAAGGGATACAGTAAACCTGAAGTGAAGCATCGGTATCTAAAACTGGTCTCATAGGTAAGGCTCACAACATATACAGTAAGAAGAGTAAGTCTTCATGTGCTTAAGTCGGCATTGTGCCTTTTGTATTTCATTCTGTTGCAATTTCTGTGTTTCATCGATAATGTGAGGGTCCAAGGGATACAGTAAACCTGAAGTGAAGCATCGGAATCTAAAACTGGTCTCACAGGAAAGGCTCAAAGCATAGACAGTAAGAAGAGTCAGTCTTCTTGTACTTAAGTCGGCATTGTGCCCTTTGTATTTAATTCCGATGCAATGTCTGTGTTTCATAGACAATGTGAAGGTCGAAGGGATACAGTAAACCTGAAGTGAAGCATCGGAATCTAAAACTGGTCTCACAGATAATGCTTCAAACATACACATAAGAAGAGTCAGTCTTCTTGTTCTTAAGTCGGTATTTTGCCTTTTGTATTTAATTCCGATACAAACTCTATGTTTCATCGTCAATGTGAAGGTCCAAAGGATTCAGTAAACCTGAAGTGATACATCGGAATCTAATACTGGTCTCACTGGAAAGGTTCAAAACATAGACAGTAAGAAGAGTCAGTCTTCTTGTACTTGAGTCGGCATTGTGCCTTTTGAATTTAATTTCGATGTAATTTCTGTGTTTCATCGTCAATGTAAGGGCCAAGGGATACAATAAACCTGAAGTGAAGCATCGGAATCTAAAACTGGTCTCACAGGAAAGGCCCAAACATAGACAGTAACAACTGTCTGCCATCTTGTACTTAAGTTGGCATCGTGCCTTTAGTATTTAGTTCCGATGCAGTCTCTGTGTTTCATCGTCAATGTGAAGGTCAAGGGATACACTAAACCAGAAGTGTAGCATCGGAAACTAAAACTATTCTCTTAGAGAAGGCCCAAATCATAGACAGTAAGAAGAGTATTCTTCTTCTACTTAAGTCGGTAATGTGTCTTTTGTATTTAGTTCCGATGCAATTTCTGTGTTCATCGCTAATGTGAAGGTCCAAGCGATACAATAAACCTGAAGTGAAGCCTCGGAATCTAAAACTGGTCTTACAGGAAAGGCTCAGAACATAGACAGGAAGAAGTATCAGTCTTCTTGTACCTAAGTCGGCATTGTGCCTTTTGTATTTAATTTTGATGCAATTTCTGTGTTTCATCGCCAATGTCAAGGTCCAAGGGATACAGTTAACCTAAAGTGATGCATCGGAACCTAAAACTGGTCTCACAGGAAAGTCTCATATCATTGACAGTTAGAAGACTCAGTCTTCATGTGCTTAAGTCGGCATTGTGCCTTTTGTATTTAATTCCGGTGCAATTTCTGTGTTTCATAGACAATGTGAAAGTCAAAGTGATACAGTAAACCTGAAGTGAAGCATCGGATCCTAAAACTGATCTCACAGGGAAGTTTCAAGACATATACAGTAAGAAAAGTAAGTCTTCACGTACTTAAGTCGGCATTGTGCATTTTGTATTTAATTACGATGCGATTTCTGTGTTTCATCGCCAATGTCAAGGTCCAAGCGCTACAGTAAACCTGAAGTGAAGCTTCTGAATATACGACTGGTCTCACAGGAGAGGCTCAAAGCATAGACAGTAAGACGAGTCAGTCTTCTTATACTTGAGTCGGTATTGTGCCTTATGTATTTAATTGCGATGCATTTTCTGTGTTTCATCGTCTATTTAAAGGTCCAAGGGCTACAATAAACCTGAAGTGACGCAACGGAATCTAAATCTGGTGTCACAGGAAGGTCTCACACCATAGACAGTAAGAAGAGTCAGTCTTCTTGTACTTCAGTCGGCATTGTGCCTTTTGAATTTAATTCCGATGCAATCTCTGTGTTTCATCGTCATTGTGAAGGTCCTAAGGATTCAGTAAACCTGAAGTGAAGCATCGGAATGTAAAACTGGTCTCAAAGGAAAGGCTCAAAACATCAACAGGAAAAAGAGTCGGTCTTCTTGTACTTACGTCGGCATTGTGCCCACTGTATTTAATTCCAATGCAATCTCTGTGTTTCATCGTCAATGTGATGGTCCAAACGATTCAGTAAACCTGAAGTGATGCATCAGAATCTAAAACTGGTCTTACAGGAAAGGCTCTAAACATAGACAGTATGAAGAGTCAGTCTTATTGTGCTTAAGTCGGCATTTTGTATTTTGTATTTAATTCCGATGCAATTTCTGCGTTTGATAGTCAATGTGAAAGTGAAAGGGATACAGTAAACCTGAAGTTAAGCATCGGAATCTAAAACTGGTCTCACAGGAAAGGTTCAAGACATATACAGTAAGAAGTGTAAGTCTTCATTTACATAAGTCAGCATAGTGCCTTTGTATTTCATTCCGAAGCAATTTCTGTGTTTCATCGTCAATGTGAAGAAAAAGGGATACAGTAAACCGGATGTGAAGTTTCGGAATCTAAAACTGGTCCCATAGGAAAGGCTCAATACATAGACAGTAACAAGAGTCAGTCTCCTAGTACTTAAGTCGGCATTGTGCCTTTTGTATTTAATTCCGATGCAATTTCTGTGTTTCATCTTCAATGTCACGGAAGAAGGGATACAGTAAACATTAAGTGAAGCATCGGGATCTAAAACTGGTCTCACAGAAACGGCTCAAAACATGGACAGTAAGATGAGTCATTCATCTTGTACTTATGTCGGCATTGTGCCTTTTGTATTTAATTACGATGCAATTTCTATGTTTCAACGTCAATGTGAAGCTTCAAGGGATACAGTAAACCTGCAGTTGTGCTTCGGAATCTAAATCTGGTCTCACGGAAAGGGTCAAATCTTTGACAGTAAGAAGAGTCACTCTTCTTCCACTTAAGTCAGTTATGTGCCTTTTGTATTTAATTCCAATGTAATTTCTGTGTTTCATCGCTAATGTGAAGGTCTAAGGGATACAGTAAGCCTTAAGTGATGCATCGGACTCTAAAACTGGTCTCACAGGAAAGGTTCAGAATATTGACAGTAAGACGAGACAGTCCTCTTGTACCTAAGTCGTCATTGTGCATTTGTATTTAATTACGATGCAATTTCTGTGTTTCCTTGTCAATGTGAAGGTCCAAGGGATACAGTAAACCTGAAGTGAAGCTTCTGAATCTAAAACTGTTCTCGCAGTAAAGGCTCAAAGCATAGCCAGTAGGATGAGTAACTCTTCATGTTGTTAAGTCGGTATTGGGCTTTTGTATTTAATTCCGATGCAATATCTGTGTTTCATCGTCAACGTGAAGGTCCAGGGGCTACAATATACCTGAAGTGACGCATCGGAATCTAAATCTGGTGTCACAGGAAAGGCTCACACCATAGACAGAAAGAAGAGTCAGTCTCCTTGTACATAAGTTGGCATTGTACCTTTTGTATTTAATTCCGATGCAATCTCTCTGTTTCATCGTCAATGTGAAGTTCCAAGCGATGCAGTAAACATGAAGTGAAGCGTCGGAATCTAAAACCGGTCTCACAGAAAAGGAGCAAAACATAGACAGTAAGATGAGTCAGTCTTCTTCTACTTAGGTCGGCATTGTGCCTTTTGTATTTAATTTCGTAGCAATTTCTGTGTCTCTTCGGCAATTTGAAGGTATAAGGGATACAGTTAACCTGATGTGAAGTATCGGAATCTGAAACTGGTCTCACAGGAAATGCTAAAAACATAGACAAGGAGAGTCAGTCTTTTTGTACTTAAGTCGGCATTGTTCCTTTTGTATTTAATTCCGATGCAATCTCTGTGTTTCATCGTCAATGTGAAGGTCCATGGGCTACTGTAAACCTGAGGTGAAGCATCGGAATCCAAAACTGGTCTCACAGGAAAGGTTCAAAACATAGGCAGAAAAAAGAGTCAGTCTTCTTGCACTTTCGTCGGCATTGTGAATTTTGTATTTAATTTCGATGCAATTTCGGTGTTTCAACGTCAATGTGACAGACGAAGGCATATGATAAACCTGAAGTGAGCCATCAGAACCTAAAACTGGTCTCACAGGAAATGCTCAAATCATAGACAGTAAGAAGGGTCAGTATGCTTGTATTTAAGTCAGCAATGTGCTTTTTGTATTTAATTCCGATGCAATTTCTGTGTTTCATCTTCAATGTGAATGTCCAAGGGACATAGTAAACCTGACGTGAAGCCTTGGAGTCTAAAACTGGTCTCACAGGAAAGGCTCAAAACATAGACAGTAAGAAGAGGAAGTCTTCTTGTACTTAAGTCGGCATTGTGCCTTTTGTATTTAATTCCAATGCAACTTCTGTGTATCATGGTCAATGTGATGGTCCAAGGGATACAGTTAATCTGAAGGGAAGCTTCAGAATCTACAACTGATCTCACAGGAAGGTCCCAAAACATAGACAGTAAGAAGACTCAGTCCTGTTGTGCTTAAGTCGGCATTGTGCCTTTTGTACTTAATATCGATGCAACTTCTGTGATTCATTGTCAATGTGAAAGTCTGAGGGATACAGTAAACCTGAAGTGAAGCATCGGAATCTAAAACTGGTCGCACAGGAAAGGCTTAAGGCTTATAGAGTAAGAAGAGTAAGTCATCATGTACTTAAGTCGGCATAGTGCCTTTTGTATTGCATTCCGATGCATATTCTGTGTTTCATCGTGAATGTGAAGGCCAAGGGATACAGTAAACCTGAAATCAAGTATCGGAATCTAAAACTGGTCTCACAGGAATGGCTCAATAAATAGACAGTAAGAAGAGTAAGCCTAATAGTACTTAAGTAAGCATTGTGACTTTTGTAATTAATTCCGATGCAATTTCTGTGTTTCGTCGTCAATGTGAAGGTCCAAGGGATACAATTAACCTGAAGTGAAACATCGGAATCTAAAACTTGTCTCACAAGAAAGGCTCAAAGCATAGGCGGAAAGAAGGGTCAGTCTTCTAGTACCTAAGTCGGCATTGTGCCTTTTGTATTTAATTCCGATGCATTATCTGTGTTTCATCTCCATTGTGGAGGTCCAAGGGATACAATAAACCTGAAGTGAGGCATCGGATCCTAAAACTGGTCTCACAGGAGAAGCTCAAAACATAGACAGTAAGAAGAATCAGTCCTCTTGTACTTAAGTCGGCTTTATGCCTTTTGTTTTTAATTCTGATGCAATTTCTGTGTTTCATCGTCAAGGTGTGGGTCAAGGGATACATCAAACCAGAAGTAATGCATCGGGATCTAATACTGGTCCTACAGAACAGGCTCAATACATAGACAGTAAGAAGAGTCATTCTTCTTGTACTTAAGTTGGCAATGTGACTTTTGTATTTAGTTCCGATGCAATTTCTGTGATTCATCGTCATTATGATGGTCCTAAGGACGCAATAAACCTGAAGTGAAGCATCGGAATCTAAAACTGGTCTCATAGGAAAGGCTCAAAACATAGGGTGCAAGAAGAGTCAGCCCTCTTGTACTTAAGTCGGAATTGTGCCTTTTGTATTTAATTGCGTTGCAATGTCTGTGTTTCATCGAAAAAGTGAAGGTCCTAAGTATACAATTTACCTGAAGTGACGCATCGGATTCTAAAACTGGTTTCACAGAAATTGGTCCACTCATAGACAGTAAGACGTGTCAATGTGGTTGTACTTAAGTCGGCATTGTGCCTTTCCTATTTAATTCCGCTTCAATATCTGTGTTTCATTGTCAATGTGAAGGTCCAAGGGGTACGGTAAGCCTGAAGTGAAGCATCGGAATCCAAAACTGGTCTCACAGGAATGGCTCAAATTATCGACAGTAAGAAAAGTCAGTCTTCGTGTACTTAGGTCGGTATTGTGCATTATGTATTTCATTCCGATGCAATTTCTGTGTTTCATCGTCAAAGTGAAGGTCCAAGGAATACAGTAAACCTGAAGTGAAACATCGGAATCCTAGACTGGTCACATAGGAAAGGCTCAAAACATTGACAGTTAGAAGAAACAGTTTTCGTGTACTTAGGTCGGTATTGTGCCTTTTGTATTTAATTCTGATGAAATTTCTGTGTTTCATTATCTATGTGAAGGTCCAAGGGATACAGTGTACCTGAAGTGAAGCATCGGAATCAAAAACTGGTCTCATTGGAAAGAATTAAATCATATACATTTAGGAGAATCAGTTTTCTTGAACTTAAGTCGTCATAGTGCCATTCGTATTTAATTCCGATGCAATTTCTGTGATTTATCGTCAACGTGAAGGTCCAAGGGATACAGTAAACCTGAAGGGAAGCATCGGAATCTAAAATTGGTCTCACAGGAAAGGCTCAAAGCATAGAGAGTAACAAGAGTCAGTCTTCTTGTACTTGTGTCGGCATTGTGCCTTTTGTATTTAATTCCAAAGCAATTTCTGTGTTTCATCGTCAACGTGAACGGCCAAGGGGCTACAGTAAAACTGATATGAAGCATCGGAATTTAAAACTGGTCTCATAGGATATGCTCACAACATAGACAGTAAGGGGAGTTAGTCTTCTTGTACTTAAGTCGTCATTGTAGCATTTGCATGTAATTCCGATGCAATTTCTGTTTTTCATCGTCAATGTGATGGTCCAAGGGACACAGTAAACCTGAAGTGAACCAACGGAATCTAAAACTGGTCTCACAGGAAAGGCTCAAAACATAGACAGTAAGAAGAGTCAGTCTTTTTGTGGTTAAGTCGGCAATGTGCCTTTTGTATTTATTTCCGATGCAATCTCAATGTGAAGGTCCAGGGGATACAGTTAACCTCAAGAGAAGCATCGGAAACTAAAACTGGTCTCAAAGGAAAGGCTCAAAACGTATACAGTGACAAGAGAGAAACTTCATGTACTTAAGTCGGCATTGTGGCTTTTGTGTTTAATTCCGAAGCAATTTCTGTCTTTCATCGTCAATGTGAAGGTCCAAGCGATACAGTAAACCTGAAGGGAAGCATCGGAATCTAACATTGGTCTCACAGGGAGGGCTCAAATCATGTACGGTAAGAAGAGAAAGTCTTCATGTACTTACCGAGCGAGGTGGCGCAGTGCTTAGACACTGGACTCGCATTCGGGAGGACTACGGTTCAATCCCGCGACCGGCCATCCTGATTTAGGTTTTCCGTGATTTCCCTAATTTAGTCTAGCAAATGCCGGGATGGTTCCTCTGAAAGGGCATAGCCGACTTCCTTTCCCATCCTTCCCTAATCCGATGAGACCGATGACCTCGCTGACTGGTCTCCTTCCCCAAAAACAGCCAACCAATCTTCATGTACTTAAGTCGGCATTGTGCCTTCTGTATTTCATTCCGATGCATTTTCTGTGTTTCATCGTCAATGTGAGGGTCCAAGGGATACAGTTAACCTGAAGTGAAGCATCGGAATCTAAAACTGGTCTCACAAGAAAGGCTCAATACATAGACAGTAAGAAGAGCCAGTCTTCTAGTACTTAAGTCGGCATTGTGCCTTTTGAATTTAATTCCGATGCAATTTCTGTGTTACATCGTCAATTTGAGTTCCAAGGGATACAATAAACCTGAAGTAAAGCATCGGAACCTAAAACTGGTCTAGCAGGGAAGGCACAAAGCATAGGCACAAATAAGAGTCAGTCTTCTTGTACTTAAGTCGGCATTGTGATTTTTGTTTTTAATTCTGATGCAGTTTCTGTGTTTCATGAGTCAATGTGAAGGTCCAAGGGATACAGTAAAACTTAAGTGAAGCATCAGAATCTAAAACCGGTCTCACAGGAAAAGCTCAAGTCACAGACAGTAAGTAGACTCAGTCCTCTTGTACTTAATTCGGCATTGTGTTTTTTGTATTTAATTGCAATACAATATCTGTGTTTCATCGTCAATGTGAAGGTCCGAGGGATACAGTAAACCTGAAGTGACGCATCGGAATCTAAAACTGGTCGCACAGGAAAGGCTTAAGGCTTATAGAGTAAGAAGAGTAAGTCATCATGTACTTAAGTCGGCATAGTGCCTTTTGTATTGCATTCCGATGCATATTCTGTGTTTCATCGTGAATGTGAAGGCCAAGGGATACAGTAAACCTGAAATCAAGTATCGGAATCTAAAACTGGTCCCACAGGAATGGCTCAATAAATAGACGGTAAGAAGAGTAAGCCTAATAGTACTTAAGTAAGCATTGTGACTTTTGTAATTAATTCCGATGCAATTTCTGTGTTTCGTCGTCAATGTGAAGGTCCAAGGGATACAATTAACCTGAAGTGAAACATCGGAATCTAAAACTTGTCTCACAAGAAAGGCTCAAAGCATAGGCGGAAAGAAGGGTCAGTCTTCTAGTACCTAAGTCGGCATTGTGCCTTTTGTATTTAATTCCGATGCGTTATCTGTGTTTCATCTCCATTGTGGAGGTCCAAGGGATACAATAAACCTGAAGTGAGGCATCGGATCCTAAAACTGGTCTCACAGGAGAAGCTCAAAACATAGACAGGAAGAAGAATCAGTCCTCTTGTACTTAAGTCGGCTTTATGCCTTTTGTTTTTAATTCTGATGCAATTTCTGTGTTTCATCGTCAAGGTGTGGGTCAAGGGATACATCAAACCAGAAGTAATGCATCGGGATCTAATACTGGTCCTACAGAACAGGCTCAATACATAGACAGTAAGAAGAGTCATTCTTCTTGTACTTAAGTTGGCAATGTGACTTTTGTATTTAGTTCCGATGCAATTTCTGTGATTCATCGTCATTATGATGGTCCTAAGGACGCAATAAACCTGAAGTGAAGCATCGGAATCTAAAACTGGTCTCATAGGAAAGGCTCAAAACATAGGGTGCAAGAAGAGTCAGCCCTCTTGTACTTAAGTCGGAATTGTGCCTTTTGTATTTAATTGCGTTGCAATGTCTGTGTTTCATCGAAAAAGTGAAGGTCCTAAGTATACAATTTACCTGAAGTGACGCATCGGATTCTAAAACTGGTTTCACAGAAATTGGTCCACTCATAGACAGTAAGACGTGTCAATGTGGTTGTACTTAAGTCGGCATTGTGCCTTTCCTATTTAATTCCGCTTCAATATCTGTGTTTCATTGTCAATGTGAAGGTCCAAGGGGTACGGTAAGCCTGAAGTGAAGCATCGGAATCCAAAACTGGTCTCACAGGAATGGCTCAAATTATCGACAGTAAGAAAAGTCAGTCTTCGTGTACTTAGGTCGGTATTGTGCATTATGTATTTATTCCGATGCAATTTCTGTGTTTCATCGTCAAAGTGAAGGTCCAAGGAATACAGTAAACCTGAAGTGAAACATCGGAATCCTAGACTGGTCACACAGGAAAGGCTCAAAACATTGACAGTTAGAAGAAACAGTCTTCGTGTACTTAGGTCGGTATTGTGCCTTCTGTATTTAATTCTGATGAAATTTCTGTGTTTCATTATCTATGTGAAGGTCCAAGGGATACAGTGTACCTGAAGTGAAGCATCGGAATCAAAAACTGGTCTCATTGGAAAGGATTAAATCATATACATTTAGGAGAATCAGTTTTCTTGAACTTAAGTCGTCATAGTGCCATTCGTATTTAATTCCGATGCAATTTCTGTGATTTATCGTCAACGTGAAGGTCCAAGGGATACAGTAAACCTGAAGGGAAGCATCGGAATCTAAAATTGGTCTCACAGGAAAGGCTCAAAGCATAGAGAGTAACAAGAGTCAGTCTTCTTGTACTTGTGTCGGCATTGTGCCTTTTGTATTTAATTCCAAAGCAATTTCTGTGTTTCATCGTCAACGTGAACGGCCAAGGGGCTACAGTAAACCTGATATGAAGCATCGGAATTTAAAACTGGTCTCATAGGATATGCTCACAACATGGACAGTAAGGGGAGTTAGTCTTCTTGTACTTAAGTCGTCATTGTAGCATTTGCATGTAATTCCGATGCAATTTCTGTTTTTCATCGTCAATGTGATGGTCCAAGGGACACAGTAAACCTGAAGTGAACCAACGGAATCTAAAACTGGTCTCACAGGAAAGGCTCAAAACATAGACAGTAAGAAGAGTCAGTCTTTTTGTGGTTAAGTCGGCAATGTGCCTTTTGTATTTATTTCCGATGCAATCTCAATGTGAAGGTCCGGGGGATACAGTTAACCTCAAGAGAAGCATCGGAAACTAAAACTGGTCTCAAAGGAAAGGCTCAAAACGTATACAGTGACAAGAGAGAAACTTCATGTACTTAAGTCGGCATTGTGGCTTTTGTGTTTAATTCCGAAGCAATTTCTGTCTTTCATCGTCAATGTGAAGGTCCAAGCGATACAGTAAACCTGAAGGGAAGCATCGGAATCTAACATTGGTCTCACAGGGAGGGCTCAAATCATGTACGGTAAGAAGAGAAAGTATTCATGTACTTACCGAGCAAGGTGGCGCAGTGGTTAGACACTGGACTCGCATTCGGGAGGACTACGGTTCAATCCCGCGACCGGCCATCCTGATTTAGGTTTTCCGTGATTTCCCTAATTTAGTCTAGCAAATGCCGGGATGGTTCCTCTGAAAGGGCATAGCCGACTTCCTTTCCCATCCTTCCCTAATCCGATGAGGCCGATGACCTCGCTGACTGGTCTCCTTCCCCAAAAACAGCCAACCAATCTTCATGTACTTAAGTCAGCATTGTGCCTTCTGTATTTCATTCCGATGCATTTTCTGTGTTTCATCGTCAATGTGAGGGTCCAACGGATACAGTTAACCTGAAGTGAAGCATCGGAATCTAAAACTGGTCTCACAAGAAAGGCTCAATACATAGACAGTAAGAAGAGCCAGTCTTCTAGTACTTAAGTCGGCATTGTGCCTTTTGAATTTAATTCCGATGCAATTTCTGTGTTACATCGTCAATTTGAGTTCCAAGGGATACAATAAACCTGAAGTAAAGCATCGGAACCTAAAACTGGTCTCGCAGGGAAGGCACAAAGCATAGGCACAAATAAGAGTCAGTCTTCTTGTACTTAAGTCGGCATTGTGATTTTTGTTTTTAATTCTGATGCAGTTTCTGTGTTTCATGAGTCAATGTGAAGGTCCAAGGGATACAGTAAAACTTAAGTGAAGCATCAGAATCTAAAACCGGTCTCACAGGAAAAGCTCAAGTCACAGACAGTAAGTAGACTCAGTCCTCTTGTACTTAATTCGGCATTGTGTTTTTTGTATTTAATTGCAATACAATATCTGTGTTTCATCGTCAATGTGAAGGTCCGAGGGATACAGTAAACCTGAAGTGACGCATCGGAATCTAAAACTGGTCTCACTGGAATGGCTCAAAGCATAGACAGCAACAATAGTCAGTCTTCATGTACCTAAGTCACCATTGTGCCTTTTGTATTTATTTCCGTTTCAATTTCTGTGTTTCATCGTTAATGTGTTGGTCCAAGAGATACAGTAATCCAGAAGTGAAGAATCAGAATCTAAAACTGGTCTCACAGAAAGGGTCAATACATAGTTAGTAAGAAGAGTCACTCTTCTTGTACTTAGGTCGGCATTGTTCCTTGTGCAATTAATTCCAATGTAGTTTTTATGTTTCATCGTCAATGTTATGGTCCAAGGGATGCAGTAAACCTGAAGTGGGGCATCGGAAACTAAAACAGGTCTCACAGGAAAGGCTCAAAGCATAGACAGTAAGAAGAGTCAGTCTTCTTGCACTTAGGTCAGCATTGTGCTTTTTGTATTTAAATCCGATGCACTTTCTGTGTTTCATCGTCAATGTGAAGGTCCAAGGGATACAGCGAACCTGAAGTGAAGCATCGGAATCTAAAACTGGTCTCACAGGAAAGGTTGAAAACATAGACAGTAAGAAGAGTCAGTCCTATTGTACTTGTGTCGACATTGTGCCTTTTGTTTTTAATTCGGTTGCAATTTCTGTGCTTCTTTGTCAATGTGAGGATCCAAGGGATACAGTAAACCTGAAGTGAAGCATTACATCCTAAAACTGGTCTCACAGGAAACGCACAAAACATATACAGTAAGAAGAGTGAGTCTTCATGTACTTAAGTCGTTATTGTGCCGTTTGTATTTAATTCCGATGCAATTTCTGTGTTTTATCGCCAATGTAAAGGTACAAGGTATACAGTAAACCTGAAGTGAAGCATCTAGATCTAAAACTGGTCTCACTGGAAAGGCTCAAAACATAGATAGTAAGAAGAGTCAGTCTTTTTGAACTTAAATAAGCATTGTGCGTTTTGTATTTAATTCCCATGCAATAACTGTGTTTCATCGTCAATGTAAAGGTCCGAGTGATACCGCAAACCTGAAGTGAAGCATCGGAATTTAAACTGGTCCCACAGGAATGGTTCTAAACATAGACCGTAAGAAGAATCAGTCTTCCTGTACTTAAGTTGTCATTGTTCTTTTGTATTTAATTCCGATGCAATTTCTGTGTTTCATCGTCAATGTGAGGGTCCAAGGGATACAGTAAATCTGAAGTGAAGCATCGGAATCTAAAACTGGTCTCACAGGAAAGGCCCCAACATAGACAGTAATAAGAGTCAGTCTCCTTGTACTTAAGTCGGCATTGTGCCTTTTGTATTTAATTCCGATGCAATTTCTGTGTTTCATCGTCAATCTTAAGGTCCAAGGGATGCACTAATCCTGAGGTGAAGCATCAGAATCTAAAACTGGTCTCACAGGAGAGGATCAAATCATAGACAGTAAGCAGAGTCAGTCTTCTTGCACATATGTAAGCATTGTGCCTTTTGTATTTAATTCCCATCAATTTCTGAGTTTCATCGTCAATGTGAAGGTCAATGGGATACTGTAAACCTGCAGTTGTGCATCGAAATCTAAAACTGGTCCCACAGGAAAGGCTGAAAACATAGACAGTAAGAAGAGTCAATGTGGTTTGTACTTAAGTCGGCATTGTGAATTTTGTATTTATTTCCGATTCAATTTCTGTGTTTCATTATTAATGTGTTGGTCCAAGGGATACAATAAACCTAAAGTGAAGCATCGGAATCGGAAACAGGTCTCACAGGAAGGTTTCAAAACATTGACAGTAACTAGACGCAGTCTTCTTGTATTTAAGTCGGCATTGTGCCTTTTGTATTTAATTTCGATGCAATTTCTGTAAGTCATCGTCAATGTGAAAGTCCAAGGGATACAGTAAACCCGAAGTGACGCATCGGAAACAAAAACTGGTCTCATTGGAAAAGCTCTAAGCATAGCCAGTAACAAGAGTCAGTCCTCTTGTACTTGTGTCGGCATTGTGCCTTTTGTATTTAATTCGGTTGCAATTTCTGTGTTTCATCGTCAATGTGAAGGCCCAAGGGATACAGGAAACTTGCAGTTGTGCATCGGAATCTGAAACTGGTATTACAGGTAAGGCTCAAACATAGACTGTAAGTAGAGTCAGTCCTCTTGTACTTACGCCGGCATTGTGCCCTTTGTATTTAATTCCGATGCCTTTTCCGTGTTTCATCGTCAATTTAAAGATCCAAGAGGTATAGTAACCTGCAGTGGTGCATCGTAATCTAAAACTTGTCTCACAGGAAAGGGTCAAAACATAGACAGTAGGAAGAGTCAGTCTTCTTGTACTTCAGTTCAAATTGAGCTTTTGTATTTTTTTTCCAATGCAATTTCTGTGTTTAATAGTCAATGTGAAGGTCCAAGTGATACAGTAATCCTGAAGCGAAGCATCGGAATCTAAAACTGGTCTCACAGGCAGGGCTCAAATCATAGACAGTTTGAATGGTCAGACTTCTTGTAATTAAGTCTGCATTGTGTCTTTTGTATTTAATTCCTTTGCAATTTCTGTGTTTCATCGTCAATGTGAATATCCAAGTGAAACAGAAATCCAGCAGTGGTGCATCGGAATCTAAAACTGGTGCCACAGGAAACACGCAAATATAGACAGTAACAAGAGTCAATGTGGTTGTACTTAAGTCGCCCATGTGCTTTTGTAATTAATACCGATTCAATTTCTGTGTTTTGTAATCAATGTGATGGTCCAAGGAATCCAGTTAACCTGAAGTGAAGCATCGGAATCTAAAATTGGCCTCACAGGAAAGGTTGAAAACAATAGGCAACAAGAAGAGTCAGTCTTCTTGTACTTAGGTAGACATTGTGCCTTTTGTAATTAATTCCGATGCAATATCTGTGTTTCATCGTCAATGTGATGGTCCAAGGGATACAGCAAACCTGAATGAAGCATCGGAATCTAAAACTGGTCTCACACGAAAGGCTCAAAACATAGACAGTAAGAAGAGTCAGTCTTCTTGTACTTAGGTCGACATTGTGCCTTTTGTATTTAATTCCCATGCAATTTCTGAGTTTCATCGTAAATGTGAACGTCCAAAAGACACAGTAAACCTGAAGTGAAGCATCGGACGCTGAAACTGGTCTCACAGGAAAGGCTAAAAACATAGGCAGTAATAAGATTCAGGCTTCTTGTACTTGTGTCGGCATTGTGCCTTTTCAGTTTACTTCCGATGCAAATTGTGTGTTTCATCGTCAATGTGAAGGTCCAAGGAATACAGTAAACCTGAAGTGAAGTATCGGAATCTAAACTGGTCTCACAGGAAAGGCACCAACATAGACAGTGAAAAGAGTCAGTCTTGTTGTACTTAAGTCGGCATTGTGCCTTTTGTATTTAATTCCGATGCAATTTCTGTGTTTCGTAGTCAATGTTAAGGTCCATGGGATCAGTAAACCTGAAGTGAAGCATCGGAATCTTAAACTGGCCTCACAGGAAATTCTCGAAACATAGCCAGTAAGAAGAGTACGTCTTCTTGCACTTAAGTCAGCATTGTGCCTTTTGTATTTCATTCCCATGCAATTTTTTTGTGTTTCATCGTCAATGTGAAGGTCAAAGAGATATAGTAAATTTGAAGTGAAGCATCGGGATCTAAAACCGGTCTCACAGGAAAGGCCCCAAACTTACACAGTAACAAGAGCCTGTCTTCTTGTACCTAAGACGGCATTGTGCCTTTTGTATTTTAATCCGATGCACTTTCTGTGTTTCATCGTCAATGTGAAACAGGAAACCTGAAGTGAAGCATCGGAATCTAAAACTTTTCTCACAGGAAAGGTTCAAAACATATGCAGTAAGAAGAGTAATTCCTCATGTACTTTCGTCGGCATTGTGACTTTTGTATTTAATTCCGATGGAATTTCTGTGCTTCATCGTCAATGTGAGGTTCCAATGGATGCAGTAAACCTGATGTGAAGCATCGGAATCGAAAACTGGTCTCACAGGAAAGGGTCAAAGCATAGACAGTAAGAAGAGTCACTCTTCTTGTACTTATGTCGGCAATGTGCCGATTGTATTTTATTCCGATGCAATTTTTGTATTTCATCGTTAATGTGAAGATCCAAGGGATACAGTACACCTTCAGTTGTGCATCAGAATCTAAAACTCGTCTCACTGGTAAGGTTCAAAACATTGGCCGTAAGTAGAGTCAGTCCGCTTGTACCTAAGTCGGCATTGTGTCTTTTGTATTTATTTCGGATGGAATTATTGTGTCATCGTCAATGTGAAGGACCTAGGGATACAGTAAACCTGAAGTGAAGCATCGAAATCTGAAACTGGTCTCACAGGAAGGGCTCGAAACATAGAGAGTAAGAAGTGTCAGTCTTCTAGTACTTCGGTCGGCATTGTACCCTTTGTATTTTATTCCTATGCAATCTCTGTGTTTCATCGTCAATGTGAAGGGCCAAGGAATACAGTAAACCTGAAGTGAAGCATCGGAATCTGAAACTGGCCTCCCAGGAGGGGCACAACCATAGACAGTAAGAATAGTCAGTCTTCTTGTACTTATGTCGGCATTCTTCGTTTTGTATTTAATTCCGATGCAATCTCTATGTTTCATCGTCAATGTGAAGGTCCAAGGGATACAATAAAATGAAGTGAAGCATCGAAATCTAAAACTTGTCTCACAGGAAAGGCTCAAAACACAGGCAGAAAGAAGAATCAGACTTCTTGTACTTATGTCGGCATTAAGCCTTTTGTATTTAATTCCGATGCAATTACTGTGTTTCATCGGCAATGTGAAGGGCCAAGGGATACAGTAAACCTGAAGTGAAGCATCAGAATCAAAAACTGGTCTCACAGGAAAGGCTCAAAGCATAGACAGTAAGACGGGTAGTCTTCTTGTACTTAGGTCGGCGTTATCCCTTTTGTATTTAATTCCGATGCAATCCCTATGTTTCATCGTCAGAGTGAAGGACCAAGGGATACAATGTAATGAAGTGAAGTATCGGAAACTAAAACTGGTCTCACAGGAAAGTCTCAAAGCATAGATAGTTAGAAGAGTCAATGTGGTTGTACTTAAGTCTGCATTGTAACGTTTGTATTTATTTCTGATTCAATTTCTGTGTTTCATCGTCAATGTGTTGGTCCAAGGGATACAGTAAACCTGAAGTGAAACATCGGAATATAAAACCAGTCTCACAGGAAAAGCTCAAAGCATAGACAGTAAGAAGGGACAGTCTTCTTGTACTTAGGTCGACATTGTCCCTTTTGTATTTAATTCCGAAGCAATTTCTGTGTTTCATCGTCAATATGAAGGGCCAAGATATACTGTAAACCTGAAGTGTAGCATCGGAATCTAAAACTGGTCTCACAGGAAAGGCTCAAATCATAGACAGTTAGAAGAGTCAGTCTTCTTGCACTTACAACAGCATTTTGCCTTTTGTATTTAATTCCCATGCAATTTCTGTGTTTCATTGTCAATGTGAAGGTCAAAGTGATACAGTAAACTTGAAGTGAAGCATCGGAATCTAAAACTGGTCTCACAGGAAAGGCTCAAATCATAGACAGTAACAAGAGTCAGTCCTCTTGTACCTAAGTCGGCATAATGCCTATTGCATTTAAATCCGATGCAATTTCTGTGTCTCATCGTCAATGTGAATGTCCAAGGGATACAGTAAACCTGAAGTGAAGCATCGGAATCCAAAACTGGTCTCACAGGAAAGGCTCAAATCATAGACAGTAAGAAGGGTCAGTCTTCTTGTACTTGTGTCGGCATTGCACCTTTTGTATTTAATTCCGATGCAATTTCTGTGTTTTATCGTCAATGTGAAGGTCCAAGGGATACGTTTAACTTGAAGTGAAGCATCGGTAACTAAAACCGGTATCACAGGAAAGGCTCAATACATAAACAGTAAGATGAGTCAGTCTTCTAGTACTTAAGTTGGCATTATTCCTTCTGTATTAAATTCCGATGCAATTGCCATGTTTCATCGTCAATGTGAAGGTCCAAGCGATACAATATAAATGAAGTGAAGCATCGGAATCTAAAACTGGTCTATCAGGAAAGGCTCAAAACATAGGCAGAAAGAAGAATCAGTCTTCTTGTACTTAAGTTGGCATTGTGCCTTTTGAATTTAATTCCGATGCAATTTCTGTGTTTTATCGTCAAGGTGAAGGTCCAAGGGATACGTTTAACCTGAAGTGAAGCATCGGTAACTAAAACTGGTATCACAGGAAAGGCTCAATACATAAACAGTAAGATGAGTCAGTCTTCTAGTACTTAAGTTGGCGTTATTCCTTTTATATTATATTCCGATGCAATTGCCATGTTTCATCGTCAATGTGAAGGTCCAAGCGATACAATATAAATGAAGTGAAACATCTGAATCTAAAACTGGTCTGACAGGAATATCTCAAACCATAGACAGTAACAAGAGGCAGTCTTCTTGTACTTATGTCGGCAATGTGCTTTTTGTATTTAATTCCGATGCAATTTCTGTTTTCCATCGTCGAAGTGAAGATCCAAGGGAAACAGTAAACCTGCAGTTGTGCATCGGAATCTAAATCTGGTCTCACAGGAAAGGTTCAAACCATAGACTGTAAGTAGAGTCAGTCCTGGTGTATCTAAGTAGGCATTGTGCCTTTTGTATTTAATTCCGATGCAATTTCTGTGTTTCATCGTCAATTTGAGGGCCTAAGGGATACAGTAAACCTGAAGTGATGCATCGGAATCTAAAACTGTTCTCACAGGAAAGGCTAAAAACATAGACAGTAAGAAGAGTCAATATGGTTGTACTTAAGTCGCCATAGTGCCTTTTGTGTTTAATACAGATGCAATTCCTGTGTTTCGTCATCAATGTGATGGTCCAAGGGATACAGTAAACCTGAAGTTAAGCATCGGAATCTAAAACTGGGATCTCAGGAAAGGGTCAAATATAGACTGTATGAAGAGTCAGTCTTCTTGTACTTAAGTCGGCATTGTGCCTTTTGTATTTAATTCCGATTCAATTTTTGTGTTTCATCGTCAATGTGTAGGTCCAAATTATACAGTAATCCTGCAGTTGTGCATCGGAATCTAAAACTCGTATCACACTAAAGGCTCAAACATAGACAGTAAGTAGAGTCAGTCCTCCTGTACCTATGTCGGCATTGTGCCTTTTGTATTTAATTCCGATGCAAAATCTGTTACATCGTCAATGTGAATTTCCAAGTGCTACAGTAAACCTGATGTGTAGCATCCGAATCTACAACTGGTCTCACAGGAAAGGCTCGAAACAGATACAGTAAGAAGAATCAGTCATCTTGTACTTAGGTTGGCATTGTGCCGTTTGTATTTTATTCCTATGCAAACGCTTTGTTTCATCGGCAATGTGAAGGGTCAAAGGATACAGTAAACCTGAAGTGAAGCATCGGAATCCAAAACTGATCTCATAGGAAAGTCTCAAACATTGACAGTAAGAAGAGTCAGCCTTCTTGTACTTACGTTGGCATTGTGCCATATGTATTTAATTCAGATGCAATTTATGTGTTTCATCGGCAAAGTGAAGGTTCAAGGGATACAGTAAACCTAAAGTGGAGCATCGGAATCTAAAATGGTCTCTCAGGAAAGCTCAAAACATAGACAGTAAGAATAGACCGTCTTCTTTTACTTAAGTCGGATATTTGCCTTTTGTATTTAATTCCGATGCAATTTCTGTTTTTCATCGTCAATGTGAAGGTCGAAGGGATACGGTAATCCTGCAGTTGTGCATCGGTATCTTAAACCAGTCTCACAGGAGAGGCTTAAATCATAGACAGTAAGAAGAGGCAATGTTGTTGTACTTACGTCCGCATTGTGCGTTTTGTATTTAATTCCGATTCAATTTTTGTGTTTCATCGTCAATGTGAAGGTCCAAATGATACAGTAAACCCGAAGTGAAGCATCGTAACCCAGAACCGGTCTCACAGGAAGGGCTCAAATCATAGACGGTAAGAAGAGTCAGTCCTCTTGTCTTTAAGTCGACATTCTGCCTTTTGTATTTAATTCCGATTCAATTTCGTGTTTCATCGTCGATGTGAAGGTCCAAGGGTTACAGTGAATCTGAAGTACCGGATTCTAAAACTGGGCTCTCACGAAAGCCTCAATACATAGACACTAAGAAGAGTCAGCCCTGTTGTTCTGATGTCGGCATTGTGCCTATTCTATTTAATTCTGATGCAATTACTGTCATTCATCGTCAATGTGAAGGTCCAAAGGATACAGTAAACCTGAAGTGAATCATCGGAATCCAAAACTGGTCTCACAGGAGAGACTCAAACATAGACAGTAAGAAGCGTCAGTCTTCTTGTACTTATGTCGGCATTGTGTATTTTGTATTTAATTCCGATGCTGTTTCTGTGTTTCATCGTCAATGTGCAGGTTCAAGGGATACGGTAAACCTTACATGAAGTATCGGAATCTAAAACTGGACTCACTGGATAGGCTCAAATCATAGGCAGTTAGTAGAGTCAGTTCTCTTGTACTTAAGTCAGAATTGTGCCATTTGTATTTAATTACGATGCAATTAGCGTGTTTCATCGTCAATGTGAAGTTAGATGGGATACAGTAAATCTGAAGTGAAGCATCGGAATCCATAACAGGTCACACAGGAAAGGCTTTAAACATAGACAGTAACAAGAGGCAGTCTTCTTGTAATTAAGTCTTCTTTGTGCCTCATGTATTTAATTCCGATGTAATTTCTGTGTTTCATCGTCATTGTAAAGGTCCAAGGGATACAGTAAGCCTGACGTGAAGCATCGGAATCTGAAACTGGTCTTACAAGAAGGGCTCAAACATAGACAGTAAGAAGAGTCAGTCCTCTTGTACTTAAGTCACAATTTTGACTTTTGTACATAATTCCGATGCAATTTCTGTGATTCATCGTCCATGTGAAGGTCCAAGGGATACGTTGAACCTGAAGTGAAACATCGGAATCAAAATCTGGTCTAACAGGAAAGGCTCTAAGCATAGTCAGTAAGGAGAGTCTGTCAACTTGTACTTAAGTCGGCATTGTGTCTTTTGTATTTATTTATTTATTTATTTATTTTTCCGTGGGATCACATTTAGGAGAAGTCTCCATGGTCTTGGAACGAGTCAATACATGAAATTATAACACGATTGTAGAAACAGATAAAATGAAATATAAGAAACATATTCAGGCGACAAGTCGTTAGTTTAAATAAAGAAAATCTAGAATGTAACACTGGAATTTGCTCAATTTCTTAGCTCTTCCATGAGCTCCTCGACAGAATAGAAGTAGCGAGTCATGAGGAAACTCTTCAGTTTAGACTTAAAAGTGTTTGGGCTACCGCTAAGATTTTTGAGTTCTTGTGGTAGCTTATTGAAAATGGATGCAGCAGAATACTGCACTCCTTTCTGCACAAGAGTCAAGGAAGTGCATTCCACATGCAGATTTGATTTCTGCCTAGTATTAACTGAGTGAAAGCTGCTAACTCTTGGGAATAAGCTAATATTGCTAACAACAAACGACATTAAAGAAAATACATACTGTGAGGGCAATGTCAAAATTCCCAGACTATTGAATAGGGGTCGACAAGAGGTTTTCGAACTTACACCATACATAGCTCGAACAGCCCGTTTTTGAGCCAAAAATACCCTTTTTGAATCAGTAGAATTACCCCAAAAAATAATACCATATGACATAAGCGTATGAAAATATGCGAAGTATACTATTTTTCGTGTTGAAATGTCACTTATTTCGGATACTGTTCTAATGGTAAATAAAGCGGCATTTAGTTTCTGAACAAGATCCTGAACATGGGCTTTCCACAGCAGCTTACTATCTATCCGTACGCCTAGGAACTTGAACTGTTCCGTCTCGCTTATAACATGCCCATTCTGTCTGATTAAAATGTCAGTTCTTGTTGAATTGTGGGTTAGAAACTGTAAAAACTGAGTCTTACTGTGACTTAGCATCAAATTATTTTCCACAAGCCACGAACTTATATCATGAACTACATTATTTGATAATGTTTCAATATTACACACAAGATCCTTCACTACCAAGGTAGTGTCATCAGCAAACTGAAATATTTTTGAATCACCTGTAATACTAGAAGGCATATCATTTACATAAATAAGAAACACTAGTTGCCCCAGCACCGACTCTTGGGGAACGCCCCATTTAACAGTGCCCCATTGGGACTGAACATCATTACCACTCTCAATATTGCGGAGGATTACCTTCTGCTTTCTGTTCTTGAAGTAGGAGGCGAACCAATTGTAAGCTACTCCCTATACTCCATAATGTTCCAACTTCTGCAGTAATATTTTGTGGTCAACACAGTCAAAAGCCTTCGTTAAATCAAAGAAAATACCTAACGTTCGCAACCTTTTATTTAATCCGTCCAAAACCTCACAGGGGAAAGAGACTATAGCATTTTCAGTTGTTAAGCCATTTCTAAAACCAAACTGTACATTTGACAGCAAATTATGTGAATTTAAATGCTGCAGTAACCTTGTATATACAACCCTCTCGATAACTTTAGCAAACACCGAAGGCATAGAAATAGGTCTATAATTGTCAACATTATCCCTGTCTCCCTTTTTAAAAAGTGGCTTCACTACCGAGTACTTTAATCGGTCAGTAAACCAACCGCTCCTAAAGGAAAAGTTACAGATATGGCTAAGTACTGAGCTAACATACGTGGAACAATACTTCAGTATTCTGCTAGAAACTCCGTCATATCCATGAGAGTTCTTGGTCTTTAGTGATTTAATTATTAACTCAATCTCCCTTTTGTCAGTATCATGGAGGAGCATTTCAGGTAACAGTCTCGGATCACCTTTTTCTAAGAGTGCTATATAATTCCCTGTTGGGACTAGGTTTCTATTTAGTTCACCAGCGATATTCAGAAAGTGATTATTAAGTACTGTACATATATGCGACTTATCAGTAAAACGAACATCCCCACTATGCAATGATTCTATATTCTCGACCTGTCTCTTCAGACCAGCCACTTCCTTTACGACTGACCATATGGTTTTAATTTTATCCTGAGACTTAGCTATTCTATCTGCATACCACATACTTTTTGCCTTCCTAATAACTTTTTTAAGCACCTTACAATACTGTTTGTAATGGGCTGCTGCATTTAGATTTTGACTGTTTCTAACGTTTTGATATAATTGCCACTTTGTTCTACAAGATATTCTTATCCCTTTAGTCAGCCACCCAGGCTGCCTGTTTGTGCTAGTACCCTGTTTTGAACGTTCTAACGGAAAGCAACTTTCAAAGAGCACGAGAAAAGTCTTGAGGAAGGCATTATATTTATCGTCTACTGTATCAGCACTATAAACATCTTGCCACTCTTGTTCCTTGATAAGGTTTACAAAAGTCTGTACAGCAACTGGATCAGCTTTCCTAAAAAGTTGGTAACTATATTTAACATGTGTTGCAGCACAAAAATCTTTTAGACTTAAAATTTGTGCATCATGATCTGAAAGGCCATTCACCTTTTTGCTAACAGAATGCCCTTCTAATAATGACGAATGAACAAAAATATTGTCTATGGTTGTTCTACTGTTCCCTTGCACTCTCGTTGGAAAGAATACGGTTTGCATAAGATTATATGAATTAAGGAGGTCTACCAGCATCCTTTTCCTTGCACAATCACTTATAGAATTAATATTGAAGTCACACATATAACTAACTTTTTGTATTTCCTATAAAGTGAACCAAGAACCTCCTCTAGCTTTAGCAAAAATGTTGTGAAATCGGATTCTGGGGATCTATAAATAACAACAGTAAGAAGTTTAGCTCCACTAAATTTAACCACACCTGCACAACATTCAAACACCTTTTCAGTGCAGTACTTTGAAACATCAATTGAATCAAATGGTATACCGTTTTTCACATACATGGCTACCCCCCACACCGCAAGAGCTCCTAGAAAAGCTGCCAGCCAACCTGTATCCTGGTAAAGGAAGCCTCTGAATTATCTCCTTATTTAAGAAGTGTTCAGATATACCAATAATTTCAGAGTCAACATCTATAAGCAGTTCACTAACTTTATCTCTAATACCTTGTATATTTTGATGAAATATACTAATTCCCTCATTAATCGGATACCCAAGCTTTGTAGAAAGTGGTTTCTTTGTTAGAGAGACTTCCCTTAAGCAGGAATACCTATCAGCTGACTTCAATCTAAAAAAGGTACAGCTCTAACACCCCCAACTATCGGAATTTTCTCATGAGTGATCCCACGACCCCCACCTATGCTGTCACCTATAAGTTTTGCCAACCTCCCCTTACCATACCTGTTGAGGTGCAGGCCATGTCTAGTGAAACCCATCCTACTGATAGACTCCACCGACACCACTGAAATGTGACTCATGCCTTCTGTCATCAGCGCAGCCTCAAGTCTCATGTTATTACGCCTGACGACTGTATTAAGATGAGGCCGATCGTGACGCTGAAACAGTTCCACGAAATGCACATTCGTGTTGCCAGTCAGAGTGGCTATCTTTTCCAGGTCACCATCTATGTCATACTCCCCATCCCTATCAATACTATTACCAGCCCCACCCACAATCACTCCCTGATCCTCTTTAGTAAAATCCCTACATAACCCCCCTATGTTAAAAGTCACCTGAGCCAATCCTGCATTAGGCTTCACAATGCTGGTGACCTGGTACTCACTCCCCAAAACTTCCTGCAACTGCTGGCCTACACCTCTACCATGAGAACTACCTAACAGCAGAACCTTCTTCTTTCTCTTAGACTTTCCAACTGTCCTAGCCACCGTAACTGCTGAGGTCTGCTGCATACTTCCTACATCTACAGCTACTAGAGATTCCTCTCCACTAGACTCTGACAGTTGGTCATATCTATTACAAACACCAATAGTAAAACTATCAATAGTAAAACTATCTGAAAATCTCCTTCTCCTAGCAGATCTCTTGCCAACAGCCAGCTCCCATTCCCCAACCCAGTTCTCCCTCCTCATCCTATCTAGCTCCTCCTGTGCGTTTTTCAACTGCACCTGAAGGGCACAGATCTTCCGCTCCTGCTCCTCTATCAACTTACTCTTGCTACATAACCTGCAGTTCCAGGAGAGGATCACACCAGAATGCCCACTGGCTTCCCCACTGCATTCCCCCCAGTGAAAATACTTCGAACAAGTCTCACACCGCAGTCCACTACTCACGAATCTACGGCAAAGCCCACACTTCTCACTCTTGGTAAAACTTTACAATTTTTGAAACAAGAAAACAACTTTATCTAAGTTCCGCTACTACAATAAGAAGATGATAAAAACTGACTACAATTATCACAAACTTGCTCTACAAGGGAAGTAACTACTATTATTGACAGTATTAATCAACAAAAAATGAGAATACAACAAAATACTAACACAGAAATAAAATCAAACGTCTAATGACAGTAACGAAACTGAAAGCAGTTCGCAAAAATTTCTTCTGAAGTTATTTCACCGGAAAACACCAAGAACACCGGTTGAAGACTACTAAAATTCCTAAATAAACTACTATACACAAACAATAAATTAGTACTTAGCTTTCGATGCGCTGCTACAGCTGCAACAGGTCAGCGCGGAATGTAAACACGGGTAAGAGGTTAAGTTGCTCGATACGAAACACTCACAAGAAAAGCAGAGGTGAATGAAAAAACCACTAATAAGTCACTTATATGGTAAATATTATCACAAAAACAGTTAAAATATATATCTGAAACCAAAAAATAGATGAAAACTTAGAGAGCGATCTCACACGCAGTCACGCGCTTATGACGTCACACCAAAGATGTATTCAATTCCGATGAAATTTCTGTGTTTCATCGTCAATGTGAAGGTCCAAGGGATACGGGAACATTTCGAGAAGCAGCGGAAATTAGTACTTGTCTCACAGGAAAGGCTCATAGCATAGACTGTGAGTAGAGTCAGTGCTGTTGTACTTAAGTCGGCATTGTGCCTTTGTATTTAATTCCAATGTGATTTCTGTGTTTAATCGTCAATGTGAAGGTCCAAGGGATACAGTAGAGCTGTAGTGAAACATCGGAATCTTAAACAGGTCTCACAGGAATGGCTGAAACCATAGACAGTAAGAAGAGGCAGTCATCTTGTACTTAAGTCGGTATTGTGCCTTTTGTACATAATTCTGATGTAATTTCTGTGATTCATCGTCAATATGAAGGTCCGAGGGATACAGTAAACCTGAAGTGAAGCATCGGAATCTATAACTGGTCTCACGGGAATGGCTCTAGACATAGACAGAACGAGAGTCAGTCTTCTTGTAATTAAGTCAGCATTGTACCTCTTGTAATTCATTCCGATGCAGTTTCTGTGTTTCATCGTCATTGTGAAGGTCCAAGGAATACAGTAAGCCTGAAGTGAAGCATCGGAATCTAAAACTGGTCTCACAGGAAAGGATCCAATATAGACAGTAAGAAGAGTCAGTACTCTTGTACTTAAGTCGCTATTTTGCCTTTTGTACTTCATTCCGATGCAATTTCTGTGATTCATCGTCAATGTGAAGGTCCAAGGGATACGTTGTACCTGAAGTGAAACATCGGAAACAAAATCTGGTCTCACCGGAAAGGATCAAAGCATTGACAGTATGAAGAGTCGGTCTACTTATACCTAAGTCGGCATTGTGTCTTTTGAATTTAATTCCGATTCAATTTCTGTGTTTCATCGCCAATGTGAAGGTCTAAATTATACAGTAATACTGCAGTTGTGCATCGGAATCTAGAACTCGTATCACAGGAAAGACTCAAACATAGACAGTAAGTAGAGTCAGTACTCTTGTACTTAAGTCGGCATTGTGCCTTTTGTAATTAATTCCGATGCAATTTCAGTGTTTCATCGTCAAAGTGAAGGTCCAAGGGATTCAGTAAACCTGAAGTGAAGCATCGGAATCAAAAACTGGTCACACTGGAGAGGCTCAAAACATAGGCTGTAAGAAGAGTCAGTCCATTTGTACTGAGGTCGGCAATGTTTCCTTTTTGTACTTAATTCCGATGCAATTTCTGTGTTTCATCGTCAATGTTAAGGTCGAAGGGATACAGTTAATCTGAAGTGAAGCATCGGACTCTATAACTCATCTCACATGAAAGGCTCTAAACATAGACAGTAACAAGAGTCAGTCTTCTTCTAATTAAGTCGGCATTGTGCCTCTTGTATTTAATTCCGCTGCAATTTCTGTGTTTCATCGTCAATTTAAAGGTCCAAGAGATATATTAAACCTGAAATATAGCATCGGAATTTAAAACTGGTCTCTCAGGAGAGGCTCAAAACATAGACAGTAAGAAGGGTCAGTCTTCTTGTACTTAGGTCGTTATTGTTCCTTTAGTATTTAATTCCGATGCAATTTCTGTGTTTCATCGTCAATCTGAAGGTCAAAGGGATACAGTAAACCTGAAGTGATGCATCGGAATCTATCCTGGTCTCACAGAAAGGCTCAAAACATAGACAGTAAGAAGAGTCAATGTGGTTGTACTTAAGTCGCCTTTGTGCCTTTTGTGTTTAATACCGATTCAATCTCTGTGTTTGGTCATCAATGTGATGGTCCAAGGGATACAGTAAACCTGAAGTGAAGCATCGTAATCCAAAACTGGTCTCACAGGAAAGTCTCATAACATAGACAGTGAGAAGAGTCAGTCTTCTTGTACTTAAGTCGGCCTTGTGCCTTTTGTATTCAATTCCGATTCAATTTCTGTGTTTCATCGTCAATGTGAAGGTCTAAATTATACAGTAATACTGCAGTTGTGCATCGGAATCTAGAACTCGTATCACAGGAAAGGCTCAAACATAGACAGTAAGTAGAGTCACTCCTCTAGTACTTAAGTCGGCATTGTGCCTTTTGAATTTAATTCCGAAGCAAAATCTGTTTCATCGTCAATGTGAGGTAAAAGTGCTTTAGTAAACCTGAAGTGTAGCATCGGAATCTAAAAATGGTCTCACAGGAAAGGCTCTAAACATATACAGTAAGAAGAGTCAGTCCTCTTGTACTTAGGTCATAATTTTGCCATTTGCATTTAATTCCGATGCAATTTCTATGAATCATCGTCAATGTGAAGGTCCAAGAGATAAGGTAACCTGAAGCGAAACATCGGAATCAAAATCTGGTCTCACAGGAAAGGCTCAAAGCATAGACAGTAAGATTAGCCAGGCTTCATGTCCTTAGGTCAGCAATGTGCCTTTAGTATTTCGTTGCGATACAATTTCTGTGTTTCATCGTCAATGTGAAGGTCCAAGGGATACAGTAAACGTGAAGTGAAGCATCGGAATCTAAAACTGGTCTCACAGGAATGGCTCAAATCATAGACAGTAAGATGAGTCGGTCCTCTTGTACTTAAGTCGGCATTGTGCCTTTTGTATTTAATTCCGATGCAATTTCAGTGTTTCATCGTCAATGTGACGGTCCAAGGGATACAGTAAACCTGAAGTGAAGCATCGGAATCAAAAACTGATCACACTGGAAAGGCTCAAAAGCATAGGCAGTAAGAAGTGTCAGTCCTCTTGTACTTAGGTCGGCACTGTGACTTTTGTATTTAATTCCGATGCAAGGGATACAGTAAACCTGAAGTGAAGCATCGGAATCTATAACTGGTCTCATGGGAAAGGCTCCAAACATAGACAGAACAAGAGTCAGTCTTCTTGTGAAGGTCCAAGGCATACAGTAAACCTGAAGTGATGCACCGGAATCTACATCTGGTCTCACTGGAAAGGCCCAAAACATAGACAGTAAGAAGAGTCAGTCTTCTTCTACTTAGGTCTGCATTGTGCGCTTTGTATTTTATTCCGATACAATTTCTATGTTTCATCGTCAATGTGAAGGTCCAAGGGATACAGTGAACTTGATGTGAAGCAGTGGGATCCGAAACTGGTCTTACAGCAATGATTCTAAACGTAGACCGTAAGAAGAGGAAGACCTATTGTACTTAAGTCGGCATTGTGACTTTGTATTTAATTCCGATATGATTTCTGTGTTTCATCGCCAATGTGAAGGTCCAAGGGATACGTTGAACCTGAAGTGAAACATCTGAATCAAAACTGGTCTCACAGGTAGTGCTCAAACCATAGAGAGCAAAAAGAGTTAGTCCTCTTGTACTTAAGTCGGTATTGTGCCTTTTGTACATAATTCTGATGTAATTTCTGTGATTCATCGTCAATATGAAGGTCGAAGGGATACAGTAAACCTGAAGTGAAGCATCGGAATCTATAACTGGTCTCACGGGAAAGGCTCTAAACATAGACAGAAGTAGAGTCAGTCATTTTGTAATTAAGTCAGCATTGTGCCTCTTGTATTTCATTCCGATGCAATTTCTGTGTTTTATCGTCATTGTGAAGGTCCAATGCATACAGTAAGCCTGAAGTGAAGCATCGGAATCTAAAACTGGTCTCACAGGAACGGCTCAAATATAGACATTACGAAGAGTCATTCCTCTTGTTCTTAAGTCGTGATTTTGCGTTTTGTACTTCATTCCGATTTAATTTCTGTGATTCATCGTCAATGTGGAGGTCCAAGGGATACGTTGAAACTGAAGTGAAACATCGGTATCAAAATCTGGTCTCAACGGAAAGGCTCAATGCGTTGACAGTAAGAAGAGTCTGTCTACTTGTAGTTAAGTCGGCATTGTGTCTTTTGTATTTAATTCCGATGCAATATCTGGGTTTCATCGTCCATGTGAAGGTCCAAGGGATACGGTGAACATTACGGGAAGCAGCGGCAACTAAAACTTGTCTCACAGGTAAGGCTCATAACATAGACAGTGAGTAGGGTCAGTGCTGTTGTACTGAAGTCTGCATTGTGCCTTTTGTATTTAATTCCAATGTAATTTCTGTGTTTCATCGTCAATGTGAAGGTGCAAGGGATACAGTAAACCTGCAGTTGTGCATCGGAATGTAAAACTGGTCTCACCGGTAAGGCTCAAAACTTAGACAGTAAGAAGAGTCAGTCCTCCGGTACTTAGGTAGGCATTGTGACTTTTGTATTTTATTCCGAAGCAATTCCGGTGTTTCATCGTCAATGTGAAGGTACAAGGGATACAGTAAACTTGAAGTGAAGCATCAGAATCCAAAACTGGTCTCACAGGAAACGCTCAAAACATCGACAGTAAGAAGAGTTAGTCCAATTGTACATACGTTGGCATTGTGCATTTTTTTTGTATTTAATTCCGATGCAATTTCAGTGTTTCATCGTCAATGTGAAGGTCCAAGGGATACAGAAAACTTAAAGTGAAGGATCGGAATCTAACACTGGTCTCACAGGGAAGGCTCAAATCATAGCTAGTAAGAATAGTCAGGCTTCGTGTACTTAGGTCGTTATTTTGCACTTAGTATTTAATTCCGATTTAATATCTGTGTTTCATTGTCAATGTGAAAGTCCAAATTATACAGTAATACTGCAGTTGTGCATCGGAATATAAAACTCGTTTCACAGGAAAGTCTCAAACATAGACAGTAAGTAGAGTCAGTCCTCCTGTACCTAAGTCGGCATTTGTATGTAATTGCGTTGCAAAATCTGTTTCATCGTCAATGTGAAGGTCCAACTGCTACAGTAAACCTGAAGTGTGGCATCGGAATCTAAAGCTGGTCTCACAGGAAAGGCTCGAAACATATACATCTTGTACTTAGGTTGGCATTGTGCCGTTGGTATTTATTCCAATCCAATCTCTTTGTTTCATCGGCAGTGTGAAGGGCCAAGGGATACAGTAAACCTGAAGTGAAGCATATTAATCTAAAACTGGTCTCACAGGAGAGGCTCATAACATAGACAGTATGAAGAGTCAGTGCCCTCGTACTTAAGTCGGCATTGTGACTTTTGAATTTAATTCCGATGCAATTTCTGTGCTTTATCGTCAATGTGATGGTCCAAGTGATAGAGCAAAAATTAAGTGAAGCATCGGAATCTAAAACTGGTCTCAGAGGAAAGGCTCAAAACTTACACGGTAAGTAGAGTCAGTCCTCTTGTACTTAAGTCGGCATTGTGCCTTTTGTATTTAATTCCGATGTAGTTTCTGTGTTTCATCGTCAATGTGAGGGTCCAAGGCATACGGTAAACTTTACGTGAAGCAGTGGAATCTAAAACTTGTCTCACAGGAAAGGCTCATGACATAGACAGTAATTAGAGTCAGTCCTGCTGTTCTTAAGTCGGCATGTTGTCTTTTGTATTTAATTCCGATGCAATTTCTATGTTTCATCGTCAATGTGAAGGTCCAAGGGATGCAGTAGACCTGAAGTGAAACATCGGAATGAAAAACTGGTCTCACAGGAAAGGCTCAAACCATAGACAGTAAGAAGAGTCACTCTTATTGTACTTAAGTCGGCATTGTGCCTTTTGTAGTTAATTCTGATGTAATTTCTGTGATTCATCGTCAATATGACGGTCCAAGGGATACAGTAAACCTGAAGTTAAGCATCGGAATCTATAACTCGTCTAACAGGAAAGGCTCTAAACATTGACAGTAAAAAGAGGCAGTCATGTAGTAATTAAGTCTGCATTGTGCCTCTTGTATTTAATTCCGATGCAATTTCTGTGTTTCATCGTCATTGTGAAGGTCCAAGGGATACAGTAAGCCTGAAGTGAAGCATCGGAATCTAATACTGGTCTCACAGGAAAGGGTCAAACATAGACAGTAAGAAGAGTCAGTCGTGTTGTACTTAAGACGTAATTTTGCTTTTGTACTTAATTCCGATGCAATTTCTGTGATTCATCGTCAATGTGAACGTCCAAGGGATACGTTAAACCTGAAGTGAAACTTCGGAATCAAAATCTGGTCTCACAGGAAAGGCTCAAATCATAGACAGTAACAAGATTCAGTCTACTTGTACTTAAGTCGGCATTGTGTCTTTTGTATTTAATTCCGGAGCAATTTGTGTGTTTCATCGTCAATGTGAAGTCCAAGGGATACGGTGAACATTAAGAGAAGCAGCGGAATCTAAAACTTGTGTCACAGGAAAGGCCCAAAACATGGACAGTAAAAAGAGTCAGTCATCTTGTACTAAAGTTCTTGTTCTTGAGTCGGCATTGTGCCTTTTGTATTTAATTCCGATGCTATTTGTGTGTTTCATCGTCAATGTGAAGCTTCACAGGATACAGTAATCCTGAAGTGAAGCTTTTGAATGTAAAACTGGTCTCACAGGAAAGGCTAAAACATAGACAGTAAGAAGAGTCAGTCTTCTTGTTCTTATGTCGGCATTGTGTCTTTTGTATTTAATTCCGATGCAGTTTCTGTGTTTCATCGTCAATGTGAAGGTGCAAGGGATACAGTAAACCTGAAGAGAAGCATCGGAATCTAAATCCGGTCTCACAGGATAGTCTGATATCATAGACAGTGAAAAAGAGTCTCACTTCTAGTACTTAAGTCGGCATTGAGCCTTTTGTAGTAAATTCCGATGCAATTTCCGTGTTTCATCGTCAATGAGATGGTCCAAGGGATACAGTGAACCTGAAGTGACGCATCGGAATCTAAAACTGGTCTCACAGGTAAGGCTCAAAACATAGACAGTAAAACAGTCAGTCTTCTTACACTTAAGTCTGCATTGTATCTTTTGTAATTAATTCCGATTCAATTCCTATGTTTCATTGCAAATGTGAAGGTGCAAGGGATATGGTAATCGTTACGCGAAGCATCAGAATCTAAAACTGGTCTCACTGGAAAACCTCAAAACATAGACAGTAAGATGTGTCAGTCTTCGTGTACATAGGTCGGCATTGTGCCTCTTGTGTTTTATTCCAATACAATTTCTGTGTTTCTTCGTCAATGTGAATTTCCAAGGGATACAGTGAACTTGAAGTGAAACATTGGAATCTAAAACTGGTCTCACACGAAAGGCCCAAAACATGGACAGTAAAAGGAGTTAGTCTTCTTGTACTAAAGTCGCCATTGTGTCTTTTGTATTTAATTCCGATGCATTTTCTGTGTTTCATCGTAATTGTAAAGGTGCAAGAGATACGGTAGTCCTTACGTGAAGCATCGGATTCTACAACTGGTCTCAGCGGAAAGGCTCAAAACTTTGACAGTGAGGAGAGTCAGTCCTCTTGTACTTGAGTCGGCATTGTGCCTTTTGTATTTAACTCCGATGCAGTTTCTGTGTTTTCTTCGTCAATGTGAAGCTTCAAGGGATTCAGTAAACCTGAAGTGAAGCATCGGAATGTAAAAGTAGTCTCACAGGAAAGGCTAAAACATAGACAGTAAGAAGAGTCAGTCTTCTTGTACTTATGTCGGAATTGCGTCTTTTGTATTTAATTCTGATGCAGTTTCTGTGTTTCATCGTCAATGTGAAGGTGCAAGTGATACAATAAACCTGAAGAGAAGCATCGGAATATAAATCTGGTCTAACAGGATAGTCTGAAATCATAGACAGTGAGAAGAGTCTCTCTTCTTGTACTGAAGTCGGTATTGTGCCTTTTGTAGTACATTCCGATGCAATTTCCGTGTTTCATCGTCAATGAGATGGACCAAGGGATACAGTGAACCTGAAGTGACACATCGGAATCTAAAACTGGTCTCATAGGAAATGCTGAAAACGTAGACAGTAAGAAGGGTCAGTCCACGTGAACTTAAGTCGTAATTTTGCCTATTGTATTTAATTCCGATGCAATTCCTATGATACATCGTCAATGTGGAGGTCCAAGGCATAAGGTAAACCTGAAGTGAAACATCGGAATCAAAATCTGATCGCACTGGAAAGATTCAAGGCAGAGACAGTAAGATTAGTCAGTCTTATTGTACTTACGTCGGCATTGTGACTTTTGTATTTAATTCCGATTCATTTTCTGTGTTTCATCGTCAATGTGAAGGTCCAAGGAATACGGTAAACCTGAAGTGAAGCCTCGAAATCAAAACTTGTCTCACAGGAATGGCTCATATCATAGACATTAAGTAAAGTCAGTCCTGTTGTACATAAGTCGCATTGTGCCTTTTGTATTTCATTCCGATGAAATATCTGTGATTCATCGTCAGTGTGAAGTTCCAAGGGATACGGTAAACCCGCAGTTGTGCATCGGTATCTAAAACTGGTCTCACAGGAAAGGCTCAAAACAAAGCCAGAAAGAAGAGTCAGTGTTCTTGTACTTAAGGCGACATTGTCCCTTTTGAATTTAATTACGATGCAATTTCTGTGCTTCAATGTCATTGTGAAGGACCTAGTGATACAGTAAGCATTAAGTGAAGCAACGGAACCTAAAACTGGTCTTACAGGAAAGGCTCAAAGCATACACGGTAAGTAGAGGCAGTCCTCTTGTACTTATGTCGGCATTAAGCCGTTTGTATTTCATTCCGTTGCAATTTCGGTGTTTTAACGTCAAAGTGTAGGTCCAAGGGATACAGTAAACCTGAAGTGAAGCATCGTAATCAAATACTGGTCTCACAGGAAACGCTCAAATCATAGGCAGTATGAAGAGTCAGTCCTCTTGTACTTAAGTCAGCATTGTGCCTTCTGAATTTAATTCCGATGGAATATCTGTGTTTCATGAAGGTCCAAGTAATACAGTAAACATTAAGTGAGGCATTGGAATCTAAAACTGGTGTCAGAGTAAATGCTCAAAACATACACGGTAAGTAGAGTCAGACCTCTTGTACTTAAGTCGGCATTGTGCGTCCTGTATTTAATTCCGATGCAATGTCAGTGTTTCATCGTCAATGTGAAGGTCCAAGGGATACAGTAAGCCTTAAGTGAAGCATCGGAATGTAAAACTGGTCTCACAAGAAAGGCTCAAAACATGGACAGTAAAAGAGTCATTCTCCTTACACTTAAGTCTGCATTGTTTCTTTTGTATTTAATTCCGATTCAATTTTTGTGTTTCATTGTAAGTGTGAAGGTGCAAGGGATACGGTAACCCTTACGCGAAGCATCAGAATCTAAAACTGGTCTCACTTGAAAGGCTCCAAACACAGACAGTAAGTTTTGTCAGTCCCCTTGTACTTAAGTCGGCATTGTGAATTTTGTGTTTAATTCCGATGCAATTTCTGTGCTTCAACGTCAATGTGAAGGTCCAAGTGATACAGTGAACCTGCTGTGAAGCATCGGATTCTAAAAGTGGTTTCACAGGAATGGCTCAAAACATAGACAGTAAGAAGTGTCAGTCATCTTGTACTTAGGTCAGCACTGTGCCTTTTGTATTTTATTCCGATGCAATTTCTGTGTTTCATCGTCAATGAGATGGTCCAATGGATACAGTGAACTTGAAGTGAAGCATCTGAATCTAAAACTGGTCTCACTGGAAAGACTCAAAACATAGACAGCAAGTAGAGTCAGTCTTCTTGTACTTACGTCGGCATGTGTCCTTTGTATTTAATTCCGATGCAATTTCTATGTTACATCGTCAATGTAAAGGTGCAAGGGATACGGTAAACTATACGTGAAGCAGTGGAAACTAAAACTTGTCCCACAGGAAAGGCTCATGTCGTAGACGGTTATTAGAATCAGCCCTGCTGTTGTTAAGTCGGCATGATGTCTTTTATATTTAATTCCGATGCAATTTCTATGTCTCATCGTCTATGTGAAGGTTCAAGGGATACAGTAGACCTGAAGTGAAACATCGGAATCCAAAACTGGTCTCACAGGAAAGGCTCAAACCATAGACAGTAAGGAGAGTCATTTTTGTTGTACTTAAGACGGCATTGGGACTTTTGTAGTATATTCTGATGTAATTTCTGTGATTCATCGTCAATATGACGGTCCAAGGGATACAGTAAACCTCAAGTGAAGCATCGGAATCTAAAACTGGTCTCAGAGGAACGGCTCTAAACATTGACAATAACAAGAGTCAGTCTTCTTGTAATTAAGTCTGCATTGTGCCTCTTGTATTTAATTCCTATGCAATCTCTGTGTTTCATCGTCATTGTGATGGTCCAAGGGGTACAGTAAGCCTGAAGTGAAGCATAGGATTCTAATACTGGTCTCACAGGAAAGGGTCAAACATAGACAATAAGAAGAGTCAGTCCTGTTGTACTTAAGTCGGCATTGTGTCTTTTGTACTTAATTCCGATGCAATTTCTGTGTTTCATCGTAATTGTAAAGGTGCAAGGGATGCGGTAATCCCTGCGTGAAGCATCGGAAACTACAACTAGTCTCACTAAAAAGGCTCAAAACATTGACAGTAAGTAGAGTCAGTCCTCTTGTACTTGAGTCGGCATTGTGTTTTTTGTATTTAATTCCGATGCAATTTGTGTGTTTCATCAACAAAGTGGAGCTTCAAGGGATACAGTAAACCCGAAGTGAAGCTTCGGAATGTAAAACTGGCCTCACAGGATAGTCTGACATCATAGACAGTGAGCAGAGCCCCTCTTCTAGTACTTAAGTCGGCATAGTGCCTTTTGTAGTACATTCCGATGCAATTTCCGTGTTTCATCGTCAATGAGATGGTGCATGGGATACCGTAAACCTGAAGTGAAGCTTCGGAATGTAAAACTGGTCTCACAGGAAAGGCTAAAACATAGACAGTAAGAAGAGTCAGTCCTCTTGTACTTATGTCGGCATTGTGTCTTTTGTATTTAATTCCGATGCAGTTCCTGTGTTTCATCGTCAATGTGAAGGTGCAAGGGATACAGTAAACCTGAAGAGAAGCATCGGAATATTAAACTGGTCTCACAGGATAGTCTGACATCATAGACAGTGAGAAGAGCCCCTCTTCTAGTACTTAAGTCGGCATTGTGCCTTTTGTAGTACATTCCGATGCAATTTCCGTGTTTCATCGTCAATGAGATGGTGCATGGGATACAGTAAACCTGAAGTGAAGCTTCGGAATGTAAAACTGGTCTCACAGGAAAGGCTAAAACATAGACAGTAAGAAGAGTCAGTCCTCTTGTACTTATGTCCGCATTGTGTCTTTTCTATTTAATTCCGATGCAGTTTCTGTGTTTCATCGTCAATGTGAAGGTGCAAGGGATACAGTAAACCTGAAGAGTAGCATCGGAATCTAAAACTGGTCTCACAGGATAGTCTGAAATCATAGACAGTGAGAGGAGTCTATCTTCTAGTACTTAAGTCGGCATTGTGCCTTTTGTAGTACATTCCGATGCAATTTCCGTGTTTCATCGTCAATGAGATGGTCCAAGGGAGACAGTGAACCTGAAGTGACGCATCGGAATCTAAAACTGGTCTCACAGGAAAGGCTGAAAACGTAGACAGTAAGAAGAGTCAGTGCACTTGAACTTAAGTCGTAATTTTGCCTATTGTATTTAATTCCGATGCAATTTCTATGATCCATCGCCAATGTGGAGGTCAAAGGGATAAGGTAAACCTGAAGTGAAACATCGGAATCAAAATCTGGTCTCACTGGAAAGGTTCAAGGCAGAGACAGTAAGAATAGTCAGTCTTATTTTACTTACGTCGGCATTGTGTCTTTTGTATTTAATTCCGATGCAATTTCTGTGTCTCATCGTCAATGTGAAGGGCCAAAGAATACAGTAATCCTGAAGTGAAGCATCGGTATCTAAAACTGGTCTCGCAGGAAAGGCTCAAAACATAGGCAGTAAGAAGAGTCAGTCTTCGTGTACTTAGTTCGACATTGTGCCTTTTGTATTTTATTCCGATGCAATTTCTGTGTTTCATCGTAAATGTGAAGGATCAAGCGATACTGTAATCCTTACGTGAAGCATCAGAATCTAAAATTGGTCTCACGGGAAAGGCACAAAACATAGACAGTAACAAGGGTCAGTCTTCTTGTAATTAAGTCGGCATTGTGCCTCTTGTATTTAATTCCGATGCAATTTCTGTGTTCCATCGTCAATGTGAATGTCCAAGGTATACAGGAAGCCTGAAGTGAAGCATCGGAATCTAAAACTGGTCTCACAGAAGAGGCTGAAAACGTAGACAGTAAGAAGATTCAGTCCACTTGAACTTAAGTCGTAAATTTGCATATTGTATTTAATTCCGATGCAATTTCTATGATTCATCGTCAATGTGGAGGTCCAAGGGATAAGGTAAACCTGAAGTGAAACATCAGAATCTAATTCTGGTCTCACTGGAATGGTTCAAGTCAGAGTCAGTAAGAGTAGTCAGTTTTATTGTACTTACGTCTCATCGACAATGTGAAGGGCCAAAGAATTCAGTAATCCTGAAGTGAAGCACCGAAATCTAAAACTGGTCTCGCAGGAAAGGCCGAAAACATAGGCAGTAAGTTGTGTCAGTCTTCGTGTACTTAGGTCGGCATTGTGCCTTCTGTATTTTATTCCGATGCAATTTCTGTGGTCCATCGTCAATGGGAATTTCCAAGGGATACAGTAAACCTGAAGTGAAGCATCGGAATCTAAAACTGGTCTCACAGTTGTGGCTCAAAACATGGACATTAAAAGAGTCAGTCTTCTTACACTTAAGTCTGCATTGTGTCTTTAGTAATTAATTCCGATTCAATTTCTGTGCTTCGTTGTAAATGTGAAGGTGCAAGGAATACGGTAATCATTACGCGAAGCATCAGAATCTAAAACTGGTCTCACTGGAAAGGCTCAAAACATATACAGTCAGTTGAGTCAGTCCCCTTGCACTTGAGTCGGCATTGTGCATTTTGTGTTTATTTCCGATGCAATATCTGTGTTTCAACGACAATGTGATGGTCCAAGTTATACAGTAAACATTAAGTGAGGGATCGAAATCTAAAACTGGTCTCAGAGGAACGCCTCAAAACATACACGGTAAGTAGAGTCAGTCCTCATGTACTCAAGTCGGCATAGTACCTTTTGTATTTAATTACGATGCAATTTCTGTGTCTCATCGTCAATGTGAAGATCCTAGGGATACAGTAAATCCACAGTTATGCATCGGAATCTAATACTGGTCTCACAGGAAAGGCTCAAAGCATAGCCAGTGAGAAGAGTCAGTCCTCTTGTACATAAGTCGTAATTTTGCCTTTTGTATTTAATTCCGAACCAATTAGTATGTTTCATCGTCAAAGTGAAGGTCCAAGTCATAAGGTAAACCTCAAGTGTAACATCGGAATCAAAATCTGGGCTCACAGGAAAGGCTCAAAGCATAGACAGTAAGAATAGTCAGTCTTCTTGCACTTACGTCGGCATTGTGTCTTTTGTATTTAATTCCGTTGCAATTTCTGTGTTACATCGTCAATGTGAAGGTCCAAGGGACATGGTAAACCTGAAGTGAAGCATCGGAATCTAAAACTTGTCTCACAGGAAAGGCTCATAACATAGACAGTAAGAAGAGTCACTCTTCTTGTACTTAAGTCGGCATTGTGCCTTGTGAGGTTAATTCTGATGTAATTTCTGTGATACATCGTCAATATGAAGGTCCAAGGGATGCAGTAAGCCTGAAGTGAAGCATCGGAATCTAATACTGGTCTCACAGGAAAGGCTCAAACATAGACAGTAAGAAGAGTCAGTCCTGTTGTACTTAATACGTAATTTTGCCTATTGTACTTAATTCCGATGCTAATTCTGTGATTCATCGTCAATGTGAAGGTCCAAGGGATACATTAAACCTGAAGTGAAACTTCGGAATCTAAATCTAATCTCACAGGAAAGGCTCAAAGCATAGACGGTAGGAAGATTCAGTCTACTTGTACTTATTTCGGCACTGTGTGTTTTGTATATATTTCCGATGCGGTTTCTGTGTTTCATCGTCAATGTGAAGTCCAAGGGATACGGTGAACATTACGAGAAGCAGGGGAATCTAAAACATGTCTCACAGGAATAACTCATTACATAGACAGTAAGATGAGTCAGTCTTCGTGTACAGAGGTCGGCATTGTGCCTTTCGTATTTTATTCCGATGCAATTTCTGTGTTTCATCGTCAATGTGAATTTCCGAGAGATACAGTGAACCTGAAGTGAAACATCGGAATCTAAAACTGGTCTCACACGAAAGGCCCAAAACATGGACAGTAAAAAGAGTCAGTCTTCTTGTACTAAAGTCGCCATTGTGTCTTTTGTATTTAATTCCGATACAATTTCTGTGTTTCATCGTAGTTGTAAAGGTGCAAGCGATACGGTAAACCTTACGTGAAGCATCGGAATCTACAACTGGTCTCACTGGAAAGGTTAAAAACATTGATAGTAAGGAGAGTCAGTCCTCTTGTACTTGAGTCGGTATTGTGCCTATTGTATTTAATTCCGATGCAACTTCTGTGTTTCGTCGTCAATGTGAAGCTTCAAGGGATACTGTAAACCTGAAGTGAAGCATCGGAATGTAAAACTGGTCTCACAGGAAAGTCTAAAACATAGACAGTAAGAAGAGTCAGTCTTCTTATACTTATGTCAGCATTGTGTCTCTTGTATTTAATTCCAATGCAGTTTCTGTGTTTCATCGTCAATGTGAAGGTGCAAGGGATACAGTAAACCTGAAGAGAAGCATCGGAATCTAAAACTGGTCTCACAGGATAGTCTGAAATCATAGACAGTGAGAAGGGTCTCTCTTCTTGTACTGAAGTCGGCATTGTGCCTTTTGTATTACATTCCGATGCAATATCCGTGTTTCATCGTCAATGAGATGGTCCAAGGCATACAGTGAAACAGAAGTGACACAACGGAATCTAAAACTGGTCTCACAGGAAAGGTTCAAGGTAGAGACAGTAAGAATAGTCAGTCTTATTGTACTTACGTCGGCATTGTGTTTTTTGTATTTATTTCCGATGCAATTTCTGTGTTTCATTGTCAGTGTGAAGTTCCAAGGGATACGGTAAACCCGCTGTTGTGCACGGAATCTAAAACTGGTCTCACATTAAAGGCTAAAAACAAAGACAGTATGAAGAGTCGGTCTTCTTGTACTTAAGGCGACATTGTGCCTTTTAAATTTAATTACGATGCAATTTCTGTGCTTCATCGTCAATGTGAAAGACCAAGTGATACAGTAAACACTAAGTGAAGCAAGGGAACCTAAAACTGGTCTCACAGGAAAGGCTCAAAACATACACGGTAAGTAGAGGCAGTTCTCTTGTACTTAAGTCGGCATTGTGCCTTTTGTATTTAATTCCGATGCAATTTCTGTGTTTCATCGTAAATGTGAAGGTTCAAGCGATATGGTAATCCTTACGTGAAGCATCGGAATCTAAAACTGGTCTTACTGGAAAGGTTCAAAACATAGACAGTAACAAGGGTCAGCCATCTTGTAATTAAGTCGGCATTGTGCATTTTGCATTTAATTCCGATCCAATTTCTGTGTTTCATCGTCAATGTGAATGTCCGAGGCATACAGTACGGCTGAAGTGAAACATCGGAATCTATAACTGGTCTCACAGGAAAGGCTCAAAACATAGACAGTAAGAAGAGTCAGTCCTTTTCTACCTAAGTTGTAATTTTGCCTTTTGTATTTAATTACGATGAAATTTCTGTGATTCATCGTCAATGTGAAGGTCCAAGGCATACGTTAAACCTGAAGTTAAACATCGGAATCAAAATCTGGTCTCACAGGAAGGGCTCAAAGCATAGACAGTAAAATGATTCAGTCTTCTCGTACTTAAGTCGGCATTGTGCCTTTTGTATTTAATACCGACGCAATTTCTGTGTTTCATCGTCAATGTAAAGGTCCAAGGAATACGGTAATTTTTACGTGAAGCAGCGGAATCTAAAACATGTCTCACAGGATAGGCTCATAATATAGACAGTGAGTAGGGTCAGTGCTGTTGTACTTAAGTCGGCATTGTGCCTTTGCATTTCATTCCGATGCAATTACTGTGTTCTATTGTCAAAGTGTAGGTCCAAGGGATACAGTGAACCTGAAGTGAAGCTTCGTAATCAAATACTGGTCTCACAGGAAACGCTCAAATCATAGGCAGTATGAAGAGTCAGTCCTCTTGTACTTAAGTCGGCATTGTGCCTTTTGAATTTAATTCCGATGGAATATCTGTGTTTCATCGTCAATGTGAAGGTCAAAGGGATACAGTAAACACACAGTTGTGCATCGGAATATAAAACTGGTCTCACAGGAAAGGCTTAAACATCGGCAGTAAGAAGAGTCAATCTTCGTGCACTTAGGTCGGCACTGTGCCTTTTGTATTTTTTCCGATGCAATTTCTGTGTTTCATCGTTAATGTGAAGGTGCAAGAGATACAGTGATCCTTACGTGAAGCTTCGGAATCTAAAACTGGTCTCACTGGAAAGCTACCAAACATAGACAGTAAGTAGAGTCAGTCCTCTTGTACTTAGGTCGGCGTTGTGCCTTTTGTATTTAATGCCGATGCAATTTCTGTGTTTCTTCGTCAATGTGAAGGTTCAAGGGATACAGTGACGTAGAAGTGAAGCATCGGAATCTAAAACTGGTCTCACAGGAGTGGCTCAAAACATAGACAGTACGAAGAGTCAGCCCTATTGTACTTCAGATGGCTTTGTGCCTTTGTATATAATTCCCATGCTATTTGTGTGTTTCATCGTCAACGTGAAGGTCCAAGGGATACAGTAAACCTGAAGTGAAACATCGGAATCAAAAACTGGCCTCACAGCAAAGGCTCAAATCATAGACAGTAAGAAGAGTCACTCTTCTTGTACTTAAGTTAACATTGTTCCATTTGTAGTAAATTCTGATGCAATATCTGTGATTCGTCGTTATTGTGAAATTCCACGGGATACAGTAAACCTGAAGTGAAGCATCGCAATCTATAACTGGTCTCACAGGAAAGGCTCTAAACATAGACAGTAACATGAGTCAGTCTTCTTTTAAGTAAGTCGGCTTTGTTCATCTTGTATATAATTCTGATGCAATTTCTGTGTTTCATCGTCAATGTGAAGGTCCAAGGGATAGACAAAGCCTGAAAAGAAGCATCGGAATCAACAACTGGTCTCGCAGGAAGGGCTCAAACATAGACAGTAAGAAGAGTCAGTCCTGTTGTACTTAAGTCGTAATTTGGCATTTTGTATTTAATTCCGATGCAAAATTAGTGTTTCATAGTCAATGTGAAGGTCCATGTTATGCAGTTAACATTATGTGAGGCATCAGAATCTAAAACTGGTCTCACAGGAAAGGATCAAAACACAGGCAGTAATAAGAGACCGTTTTCTTGTACTTAGGTCTGCATTGTGCCTTTTGTATTTTATTCCGATGCAATTTCTGTGATTCATCGTCCATGTGAAGGTACAAGTGGTACAGTGAACTTGAGATGAAGCATCGGAATCTATAACTGGTCTCACAGGAATGGCTCAAAACAGAGACAGTAAGTAGAGTACGTCCTCTTGTACTTAAGGCGCCATTGTGCATTTTGTAATCACTTCCGATGCAATCTCTGTGTTTCATCGTCAATCGGAAGGTCCAAAGGACACAGTAAACCTGTAGTGAAGCATCTGAAACTGAAACTTGTCTCACAGGAAAGGCTCAAACATGGACAGTAAAAAGAGTCAGTCTTCTTGTACTTAATTCGGCAATGTGTCTTTTGTATTTAAATTCGACGCAATTTCTGTGTTTCATCGAAAATGTGAAGGTGCAAGGGTTACGGTAAACCTAACGTGAAGCATCGGAATCACAAACTGGTCTCACAGGAAAGTCTCAAAACATAGACAATAAAAAGAGTCAGTCCCCTTGTACTTAAGTCGGCATTGTGCCATTTGCACTTAATTCCGATGCAATTTCTGTGCTTTATCGTCAATGTCAGACAGTAAACCTGAAATGGAGCATCGGAATCTGAAACCGGTCTCACAGGAACGGCTCAAATCATAGACAGTAAGTAGAATCAGTCCTTTTGTACTTAGGTCTGCATTGTGCCTTTTGTATTTGATTCCGATGCAATTTCTGTGTTCTTCGTCAATGTGAAGGTCCAAGGGATACAGTAAACCGGAAGAGAAGCATCGGAATCTAAAACTGGTATCACAGGATGGTCTCAAATCATAGACAGTAAGAAGAGTCACTCTTCTTGCACTTAAGTCGGCCTTGTGCTTTTTATATTTAATTCCGATGTAATTTCCGTGTTTCATCGTCAATGTGAATGTCCAAGGGATACAGTAAACCAGAAATGAAGCATCGGAATCTAAAACTGGGCTCACAGGAAAGGCTGAAAACATAGACTGTAAGAAGAGACAGTCTTCTTGTACTTAAGACGGTATTGTGTTTTGAATTTAATTGCGATGCAATTACAGTGTTTCGTCGTCTATGTGTATGTCCAAGTGATACGGTAAACCTAACGTGAAGCAGCGGAATCTAAAACTGGACTCACAGGAAAGGCTCAAATCATAGACAGTAAGTTGAGTCACTCCTGTTGTACTTAAGTCGGCATTATGCCTTTTGTATTTAATTCCGATGCAATTTCTGTGTTTCTTCGTCAATGTGATGGTCCAAGGGATCCTGTAAACCCGCAGTTGTACATTGAAATCAAGAACTGGACTCACAGGAAAGGCTCAAAACATAGAGAGTAAGAAGAGTCAGTCTTCGTGTACTTAGGTCGGCATTGTGCATTCTGTATTTTATTCCGATGCAATTTCTGTGTTTCATCGCCAATGTGAAGATCCAAGGAATGCAGTTAAATTGAAGTGAAGCATCGGAATCTAAAACTGGTCTCTCAGGAACGGCTCAAAGCATAGACAGTAAGAAGAGTCAGACCTCTTGCACTTAAGTCGGCATTGTGCCTTTTGAATTTAATTCCGATGCAATTTCTGTGTTTCATCGTCAATGTGAAGGTCCAAGGGATACAGTAAACCTTAAGTGAAGCATCGGAATCAAAAACAGGTCTCACAGGAAAGTCTCAAAACATAGACAGTAAGAAGAGTCAGTCCCCTTGTAGTTAAGTATCCCTTGAACCTTCACATTGCCGATGAAACAAAGAAATTGCATCGGAATTAAATACGAAGGCGCAATCCCGACTTCAGTACAATAGGGCTGACTCATCTTACCGCCTATGTTTTGAGCCATTCCTGTGTGACCAGATTTAGATGCCGATGCTTCACTTCAAGTTCACTGTATCCCTTGGACCTTCACAATGACGATGGTACACAGAAATTGCATCGGATTAAAATACAAAGGCACAATGCAGACCTAAATACAAGAAAACCGACTCTTCTTACAGTCTATGTTTTGAGCCTTTCCTCTGAGACCAGTTTTAGTTTCCGATGCTTCACTTCAAGTTTACTGTATCTTTTGGCCCTTCACATTGACAAAGAAACACGGACATTGAATGGGAAATAAATACAAAAGTCACAATCCCGACTTAAGTACAAGAGGAATGACTCTATTTACTCTCTATGTTTGAGCCTTTCCAGTGAGACCGGTTATAGACTCCGTTAATTCACGTAAGGTTTAATGTATCCTATGCACTTTCACATTTACGCCGAAGCACAGAAATTGCATCGGAATTTAATACAAAAGACACAATGCCGACCTAAGTAAAGGTAGACTGACTCTTTATATTGTCCAGGGTTTGATCCTTTCCTGTGAGACCAGGTTTAGATTCCGATGCTTCACTTCAGGTTTACTATATCCCATGGACCTTCACATTGGCGACGATACACATAAATTACATCGGAATGAAATACAAAAGGCACAATGCTGATCTAAGTACAAGAAGACTGACTCTTCTTATTGTCTATGTTTTAGCCTTTTCCTGTGAGACCAGTTTTAGATTCCGGTGCTTCACTTCAGGTTCACTGTATCCCTTGGACCTTCACATTGACGACGAAACACAGACACTGCATCGGAATTAAATACTAAAGGCACATGCTGACGTAAGTACAGGAGTACTGACTCTATTTACTGTCTATGTTTTGAGCCTTTCCAGTGAGACCAGTTTCAGATTCCGATGCTTCACGTAGGGATTTCCGTATCCATTGCACCTTAACATATACGGTGAATCACAGAAATTGCATCGGAATTAAATTCGAAAGGCACAATGCCGACTTTACTACAAGAAGACTGACTCTTCTTACTCTTTTTGTTTTGAGCCTTTCCTGTAAGACCAGTTTATGATTCCGATGCTTCACATCTGGTTTACTGTATCCCTTGGTCCATCACATTGACGACGAAACACAGAAATTACATCGGAACTAAATACTTAAAGGCACAATGCCGACTTAAGTACAAGAGGACTGACTCTTCTTACCGTCTATGTTTTGAGCCTTTCCTGTGAGACCAGTTTTAGATTCCGATGCTTCACTTCAGGTTTACTGTATCCCTTGGACCTTCACATTAACGATGAAACACAGAAATTGCATCGGAATTAAATACATAATGCACATTTCCGACTTAAGTACAAGAGGACTGACTCTACTTACTGTCGCTGTTTGGTAGCTTTCCAGTGAGACCAGTTTTAGATTCCGATGCTTCACGTAAGGATCACTGTATCTGTTGCATCTTCACATTAACGATGAAACACAGAAATTGCATCGGAATAAAATACAAAAGGCACAATGCCGACCTAAGTGCACGAAGATTGACTCTTCTTACTGCCGATGTTTAAGCCTCTCCTGTGAGACCAGTTTTATATTCCGATGCACAACTGTGTGTTTACTGTATCCCTTTGACCTTCACATTGACGATGAAACACAGATATTCCATCGGAATTAAATTCAAAAGGCACAATGCCGACTTAAGTGCAAGAGGACTGACTCTTCATACTGCCTATGATTTGAGCGTTTCCTGTGAGACCAGTATTTGATTACGAAGCTTCACTTCAGGTTCACTGTATCCCTTGGACCTACACTTTGACCATAAAACACAGAAATTGCATCGGAATTAAATGCAAAAGGCACAATGCCGACTTAAGTACAACAGCACTGACCCTACTCACTGTCCATATTATGAGCCTTTCCTGTGAGACATGTTTTAGATTCTGCTGCTTCACGTATCCCTTGGACCTTTACATTGACGATGGAAGACAGAAATTGCATCGGTATTTAATACAAAGGCACAATGCCGACTTAAGTACAAGAGAACTGCCTCTACTTACCGTGTATGTTTTGAGCCTTTCCTGTGAGACCAGTTTTAGGTTCCCTTGCTTCACTTAATGTTTACTGTATCACTTGGTGCTTCACACTGACGTAGATGCACAGAAATTGCATCGTAATTAAATTTAAAAGGCACAATGCCGCCTTAAGTCCAAGAAGACCGACTCTTCTTACTGTCTTTGTTTTGAGCCTTTAATGTGAGACCAGTTTTAGATTCCGATGCACAACTGCGCGTTTACCGTATCCCTTGGAACTTCACACTGACAATGAAACACAGAAATTTCATCGGAATGAAATACAAAAGGCACAATGCGACTTAAGTACAACAGGACTGACTTTACTTAATGTCTATGATAAGAGCCTTTCCTGTGAGACAAGTTTTAGATTTTGATGCTTCACTTCAGGTTTACCGTATTCCTTGGACCTTCACATTGACGATGAAACACAGAAACTGCATTGGAATTAAATACAAGAGACACAATGCCGACATATGTATAAGAAGACTGACTCTTCTTACTGTCTATGTTTTAGACTTTCCTGTGAGACCAGTTTTACATTCCGATGCTTCACTTCAGGTTTACAGTATCCCTTGAAGCTTCACATTGACGATGAAACACAGAAGTTGCATCGGAATTAAATACAAAAGGCACAATACCGGCTCAAGCACAAAAGGACTGACTCTCCTTACTATCAATGTTTTGAGCCTTTCCAGTGAGACCAGTTGTAGATTCCGATGCTTCACGTAAGGATTACCGTATCCCTTGCACCTTTACAACTACGATGAAACACAGAAATTGCATCGGAATTAAATACAAAAGACACAATGGCGACTTTAGTACAAGAAGACTGACTCTTTTTACTGTCCATGATTTGGGCCTTTCGTGTGAGACCAGTTTTAGATACCCATGCTTCACTTCAGGTTCACTGTATCTCTCGGAAATTCACATTGACGATGAAACACAGAAATTGCATCGGAATAAAATACAAAAGGCACAATGCCGACCTGTGTACACGAAGACTGACTCATCTTACTGTCTATGGTTTGAGCCTTTCTTGTGAGACCAGTTTTAAACTCCGATGCATAACTGCGGGTTTACTGTATCCCTTGGACCTTCACATTGACGATTAAACACAGAAATTGCATCGGAATTAAATACAAAAAGGCACAATACCGACTTAAGTACAACAGCACTGACTCAACTCACTGTCTATGTAATGAGTTATTCCTGTGAGACACGTTTTAGGTTCCGCTGCTTCTCGTAATGTTCACCGTATCCCTTGGACTTCACATTGACGATGAAACACAGAAACCGCATCGGAAATATATGCAAAACACACAGTGCCGACATAAGTACAAGTAGACTGAATCTTCCTACCGTCTATGCTTTGAGCCTTTCCTGTGAGACCAGATTTTGATCCCGAAGTTTCACTTCATGTTTAATGTATCCCTTGGACCTTCACATTGACGATGAATCACAGAATTAGCATCGGAATTAAGTAGAATAGGCAAACTTACGTATTAAGTACAACAGGACTGACTATTCTTACTGTCTATGTTTGAGCCTTTCCTGTGATTCCGATGCTTCACTTCAGGCTTACTGCATCCCTTGGACCTTCATATTGACGATGAATCACAGAAATTACATCAGAATTGACCTCAAAAGGCACAATGCCGACTTAAGTACAAGAAGAGTGGCTCTTCTTACTGTCTATGCTTTGAGCCTTTCCTGTGAGCCCAGATTTTGATTATGATGTTACACTTTAAGTTTACCTCATGCCTTGGACCTTCACTTTGACGATGAAACATACTAATTGGATCGGAATTAAATACAAAAGGCAAAATTACGACTTATGTACAAGAGCACTGACTCTTCTCACTGTCTATGCTTTGAGCCTTTCCTGTGACACCAGTATTAGATTCCGATGCATAACTGCGGATTTACTGTATCCCTTGGATCTTCACATTGACGATGAGACACAGAAATTGCATCGGAATTAAATACAAAAGGTACTATGCCGACTTGAGTACGTGAGGACTGACTCTACTAACCGTGTAAGTTTTGAGCCTTTCCTCTGGGACCAGTTTTAGATTTCGATCCCTCACTTAATGTTTACTGTATAACTTGGACCATCACATTGTCGTTGAAACACAGATATTGCATCGGAAATAAACACAAAATGCACAATGCCGACTTAAGTGCAAGGGGACTGACTCAACTGACTGTATATGTTTTGAGCCTTTCCAGTGAGACCAGTTTTAGATTCTGATGCTTCGCGTAACGATTACCGTATCCCTTGCACCTTCACATTTACAATGAAGCACAGAAATTGAATCGGAATTAATTACAAAAGACACAATGCAGACTTAAGTGTAAGAAGACTGACTCTTTTAATGTCCATGTTTTGAGCCATAACTGTGAGACCAGTTTTAGATTCCGATGCTTCACTTCAGGTTTACTGTATCCCTTGGAAATTCACATTGACGATGGACCACAGAAATTGCATCGGAATAAAATACAGAAGGCACAATGCCGACCTAAGTACACGAAGACTGACACATCTTACTGCCTATGTTTTCGGCCTTACCTGCGAGACCAGTTTTAGATTTCGGTGCTTCACTTCAGGATTACTGAATTCTTTGGCCCTTCACATTGTCGATGAGACACAGATATCGCATCAGAATTAAATACAAAAGACACAATGCCGACGTAAGTACAATAAGACTGACTACTCTTACTGTCTCTGCCTTGAACCTTTCCAGTGAGACCAGAATTAGATTCCGATTTTTCACTTCAGGTTTACCTTATCCCTTGGACCTCCACATTGACGATGAATCATAGAAATTGCATCGGAATTAAATACAATAGGCAAATTTACGACTTAAGTTCAAGTGGACTGACTCTTCTTACTGTCTACGTTTTCAGCCTTTTCTGTGAGACCAGTTTTAGATTCCGATGCTACTCTTCAGGTTTACTGTATCCCATGCACCTTCACATTGACGATGAAACACAGAAACTGCATCGGAATTAAATACAAAAGACACAATGCGGACGTAAGTACAAGTGGACTGACTCTTCTTACTGTCTATGTTTTAGTCTTTCCTGTGAGACCAGTTTTTTATTCCGAAGCTTCACTTCAGGTTTACTGTATTAAATGGACCATCTCATTGACGATGAAACACGGAAATTGCATCGGAATGTACCACAAAAGGCACAATGCCGTCTTAAGTACTTGAAGAGGGGCTCTTCTCACTGTCTATGATGTCAGACTATCCTGTGAGACCAGTTTTAGATTCCGATGCTTCTCTTCAGGTTTACTGTATCCCTTGCACCTTCACATTGATGATGAAACACAGAAACTGCATCGGAATTAAATACAAAAGACACAATGCCGACATAAGTACAAGAGGACTAACTCTTCTTACTGTCTATGTTTTAGCCTTTCCTGTGAGACCAGTTTTACATTCCGAAGCTTCACTTCAGGTTTACTGTATCCCTTGAAGCTCCACTTTGACGATGAAACACACAAATTGCATCGGAATTAAATACAAAAAACACAATGCCGACTCAAGTACAAGAGGACTGACTCTACTTACTGTCAATGTATTGAGCCTTTTTAGTGAGACTAGTTGTAGTTTCCGATGCTTCACGTAGGGATTACCGTATCCCTTGCACCTTTACAATTACGATGAAACACAGAAATTGCATCGGAATTAAGTACAAAAGACACAAAGCCGACTTAACTACAAGAGGACTGACTCTTCTTACTGTCTATGTTCGACCCTTTCCTGTGAGACCAGTATTAGAATCCGATGCTTCACTTCAGGCTTACTGTCCCCCTTGGACCGTCACATTGACGATGAATCACAGAAATTACATCAGAATATACTACAAAAGTCCCAATGCCGTCTTAAGTACAACAAAAATGTCTCTCCTTACTGTCTATGGTTTGAGCCTTTCCTGTGAGACAAGTTTTTGATTTCGATGTTTCACTTCAGGTCTACTGTATCCCTTGAACCTTCACATTGACGATGAGACATAGGAATTGCATCGGAATTAAATATATAAGACAACATGCCGACTTAACAAGAGCAGGGCTGACTCTAATTACCGTCTATGACATGAGCCTTTCCTGTGGGACAAGTTTTAGTTTCCAATGCTTCACGTAAAGTTTACCGTCTCCCTTGCACCTTTACATTGACGATGTAACATAGAAATTGCATCGGAATTAAATACAAAAGACACATGCCGACGTAAGTACAAGAAGATTGACTCTACTTGCTGTCTATGTTTTGAGGCTTTCCAGTGAGACCAGTTTAAGATTCCGCTGCTTTACGTAAGGATTACTGTATCCCTTGCACCTTCACATTTACGATGAAACACAGAATTTGCGTCGGAAAAAAATACAGAAGGCACAATGCGGTCCTAAGTACACGAAGATTAACTCTTCTCACAACCTATGTTTAAACCATTCTTGGATGACCACTTTTAGATTCCGATGCACAACTGCGGGTTTACTGTATCCCTTGGACCTTCACATTGACAATGAAACACACATATTGCATCGGAATTAAATACAAAATTCACAATGCCGAGTTACGTGCAATAGGGCTGACTCATCATACTGTCTATGATTTGAGCCATTCCTGTGCGACCAGTTTTAGATTCAGATGCTTCACTTCAAGTTCACTGTATCCATTGGACCATCTCATTGACGATGAAACACAGAAATTGTATCGGAATAAAATACAAAAGGCACAATGCTGACCTAAGTACAAGATGACTGACACTTCTTACTGTCTATGTTTTGAGCCATTCCTGTGAAACCTCTATTCGAATCCGATGCTTCACAGCAGGTTCACTGTATCACTTGGACCTTCACATTGACGTTGAAGCACAGAAATTGCATCGGAATTAAACACAAAATTCACAATGCCGACTTAAGTACAAGGGGACTGACTCAACTTACTGTCTATGTTTGGAGCCTTTCAAGTGAGACCAGTTTTAGATTCTGATGCTTCGCGTAAGAATTACCGTATCCCTTGCACCTTCACACTTACAATGAAACACAAAAATTGAATCGGAATTAAATACAAACGGCTCAATGCCGACATAAGTACAAGAGGACTGCCTCTACTTACCGTGTATGTTTTGAGCCTTTCGTGTGAGACCAGTTTTAGGTTCCGTTGCTTCACTTAATGCTTACTGTATCACTAGGTCCTTCACAATGACGATGAAGCACAGAAATTGCATCGTAATTAAATTCAAAAGGCACATTGTCGCCTTAAGTACAAGAACACTGACTCTTCTTACTGGCTTTGTTTTGAGCCTTTCCTGTGAGACCAGTTTTAGATTCCGATGCACAACTGCGGGTTTACCGTATCCCTTGGAACTTCACACTGACGATGAAACACAGATATTTCATCGGAATTAAATACAAAAGGCACAATGCGACTTATGTACAACAGGACTGACTTTACTTAATGTCTATGATATGAGCCTTTCCTGTGAGACAAGTTTTGATTTCGAGGTTTCACTTCAGGTTACGGTGTTCCTTGGACCTTCACATTGACGATGAAACACAGAAATTGCGTCGGAATTAAATACAAAAGTCACAATGCCGACGTAAGTACAATAAGACAGACTAATCTTACTGTCTCTGCCTTGAATCTTTCCAGTGCGATCAGATTTTGATTCCGATTTTTCACTTCAGGTTTACCTTATCCCTTGGACCTCCACATTGACGATGTATCATAGAAATTGCATCGGAATTAAATACAGTAGGCAAAATTACGACTTAAGTTCATGTGGACTGACTCTTCTTACTGTCTACGTTTTCAGCCTTTCCTGTGCGACCAGTTTTAGATTCCGATGCGTCACTTCAGGTTCACTGTATCCCTTGGACCATCTCATTGACGATGAAACACGGAAATTGCATCGGAATGTACTACAAAAGGCACAATACCGACTTTAGTACAAGAAGAGAGACTCTTCTCACTGTCTATGATTTCAGACTATCCTGTGAGACCAGTCTTAGATTCCGATGCTTCTCTTCAGGTTTATTGTATCACTTGCACCTTCACATTGACGATGAAACACAGAAACTGCATCAGAATTAAATACAAAAGACACAATTCCGACATAAGTACAAGAAGACTGACTCTTCTTACTGTCTATGTTTTAGCCTTTCCTGTGAGACCAGTTTTACATTCGGATGCTTCACTTCAGGTTTACTGTATCCCTTGAAGCTTCACATTGACGATGAAACACAGAAATTGCATCGGAGTTAAATACAAAAGGCACAATGCCGACTCAAGTACAAGAGGACTGACTCTCCTTACTGTCAATGTTTTGAGCCTTTCCGCTGAGACCAGTTGTAGAACCCGATGCTTCACGTAAGGATTACCATATCACTTGCACCTTTACAAATACGATGAAACACAGAAATTGCATCGGAATTAAATACAAAAGACACAATGGCGACTTTAGTACAAGAAGGCTGACTCTTTTTACTGTCCATGTTTTGGGCCTTTCGTGTGATACCAGTTTTAGATTCCAATGTTTCACTTCATGTTCACTGTATCCCTTGGAAATTCACATTGACGATGAAACACAGAAATTGCATCGGAATAAAACACAAGAGGCACAATGCCGACCTATGTACACGAAGACTGACTGATCTTACTGTCTATGTTTTGAGCCTTTCCTGTGAGACCAGTTTTAGATTCCGATGCATAACTGCGGGATTACTGTATCCTTGGACCTTCACATTGACGTTTAAACATAGAAATTGCATCGGAATTAAATACAAAAGGCACAATGCCTACTTAAGTACAACAGCACTGACTCAACTCACTGTCTATGTTATGAGCCATTCCTGTGAGACAAGTTTTGGATTCTACCGCTTCACGTAAAGTTTACCGTATCCCTTGGACCCTCACATTGACGATGAAACACAGAAATTGCATCGGAATTAAATACAAAAGGCACAATGCCCACTTAAGGACTAGAGGACTGACTCTACTTACCATGTAAGTTTTGAGCCTTTCCTCTGAGACCAGTTTTAGATTCCGATGCTTCAATTAATTTTTTCTATACCACTTGGACCTTCACATTGACGTCAAGGCACAGAAATTGTATCGGAATTAAATACAAAATGCACAATTCGGACTTACGTACAAGAGGGCTGACTCTACTTGCTGTCTATGTTTTGAGGCTTTCCAGTGAGACCAGGTTTAGATTCAGATGCTTTACGTAAGGATTACTGTATCCCTTGCACCTTATCATTTACGACGAAACACAGAATTTGCATCGGAATAAAATACAAAAATGCACAATGCCGACCTAAGTACACGAAGTCTAACTCATCGCACTGCCTGTGTCTAAGCCTTTCCTGTGAGACCAGTTTTAGATTCCGATGCACGACATCGGGTTCACTGTATCCCTTGGAAATTCACATTGACGATGAAACACAGAAAATGCATCGGAATAAAATACAGAAGGCACAATGCCGACCTAAGTACAAGAAGACTGACTCATTTCACTGTCTATGCTTTGAGCCTTTCCTGTGAGACCAGAGTTTGATTCCGATGTTTGACTTCAGGTTTAACATATGCTTTGGACCTTCACATTAACGATGAATCACGGAAATTTCACCGGAATTAAATACAAAAGGCAAAACTAATACTTAGGTACAAGAGGACTGGCTCTTCTTACTGCCTATGATTTGAACCATTCCTGTGAGTCCAGTTTTAGATTCCGATGCGTCACTTCAGGTTCACTGTATCCCTTGGACCATCTCATTGACGATGAAACACGGAAATTGCATCGGAATGTACTACAAAAGGCCCAATGCCGACTTAAGTACTAGAGGTGAGACTCTTTTTCACTGTCTATGATATCAGACTATCCTGTGAGACCGGATTTAGATTCCGATGCTTCTCTTCAGGTTTACTGTATCCCTTGCACCTTCACATTGACGATGAAACACAGAAACTGCATCGGATTTAAATACAAAAGACACAATGCCGACATAAGAACAAGAAGACTGACTCTTCTTACTGTCTATGTTTTAGCCTTTCCTGTGAGACCAGTTTTACATTCCCAAGATTCACTTCAGGATTACTGTATCCCGTGAAGCTTCACATTGACGATGAAACGCACAAATAGCATCGGAATTAAATACAAAAGGCACAATGCCGACTCAAGAACAAGAGGACTGACTCTATTTAATGTCAATGTTTTGGGCCTTTTTAGTGAGACTAGTTGTAGATTCCGATGCTTCACGTAAGGATTACCGTATCCCTTGCACCTTTACAATTACGATGAAACACAGAAATTGCATCGTAATTAAGTACATAAGACACAATGGCGACTTTAGTACAAGAAGACTGACTCTTTTTACTGTCCATGTTTTGGGCCTTTCCTGTGACACAAGTTTTAGATTCCGCAGCTTCTTTTAATGTTCACCGTATCCCTTGGATTTCACATTGACGATGAAACACACAAATTGCTCCGGAATTTATTACAAAAGACACAATGCCGACTTAAGTACAAGTAGACTGAATCTTCTTACTGTCTATGATTTGAGCCTTTCCTGTGAGACCAGATTTTGATTCCGAAGTTTCACTTCAGGTTTAACGTATCCCTTGGACCTTCACTTTGACGATGAATCGCAGAAATTGCATCGGAATTAAGTACAAAAGCAAAATTACGTCTTAAGTACAACAGGACTGACTCTTCTTACTGTCTATGTTTGACCCTTTCCTATGAGACCAGTATTAGATTCCGATGCTTCACTTCAGGCTTACTGTATCCCTTGGACCTTCTCAATGACGATGAAACACAGAAATTGCATCGGAATTAAATACAAGAGGCACAATGCAGACTTAATTACTACATGACTGTCTCTTTTTACTGTCAATGTTTAGAGCCTTTCCTGTTAGATCAACAGCAGGACTGACTCTAATTACTGTCTATGTCATGAGCCTTCCTGTGAGACAAGTTTTAGATTCCACTGCTTCACGTAAAGTTTACCTTATGCCTTGGACCCTCACATTGACGATGAAACACAGAAACTGCATCGGAATTAAATACAAAAGACACAATGCCGACTTAAGTACAAGAGGACTGACTCTACTTACCGTGTAAGTTTTGAGCCTTTCCTTTGAGACCAGTTTTAGATTCCGATGCTTCACTTAATTTTTGCTCTATCACTTGGACCATCACATTGACGATGAAGCACAGAAATTGCATCGGAATTAGATTCAAAAGGCACAATGCCGACTTAAGTACGAGGGCACTGACTCTTCATACTGTCTATGTTATGAGCCTCTCCTGTGAGACCAGTTTTAGATTAATATGCTTCACTTCAGGTTTACTGTATCCCTTGGCCCTTCACATTGCCGATGAAACAAAGAGATTGCATTGGAATAAATACAAACGGCACCATGCCAACCTAAGTACAAGATGTATATGTTCGAGCCTTTCCTGTGGGACCAGCTTTAGATTCCGATGCCACACTTCAGGTTTACTGTAGCACTTGGACCTTCGCATTGACGATGAAGCAGATTTTGCAACGCAATTACACACAAAAGGCACAATGCCGACTTAAGTACAGGAGGACTGACTCTACTGACTGTCTATGTTTGAGACTTTCCTGTGATACGAGTTTTATATTCCGATGCACAACTGCAGTATTACTGTATAATTTGGACTTTCACATTGACGATGAAACACAGAAATTAAATCGGAATTAAATACTAAGGGCAAAATAACGACCTAAGTACACGAAGCCTGACTTTTCTTACTAGCTATGATTTGAGCCTTTCCTGTGAGACCAGTGTTTGATTCCGATCCTTCACTTTAAGTTTTCTGTATCCCTTGGACCTTAACATTGACGATGAATCACAGAATTTGCATCGGAATTGAATTGAAAACGCACATTGCCGACTTCAGAACAAGGAGACTGACTCTTCTTACTGCCTATGTTTTGAGCCTCTCCAGTGTGACCAGTTTCTGATTCCGATGCTTCACTTCAGGATCACTGTATCCCTTGGACTTTCACATTGACGATGAAACACTGAAATTACATCGGAATTAAATACAAAAAAAATGCACAATGCCAACTTATGTACAATCGTACTTACTCTTCTTACTGTCTATGTTTTGAGCGTTTCCTGTGAGACCAGTTTTGGATTCTGATGCTTCACTTCAAGTTTACTGTATCCCTTGTACCTTCACATTGACGATGAAACACCGGAATTGCTTCGGAATAAAATTCAAAAGGCACAATGCCTACCTAAGTACCGGAGGACTGACTCTTCTTACCGGTGAGACCAGTTTTACATTCCGATGCACAACTGCAGGTTTACTGTATCCCTTGCACCTTCACATGGACGATGAAACACAGATATTGCATCGGAATTAAATACAAAAGACACAATGCCGACTTAAGTACAAGTAGACAGACTCTTCTTACTGTCAACGCTTTGAGCCTTTCCGTTGAGACCAGATTTTGATACCGATGTTTCACTTCAGGTTCAACGTATCCCTTGGACCTCCACATTGACGTTGAATCACGGAAATTAAATCGGAATGAGGTACAAAACGCAAAATCACGACTTAAGTACAAGTGGAATGACTTTTCTTAATGTCTATATTTGAGCCGTTTCTGTGAGACCAGTTTTAGATTCCGATGCTTCACTTCAGGCTTACTGTATGCATTGGACCTTCACAATGACGATGAAACACATAAATTGCATCGGAATGAAATACAAGAGGCACAATGCTGACTTAATTACAAGAAGACTGACTCTAGTTCTGTCTATGTTTAGAGCCTTTCCCGTGAGACCAGTTATAGATTCCGATGCTTCACTTCAGGTTTACTGTATCCCTTCGACCTTCATATTGACGATGAATCACAGAAATTACATCAGAATTATGTACAAAAGGCACAATACTGACTTAAGTACAAGAGGACTGACTCTTTTTGCTCTCTATGGTTTGAGCACTTCCTGTGAGACCAGTTTTTGATTCCGATGTTTCACTTCAGGTTCAACGTATCCCTTGGACCTTCACATTGACGATGGAGCACAGAAATTGTATCGCAACGAAATACTAAAGGCTAATGCTGACCTAAGGACATGAAGCCTGGCTAATCTTACTGTCTATGCTTTGAGCCTTTCCTGTGAGACCAGATTTTGATTCCGATGTTTCGCTTCAGGTTACCTTATCTCTTGGACCTTCACATTGACGATGATTCATAGAAATTGCATCGGAATTAAATGCAAATGGCAAAATTACGACCTAAGTACAAGAGGACTGACTCTTCTTACTGTATATCTTTAGAGCCTTTCCTGTAAGACCATTTTTAGATTCCGATGCTACACTTCAGGTTTACTAAAGCATTTTTACCTTCACATTGACGATGAAACAGATTTTGCTTCGGAATTAAATTCAAAAGGCACAATGCCGACTTAAGTACAAGAGGACTGACTCTACTTACTGTCTATGTTTGAGCCTTTCCTGTGATACGAGTTCTAGATTCCGATGCTCAACTGCAGTATTACTGTAGAATTTAGACCTTCACATTGACGATAAAACACAGAAACTGAATCGGAATTAAATACAAAAGGCACAAGGCCGACTTAAGTACAAGAAGACTGTCTCTTCTCACTGTCTATGGTTTGAGACTTTCGTGTGAGACCAGTTTTGGATTACGGATGCTTCACTTCGGGTTTACTGTATCCCTTGCACCATCGCATTGATGACCAAACACAGAGATTGAATCGGTATTAAACACAAAAGGCACAAAGGCGACTTAAGTACAACCACATTGACTCTTCTTACTGTCAATGTTTTGAGCCTTTTCTGTGAGACCAGGTTAGATTCCGATGCATCTCTTCAGGTTTACTGTATCCCTTTGACCTTCAGATTGACGATGAAACACAGAAATAGCATCGGAATTAAATACTGAAGGAACAATAACGACCTAAGTACAAGAAGACTGACCCTTCTTACTGTCTATGTTTGAGCCTCTCCTGAGAGACCAGTTTTAAATTCCGATGCTATACTTCAGGTTTAATATATCTCTTGGACCAACAGATTGACGATGAAACACAGAAATTGCAGCGGAATTAAATACAAGAGGCAAAATGCCGACTTAATTACAAGAAGACTGACTCTTGTTACTGTCTATGTTTAGAGCCTTTCATGTGAGATGAGTTATAGAGTCCGATGCTTCACTTCAGATTAACTGTATCCCTTGGACCTTCATATTGACGATGAATCACAGAAATTACATCAGAATTATGTACAAAAGGCACAGTACCGACTTAAGTACAAGAAGACTGACTCGTCTTACTGTCTATGGTTTCAGCCCTTCCTGTGAGACCTGTTTTTGATTCCGATGTTTCACTACAGCTCTACTGTATCCCTTGGACCTTCACATTGACGATTAAACACAGAAATTGTTATGTCCTAGGCAGTAATGCCAACCGAGCCCGCTGCCAAAAGGTTGGCAGCATCAAAGTCCGGACGCCGTCCGCATAAGCAGCGCCAGCGAGACAGCAAATCGCCGCAAGTCTGCGCGCGCCACCGCTGGCTTCTGGGCTTCTTAAGCGCTGGAGTCCCGAGCGCTAGGACAGTTCTGTATTCGCCGCTCAGTTGTATACTCGCCACCGAATTGTGTACTTGTTAGTCAGTTGTGTGTTCATCGCAGCAGAGTTGTTGTTTGTCGTCAGCCGACGCTGACCTAGCCGCTCCGACACGAACTAGACAGATTTCTGTAGACACCGAGATCACTACTGTGTTACTGTATCTTCATTAATAAAAGATAAGTACCGACTTTTATTTAATATGAGTGTTTGGGCTTTCATCTTTCTGTTCACTGTTCCAGCGGACCGGTCGGCCCGCTATTGAAAGTGTGGCGGTGACTTCGTAAGCCATTTCTACAGCCAAGTGTTTGTCGCTACGAACACCGCCACAAAACTGGCGACGAGGACTTCCGAACTCGTGTGCAGGGCTGGTTCAACCTGTTGTTGTTATACTAATTATAGAGATAAAATTTTGGTGGCTGGTTTAATTTGTGTTCACTATGTCTGCCGAATTACAACAGTTGATCTTGTTACAGAGTCAGCAAATACAAAGTCTGGTAGAAGCAATCGCCAAACAAGCGGCTAATCCTCCAACACAAAAGGAACAAGCACAGGCAGCACCACAGTTCCGGACTTTTAATGAATCCAGAGAAGAATGGCGAGAATATTTCGCGCAGTTGCAGGCGCACATGTCAGTCTACAAAATCACAGGTACTGAGCGGCAGCTTTATTTAATTTCCACTGCAGGCGTGGAAATCTATCGACTACTTAGTAAGTTGTTCCCGGAGTCCCAGCCAGAAGCTTTAGACTATGACGTTGTTGTTAACAAGCTTGCTGAGTATTTCGAGTCGCGAGTTCATGTGGCAGCAGCCAGATTCAAGTTCTTCAGATTAAAGAAACTGCCACATCAATCTAATAAACAGTGGTTAACAGACTTACGGGGCCTCACCCGTCAGTGCCGATTTAATTGTGTGTGTGGAGCTTCCTACAGTGATGTCATGTTACGAGACGCTATTACTCAAAACATTGCAGATTCTCGTATTCGTGCTGCTATCTTAAAGTTGCCTGACCCGTCTTTAGAGACTGTGATGAACATCATTGAAGCCCAAGATACTTTTGACTATGCTGAGTGTGAGTTAGATCAGCCAAGTATTTCTCAAATTGCCTGTGCTAAGCAAGTCTGTCACGCCCGCGGCTCCACCGGCAGAGTCAGACTGTAAACACTAGCCGGCCGCGTCATGTTAAACACATTCGTCAGCCGCGTGTGCCAAATGATAGAGTGAAGTCTTGCCCTAAGTGTGTCCTTGCTCATCCTCGTGAACGTTGCCCGTTAAGAAACGCGGTTTGTCACTTTTGTCAAAGGAAAGGACACATCCAGACTGTTTGTTTGCGTAAACGCAAGAACGATTCTAGTGCTGCCCAGCCCATGGATATTCATGTTCTTCAAAGCCAGCCCGCCCAGAAGGTCGCGTTTAAAGACTCTTCCACGGTTCGTGTGGGTAATAAACTTGTTCGCAATAAGCCACCCACCCAGCCCTCTGCTATGCGACCCAAGCGTAAGTCAAACGCTGTAAAAAGTAAGGTACAGACTGCAAGTGAAGCGGGAGTTGTTGTTCCACCCGCCCAACCCACGAGTTGTCGTAAGCAGCGACCACGCGCTAAACGCGCTGATTTTGTGTCTTCCGCCTCCACTGCACCGATCCAGAGACAGTGTAATAAACTATTTGTGAAGCTACGTATCCAGGATAAGACCTTCAATTTTCAATTAGACACTGGTGCGTCTGTGACTCTCATAAATAGTGCTACGTATGCGGCTATCGGCCGCCCTAAACTTTCAGCGGCAAAACATTCTTTGGCTACTTATAGTGGCGAACAAATTCCTGTGTTAGGTGTATGTAGCGTGCCAGCCACATTCCGTGGCAATACCAAAACAGTTTCATTCACAGTGCTCCGCGCTACAGAGAGTGTAAACATTTTCGGATTAGACTGTTTTGACTTGTTTGGCCTGTCTATCCAAGACAATGTGTTGCAAATTAATTCTGTTGTTGTTCCTCAAGACAGCATAACCGATTTGTGTAAGCGATACAGTGACATATTTAAAGACGAACTAGGTTGTGCTGCGAACTTTGCCGCTCATATTACGTTAAAAGATAATGCTCAGCCTCGATTTTGTTGTGCTCGTCTAGTGCCTCATGCCCTCCGGGCACCTGTAACAGATGAACTTCGTCGTTGGCAAAACAACGGTGTTATTCAACCCGTTTCAGCGAGCCAGTGGGCTTCTCCCTTAGTTATTATAAAGAAACCGTCTGGCAAGTTACGTTTGTGTGCTGATTTTAAGTCGACAGTTAATCCTCAGACTGTCATTGATTCTTTTCCTTTGCCTAGACCGGACGAGCTGATGGATAAGTTAGGGGAAGCTCGTTTCTTTTCCAAAATTGATCTCCGTGAAGCATATTTGCAATTGCCCCTCGATGAGCAATCACAACAGTATTTTGTCATAAACACGTCGTTGGGGTTGTTCCGTTTTCTGCGTTTGCCTTTTGGTTGTGCGTCAGCTCCAGCTGTTTTTCAGCGTTTTTAGTCACAACTTCTGGCTAATGTGCCATCGTGTTGCAACTATTTAGACGATATTGTTGTGTCCGGTCGGACGCCTGCTGAACATTTCCGTAATTTGGAGTGTTTGTTTAAAGTGTTGTCTCAGGCAGGCCTACGTTGCAACATCGATAAATGTTCATTTTTCCTTACGGAGATGGAGTATCTGGGACATGTTATTAATGCTCAAGCCATTCATCCCTCCCAGTCACATTTAGCAGCTATTCGTGATTTGCCCGCCCCTCGCAATCTGCATGAATTGCAAGCAGTTCTTGGCACATTGACGTATTATATTAGGTTTATACCTAATGCATCACAGATTGCTGCACCGTTGCATCGTCTCCGCCGTAAGAATGTTCCGTTTGTGTGGTCAGCTGATTGCCAATCAGCCTTTCAGCAGCTTAAAGAGGCTTTATTGAATGATCGTTGTCTGGTCCATTACGACCCTAACAAGCCTCTGGTATTAGCTTGTGATGCCTCTTCTTTCGGCTTCGGTCTGTGTTGTCTCACCGAGTCGGTAACACCGAACGTCCTATTGCGTTCGCATCTAAATTGCTAAACAAAGCTCAGTGTAATTATAGCCAGTTGGACAAGGAAGCGTTGGCTATTGTGTTCGGTGTCACAAAATTCCATCACTACCTCTATGGGAGACCATTCTATTTAGTCACAGATCACAAGCCCCTGACGTCACTGTTTCATCCGTCTAAACCAGTTCCTCAGCGGACAGCTCAGAGACTACAACGTTGGGCTCTTTTGTTATCACAATACCAGTATGAGATACTGTATCGCCCTACAGCTCAGCATGCAAACGCTGACGCGCTTTCTCGATTGCCGATTGCTGCGGATGATGTCTTCGATTCCTCTGAAGACTCTTGCCATCAGATTAACGCCGATGAGCATCAATCCCTCCGGGATTTGCCGATTGATTATCGTCAGGTGGCACGTGAGACAGCTACGGATCCTCATCTGAGTTTACTATTACGTTTTGTTCAACGTGGTTGGCCGTCCAAGGCAAAGGACATATCGGATCCTGTGGTTCGTCGCTATTATCCGCAACGTCATCTGTTGTCTGTTTCGCACGGAGTTTTGCTGTTGCGCACCGAGAATGACCAGCTTCGTGTAGTGGTTCCCCAAGTGCTCCAATCCAAGGTCCTCGCCTTGTTGCATCAAGGTCATTGGGGAGTGGTCCGCACCAAGCAGCTTGCCCGCCGTCATTGTACATGGATCGGCATTGATAAGCAGATTACGCAGATGTCTACAGATTGTTCGACGTGTGCCGAACACCAAGCTGCTCCGCCTCAACGCTATTTTGAGTGGGCACGCCCTGCCGGTCCCTGGCAGCGAGTACATATTGATTTCGCTGGTCCATATTGGAATTCTCGTTGGCTCATCGTAATAGATGCATTTAGTAATTTTCCGTTTGTTGTGCCCATGCAGTCTACAACGTCTGCACAAACTATACAGGCGTTGACTTCAATTTTTTGTATTGAGGGTCTTCCAGAAGTTTTAGTGTCTGACAATGGTCCACAATTTACCTCTGCTGAATTTGAAAGTTTTTGTTCTGCCAATGGCATTCGCCATGGTCTTACTCCGCCGTTCCACCCTCAATCGAATGGTGCAGCGGAACGTTTTGTACGCACATTCAAGGATCATATGGACCGCCTTCGTGCTACGCACTCTCGTCAGCAGGCCCTCATCACGTTCCAGTCATCGTACCGGACCACGCCACGCGACGGCCCTTCGCCTGCGGAGCTTCTCCACGGCCGTCGTCATCGCACCCTACTACGGTTGTTGCACCCCCCGGATCGACCCGCCGCTTCTGAGCATCGCACGCGTTTTCAGCGCAACGACGCCGTTTCTTTCAGAGTTTATCACGGTCGCCGTCGTTGGGAACGTGGTACCGTGATAAGTGTCCAGGGTCGAGGTTTTTATACTGTTCAAGGTGCTACTGGGGTGCACAGGAGGCATCAGAACCAGTTGCGCCGCGCTGGCCGCCCGGATTCTGCCGCTCTGATCTTTGTCCACAGATTTGGTCCGCGGCGGGTTCCAGCCGCGCCTTCCGACTTCGCTGCCGCCCCCAGGGCAGCAGCAGCAGCAGCAGCCGTCGCCGCTACCACGCCGACAGCCCGTCCCGTTGATGCCTCCCGCGCAGCTTCATTCGGGAGCGCCCCAGGTGGTCGCTCCGGCGCCTGCGGTCCCTCTTCAGTCGCCACCGCCTTCGGAGCTGATGGACGTCGACCCCTCAGCCGCCTTCCCAAGCGGTGGCTGTGCAGCCTGTCCTGCAGCCGCTTTCCTTGGGCACCCCCAAGGAGTCTGACACCGCAGCGCCTTGTCCGGCGCCCACTCAGCAGCCGTCGACGCAGCGTCAGGAGACGCTGCCTCTCTTCGTGGGTCCCGACGCCCCGTCGCGTCCAGTACCAGAAGCTGCGCCCGTGGTCACAGGCGTGCACCCTGACCTCGGTTTTCAGTCGGTGTGTCCCGAGGCCCCGCGCAGCCAATGCTGGGGTGCGGACCGGGGACTGCCACCGACAACAGTCTCCGCCCCGGTCTCTTCTGCTACGCCTGCGGCCAGACCCCTCCCCCGCCGTCGACGCTCGCCACGTCATTATTCAACGACGGTGCGGCGATTTGGGGGGGAGGAGTGTTATGTCCTAGGCAGTAATGCCAACCGAGCCCGCTGCCAAAAGGTTGGCAGCATCAAAGTCCGGACGCCGTCCGCATAAGCAGCGCCAGCGAGACAGCAAATCGCCGCAAGTCTGCGCGCGCCACCGCTGGCTTCTGGGCTTATTAAGCGCTGGAGTCCCGAGCGCTAGGACAGTTCTGTATTCGCCGCTCAGTTGTATACTCGCCACCGAATTGTGTACTTGTTAGTCAGTTGTGTGTTCATCGCAGCAGAGTTGTTGTTTGTCGTCAGCCGACGCTGACCTAGCCGCTCCGACTCGAACTAGACAGATTTCTGTAGACACCGAGATCACTACTGTGTTACTGTATCTTCATTAATAAAAGATAAGTACCGACTTTTATTTAATATGAGTGTTTGGGCTTTCATCTTTCTGTTCACTGTTCCAGCGGACCGGTCGGCCCGCTATTGAAAGTGTGGCGGTGACTTCGTAAGCCATTTCTACAGCCAAGTGTTTGTCGTTACGAACACCGCCACAAAAGAAATCACATTGGAATTAAATACAAAGGCACAATGCCGACTTAAGTACAATAGGTCAGCCTCTTCTTACTGTCTATGTTTTGAGCCATTGCTGTGAGACCAGTTTTCGATCCCGATGCTTCACATCAAGTTCACTGTATCCCTTGGGCCTTCACATTGACGATGGAACACAGAAATTGCATCGGAATAAAATACAAAATGCACAATGCAGACATAAGTAGAAGAAGACTGACTCATCTTACTGTCAATGTTTTGAGCCTATCCAGTGAGACCAGTTGTAGATTCCGATGCTTCACTTCAGGTTTACTGTATCCCTTGGACCTTCACATTGACGAAAAAAGACAGAAATTGCATCGGAATTAAATACAAAAGTCACAATGCCGACCTAAGTACGAGAGGACTTAATCTTCTTACTGTCTATGTTTTGAGCGTTTCCTGTGAGACCAGTTTAAGATTCCGATGCTTGACTTCAAGTTTACTGTATCCCTTGGACCTTCACATTGACGATGAAACACAGAAATTGCATCGGAATAAAAGACAAAAGGCACAATGCCGACTTAAGTACAACAGCACTGACTCTACTCACAGTCTATGTTATGAGCCTTTCCTGTGAGACAAGTATTAATTTCCGCTGCTTCTCGAAATGTTCCCGTATCCCTTGGACCTTCACATTGACGATGAAACACAGAAATTTCATCGGAATTAAATACATCTTTGGTGTGACATCATAAGCGCGTGACTGCGTGTGAGATCGCTCTCTAAGTTTTCATCTATTTTTTGGTTTCAGATATATATTTTAACTGTTTTTGTGATAATATTTACCATATAAGTGACTTATTAGTGGTTTTTTCATTCACCTCTGCATTTCTTGTGTTGTAGCCTGATATTTGAGAGTGTTTCGTATCGAGCAACTTAACCTCTTACCCGTGTTTACATTCCGCGCTGACCTGTTGCAGCTGTAGCAGCGCATCGAAAGCTAAGTACTAATTTATTGTTTGTGTATAGTAGTTTATTTAGGAATTTTAGTAGTCTCCAACCGGTGTTCTTGGTGTTTTCCGGTGAAATAACTTCAGAAGAAATTTTTGCGAACTGCTTTCAGTTTCGTTACTGTCATTAGACGTTTGATTTTCTTTCTGTGTTAGTATTTTGTTGTATTCTCATTTTTTGTTGATTAATACTGTTAATAATAGTAGTTACTTCCCTTGTAGAGCAAGTTTGTGATAATTGTAGTCAGTTTTTATCATCTTCTTATTGTAGTAGCGGAACTTAGATAAAGCTGTTTTCTTGTTTCAAAAATTGTAAAGTTTTACCAAGAGTGAGAAGTGTGGGCTTTGCCGTAGGTTCGTGAGTAGTGGACTGCGGTGTGAGACTTGTTCGAAGTATTTTCACTGGGGGGAATGCAGTGGGGAAGCCAGTGGGCATTCTGGTGAGATCCTCTCCTGGAACTGCAGGTTATGTAGCAAGAGTAAGTTGATAGAGGAGCAGGAGCGGAAGATCTGTGCCCTTCAGGTGCAGTTGAAAAACGCACAGGTGGAGCTAGATAGGATGAGGAGGGAGAACTGGGTTGGGGAATGGGAGCTGGCTGTTGGCAAGAGATCTGCTAGGAGAAGGAGATTTTCAGATAGTTTTACTATTGATAGTTTTACTATTGGTGTTTGTAATAGATATGACCAACTGTCAGAGTCTAGTGGAGAGGAATCTCTAGTAGCTGTAGATGTAGGAAGTATGCAGCAGACCTCAGCAGTTACGGTGGCTAGGACAGTTGCAAAGTCTATGAAAAAGAAGAAGGTTCTGCTATTAGGCAGTTCTCATGGTAGAGGTGTAGGCCAGCAGTTGCAGGAAGTTTTGGGGAGTGAGTACCAGGTCACCAGCATTGTGAAGCCTAATGCAGGATTGGCTCAGGTGACTTTTAACATAGGGGGGTTATGTAGGGATTTTACTAAAGAGGATCAGGGAGTGATTGTGGGTGGGGCTGGTAATAGTATTGATAGGGATGGGGAGTATGACATAGATGGTGACCTGGAAAAGATAGCCACTCAGACTGGCAACACGAATGTGCATTTCGTGGAACTGTTTCAGCGTCACGATCGGCCTCATCTTAATACAGCCGTCAGGCGTAATAACATGAGACTTGAGGGTGCGCTGATGACAGAAGGCATGAGTCACATATCAGTGGTGTCGGTGGAGTCTATCAGTAGGATGGGTTTCACTAGACATGGCCTGCACCTCAACAGGTATGGGAAGGGGAGGTTGGCAAAACTTATAGGTGACAGCATAGGTGGGGGTCGTGGGATCACTCATGAGAAAATTCCGGTAGTTGGGGGTGTTAGAGCTGTACCTTTTTCAGATTGAAGTCAGCTGATAGGTATTCCTGCTTAAGGGAAGTCTCTCTAACAAAGAAACCACTTTCTACAAAGCTTGGGTATCCGATTAATGAGGGAATTAGTATATTTCATCAAAATATACAAGGTATTAGAGATAAAGTTAGTGAACTGCTTATAGATGTTGACTCCGAAATTATTGGTATATCTGAACACTTCTTAAATAAGGAGATAATTCAGAGGCTTCCTTTACCAGGATACAGGTTGGCTGGCAGCTTTTCTAGGAGCTCTTGCGGTGTGGGGGGTAGCCATGTATGTGAAAAACGGTATACCATTTGATTCAATTGATGTTTCAAAGCACTGCACTGAAAAGGTGTTTGAATGTTGTGCAGGTGTGGTTAAATTTAGTGGAGCTAAACCTCTTACTGTTGTTATTTATAGATCCCCAGAATCCGATTTCATAACATTTTTGCTAAAGCTAGAGGCAATTATATCAAAACGTTAGAAACAGTCAAAATCTAAATGCAGCAGCCCATTACAAACAGTATTGTAAGGTGCTTAAAAAAGTTATTTGGAAGGCAAAAAGTATGTGGTATGCAGATAGAATAGCTAAGTCTCAGGATAACATTAAAACCACATGGTCAGTCGTAAAGGAAGTGGCTGGTCTGCAGAGACAGGTCGAGAATATAGAATCAGTGCATAGTGGGGATGTCCGTGTTACTGATAAGTCGCATATATGTACAGTTCTTAATAATCACTTTCTGAATATAGCAGGTGAACTAAATAGAAACCTAGTCCCAACAGGGAATCATATAGCGCTCTTAGAAAAAGGTGTTCCGAGACTGTTACCTGAAATGCTCCTCCATGATACTGACAAAAGGGAGATTGAGTTAATAATTAAATCACTAAAGACCAAGAACTCTCATGGATATGACGGGGTATCTAGCAGAATACTGAAGTATTGTTCCACGTATGTTAGCTCAGTACTTGGCCATATCTGTAACTTTTCCTTTAGGAGTGGTTGGTTTCCTGACCGATTAAAGTACTCAGTAGTGAAGCCACTTTTTAAAAAGGGAGACAGGGATAATGTTGACAATTATAGACCTATTTCTATGTCATCGGTGTTTGCTAAAGTTATCGAGAGGGTTGTATATACAAGGTTACTGCAGCATTTAAATTCACATAATTTGCTGTCAAATGTACAGTTTGGTTTTAGAAATGGCTTAACAACTGAAAATGCTATAGTCTCTTTCCTCTGTGAGGTTTTGGACGGATTAAATAAAAGGTTGCGAACGTTAGGTATTTTCTTTGATTTAACGAAGGCTTTTGACTGTGTTGACCACAAAATATTACTGCAGAAGTTGGAACATTATGGAGTAAGGGGAGTAGCTTACAATTGGTTCGCCTCCTACTTCAAGAACAGAAAGCAGAAGGTAATCCTCCGCAATATTGAGAGTGGTAATGATGTTCAGTCCCAATGGGGCACTGTTAAATGGGGCGTTCCCCAAGGGTCGGTGCTGGGGCCACTGCTGTTTCTTATTTATGTAAATGATATGCCTTCTAGTATTACAGGTGATTCAAAAATATTTCTGTTTGCTGATGACACTACCTTGGTAGTGAAGGATCTTGTGTGTAATATTGAAACATTATCAAATAATGTAGTTCATGATATAAGTTCGTGGCCTGTGGAAAATAATTTGATGCTAAGTCACAGTAAGACTCAGCTTTTACAGTTTCTAACCCACAATTCAACAAGAACTGACATTTTAATCAGACAGAATGGGCATGTTATAAGCGAGACGGAACAGTTCAAGTTCCTAGGCGTACGGATAGATAGTAAGCTGTTGTGGAAAGCCCATGTTCAGGATCTTGTTCAGAAACTAAATGCCGCTTTATTTACCATTAGAACAGTATCTGAAATAAGTGACATTTCAACACGAAAAGTAGTATACTTCGCATATTTTCATACGCTTATGTCATATGGTATTATTTTTTGGGGTAATTCTTCTGATTCAAAAAGGGTATTTTTGGCTCAAAGACGGGCTGTTCGAGCTATGTATGGTGTAAGTTCGAAAACCTCTTGTCGACCCCTATTCAATAGTCTGGGAATTTTGACATTGCCCTCACAGTATGTATTTTCTTTAATGTCGTTTGTTGTTAGCAATATTAGCTTATTCCCAAGAGTTAGCAGCTTTCACTCAGTTAATACTAGGCAGAAATCAAATCTGCATGTGGAATGCACTTCCTTGACTCTTGTGCAGAAAGGAGTGCAGTATTCTGCTGCATCCATTTTCAATAAGCTACCACAAGAACTCAAAAATCTTAGCGGTAGCCCAAACACTTTTAAGTCTAAACTGAAGAGTTTCCTCATGGCTCGCTCCTTCTATTCTGTCGAGGAGCTCCTGGCAGAGCTAAAAAATTAAGCAATTTCCAGTGTTACATTCTCGATTTTCTTTCTTTAAACTAACGACTTGTCGCCTGAATATGTTTCTTATATTTCATTTTATCTGTTTCTACAATCGTGTTATAATTTCATGTATTGACTCGTTCCATGACCATGGAGACTTCTCCTAAATGTGGTCCCACGGAACAATAAAAAAATAAATAAATAAATACAAAAGACACAATGCCGACTTAAGTACAAGTTGACTGACTCTTCTTACTGACTATGCTTTGAGCCTTTCCTGTGAGACCAGATTTTGATTCCGATGTTTCACTTCCGGTTCAACGTATCCCTTGGACCTTCACATTGACGATGAATCACAGAAATTGCATCGGAATTATGTACAAAAGGCAAAAATGCGACTTAAGTACAAGAGGACTGACTCTTCTTACTGTCTGTGTTTGAGCCGTTCTTGTAAGACCAGTTTCATATTCCGATGCTTCACGTCAGGCTTACTGTATCCCTTGGACCTTTACAATGACGATGAAACACAGAAATTTCATCGGAATTAAATACATGAGGCACAATGAAGACTTAATTACAAGAAGACTGACTATTCTTACTGTCTATGCTTTGAGCCTCTCCTGTGAGACAGATTTGTATTCCGATGTTTCACTTCAGGTTACCTTATCTGTTGGACCTTCACATTGACGATGATTCATAGAAATTGCATCGGATTAAATTCAAAAGCAAAATTACGACCTAAGTACAAGACGACTGACTCTTCTTACTGTCTGTTTTCAGCCTTTCCCGTGAGACCAGTTTTAGATTCCGATGCTTCTCTTCAGGTTTACGGTATCCCTTGGCCCTTCTCATTGACGATGAAACACGGAAATTGCATCGTAATTAAATGCAAATGGCACAATTCTGACTTATGTACAAGAGAACTGACTCTGCTAACTGACTATGATTTGCGCCTATCCAGTGAGTCCAGTTTTAGATTCCGATGCTTCATGTAAGGTTAACCGTATCCCTTGGACCTCCACATTGACGATGAAACACAGAAACTGCATCGGAATTAAATACAAAATACACAATGCCGGCATAAGTACAAGAAGACTGACTCTTCTTACTGTCTATGTTTGACTCTCTCCTGTGAGACCAGTTTTGGATTCCGATGATTCACTTCAGGTTTAGTGTATCCTTTGGACCTTCACATTGACGATGAATGACAGTAATTGCATCAGAATTAAATGTAATAGGCACAATGCCGACTTAAGAACAATAGGGCTGACTCTTCTTGGTGTCTATGTATTGAGGCTTTAGTGAGACACCAGTTTTAGAATCCGGTGCTTCAGATTCACTGTAACACTTGGACCTTCACATCGACGATGAAACACAAAAATTGAATCGGAATTAAATACAAAACGCACAATGCGGACGTAAGTACAACAACATTGACTCTTCTTACTGTCTATGTTTTAAGCCTTTCCTGTGAGACTGGTTTAAGATACCGATGCAACTGCAGGTTTACCGTATCCCTTCGACCTTCACATTGACGATGAAAAACAGAAATGGTATCGGAATTAAATACAAAAGGCACAAATCCGACTTAAGTACAAGAGGACTGACTCTTCTTACTGCCTATATTTGACCCTTTCCTGTGACCCCAGGTTTAGATTCCGATGCTTCACTTCAGGTTTACTGTATCCCTTGGACCATCACATTGATGACGAAACACAGAAATTGTATCGGTATTAAACACAAAAGACACAATGGCGACTTAAGTACAACCACATTGACTCTTCTTACTGTCTATGTATTTAGCCCTTCCTGTGAGACCAGTTTTAGATTCCAATGCATCAATTCAGGTTTACTGTATCCCGTGGACTTTCAGATTGACGATGAAACACAGAAATTGCATCGGAATTAAATACTAAAGGCACAATAACGATCTAAGTACAAGAGGACTGACCCTTCTTACAGTCTATGTTTGAGCCTTTCCTGAGAGACCAGTTTTAAATTCCGATGCTATACTTCAAGTTTAATATATCTCTTGGACCTTCAAATTGACGATGAAACACAGAAAATGCATCATAATTCAATGCAAATGGCACAATACCGACTTAAGTACAAGAGGACTGACTTTACTTACTGTCTATATTTTGAGCCTGTCCTGTGAGACCAGTTTTAGATTCCGATGCATCACTTCAGGTTTAATGTATCCCTTAGGCCTTCAAACTGACAATGAAACACAAAAATTGCATCGGTATTACATACAAAATGCACAATGCTGACATAAGTACAAGAAGACTGACTTTTCTTACTGTCTATGGTTGAGCCTCTACTGGGAGACCACTTTCTGATTCCAATGCTTCACTTCTGGTTTACTGCATCATTTGGACCTTCTCATTGACGATGAAACACAGATATTGCATCGGAATTAAATACAAAAGGCACAATGCCTACTTAGGTACACGAGGACTGACTATTTTTACAGTCTATGGGTTGAACCTTTCCTGTGAGTCCAGATTTAGATTCTGATGCACAACTGCAGGTTTACTGTTTCCCTTGGGTCTTCACATCGACGATGGAACACAGAAATTGCATCGGAATTAAATACAAAAAGCACATCGCCGACATAAATACAAGAAGACTGATTCTTGTTACTGTCTATGGTTTGAGATATTCCTGTCGGACCAGTTTTAGATTCAGATGTTTCACTTAATTTTTGCTGCATTCCTTGGACCTTCACATTGACGATGAAACACAGAAATTAAATCGGAATGAAATACAAAAGGCACAATGCCAACTTAAGTACGAGAAGACTGATTCTTCCTTCTGCCTATGTTTTGAGCCTTTCCTGTGAGACCAGTTTTAGATTCCGAAGCTTCACTTCATTTATATTGTATCCCTTGGACCCTCACATTGACGATGAAACATGGCAATTGCATCGGAATTTAATATAAAAGGCATAATGCCAACTTAAGCACTAGAAGACTGACTCATCTTACTGGCCATGTATTGAGCCTTTCCTGAGATACCAGTTTTAGTTACCGATGCTTCACTTCAGGTTTACTGTATCCCTTGGACCTTCACATTGACGATGAAACACAGAAATTGCATCGGAATTAAATACAAAAGGCACAATGCCGACTTAAGTACAAGAAGACTGACTCTTCTTACTGTCTATGTTAGGGCCTTTCCTGTGAGACCAGTTTTAGACTCCGTTGCTTCACTTCAGATTTACTGTATCAGTTGGACCCTCACATTGACGATGAAACACAGAAATTGCATCGGAATTAAATACAAAAGAACAATGACGACTTAAGTACAAGAACACTGACTCTTCTTACTGTCTATGTTTACAACCTTTCCTGTGGGACCAGTTTAAATTCCGATGCTTCACTTCGGGTTTGCGGTATCACTCGGACCTTCACATTGACGATGAAACACAGTTATTGCATCGGAATTAAATACAAAAGGCACAATGCTTATTTAAGTTCAAAAAGACTGACTCTTCTTACTGTCTATGTATTGACCCTTTCCTGTGAGACCAGTTTTAGATTCCGATTCTTCACTTCTGGATTACTGTATCCCTTGGACCAACACATTAACGATGAAACACAGAAATTGAATCGGAAATAAATACAAAAGGCACAATGCCGACAAAAGTAAAACCACACTGACTCTTGTTGCTGGCTATGTTTTGAGCCTTTCCTGTGCGACCAGTTTTAGACTTCGATTCATAACTGCAGGTTTACTGTATCACTTTAACCTTCACATTGACGATGAAACACAGAAATTGCATCGGTAGTAAATAGAAAATGCACAATGCTGACTTTAGTACAAGAAGACTGACTCTTCTTACTATCTATGTTTTGAGCCTTACCCGTTGGACAATTTTTAGATTCCGATGCTTCACATCTGGTTTACTGTATCAGTTGGACCTTCACATTCACTATGAAACACAGAAATTGCATCGGAACTTAATACAAAAGGCACAATGCCGACTGAAGCACAAGATAAGTGACTCTTCTTACTGTCTATGGTTTGAGCCTTTCTTGTGAGACCAGTTTTAGATCCCGATGCTTCACTTCAGGTTAACTGTATCCCTTGGACCCTCACATTGACGATGAAACACAGAAAATGCATCGGAATGAAATACAGAAGGCACAATGACGACTTAAGTACATGAAGATTGGTTGGCTGTTTTTGGGGAAGGAGACCAGTCAGCGGGGTCATCGGTCTCATCGGATTAGGGAAGGATGGGAAAGGAAGTCGGCTATGCCCTTTCAGAGGAACCATCCCGGCATTTGCCTGGACTAAATTAGGGAAATCACGGAAAACCTAAATCAGGACGGCCGGTCGCGGGATTGAACCGTAGTCCTCCAGAATGCGAGGCCAGTGTCTAACCGCTGCGCCACATCGCTCGGTAAGTACATGAAGACTTTCTCTTCTTACCGTACATGTTTTGAGCCTTTCCTGTGAGACCAATGTTAGATTCCGATGCTTCCCTTCAGGTTTACTGTATCGCTTGGACCTTCACATTGACGATGAAAGACAGAAATTGCTTCGAATTTAATACAAAAGCCACAATGCCGACTTAAGTACATGAAGTTTCTCTCTTCTCACTGTATACGTTTTGAGCCTTTCTTTTGAGACCAGTTTTAGTTTCCGATGCTTCTCTTGAGGTTAACTGTATCCCCTGGACCTTCACATTGAGATTGCATCGGAAATAAATACAAAAGGCACATTGCCGACTTAACCACAAAAAGACTGACTCTTCTTAATGTCTATGTTTTGAGCCTTTCCTGTGAGACCAGTTTTAGATTCCGATGGTTCACTTCAGGTTTACTGTACCCATTGGACCTTCACATTGACGATGAAAAACAGAAATTGCATCGGAATTACATACAAATGGTACAATGACGACTTAAGTACAAGAAGACTAACTCCCCTTACTGTCTATGTTGTGAGCATATCCTGTGAGACCAGTTTTAAATTCCGATGCTTCACATCAGGTTTACTGCAGCCCCTTGGCCCTTCACGTTGACGATGAAACTCAGAAATTGCTTTGGAATTAAATACAAAAGGCACAATGCCGACACAAGTACAAGAAGACTGACTCTTGTTACTCTCTATGCTTTGAGCCTTTCCTGTGAGACCAATTTTAGATTCCGATGCTTCCCTTCAGGTTTACTGTATCCCTTGGACCTTCACATTGACGATAAATCACAGAAATTGCATCGCAATTAAATACGAAGGGCACTATGACGACTTAAGTTCAAGAAGACTGATTCTCCTAAATGTCTATGATTTAATCCTTTCCAATGAGACCAGTTTTTGATTCCGACGCTTCACTTCAGTTACACTGTATCCCTTGGACCTTCACACAGACCATGAAACACAGAAATTTCATCACAATTACATACAAAAGGCACAATACCGACCTAAGTACACGAAGACTGACTCTTCTAACTGTCAATGTTTTGAGCCTTTCCTGTGTGACCAGTTTAGGATTCCGATGTTTCACTTCAGGTTTACTGAATTCCTTGGACCTTCACTTTGACGATGAAACACAGAAATTGCATCGGAATTAAATACAAAATGCACAATACCGACCTAAGTACACGAAGACTGACTTTTCTTACTGTCGATGATTTGAGCCACTCCTGTGAGACCAGTTTTGGATCCCGATGCTTCACTTCAGGCTTACCGTATCCCTTGGACCTTCACATTGACAATGAAATACAGATATTGAAGCGGAATTAAATAGGAAAGGCACAATGCCGACTTAAGTACAACCACATTGACACGTCTTACTGTCTATGAGTGGAGCAATTTCTGTGAAACCAGTTTTAGATTCCGATGCGTCACTTCAGGTAAATTGTATCCTTAGGACCTTCACTTTTTCGATGAAACACAGATATTGCAACGCAATTAAATACAAAAGGCACAATGCCGACTTTAGTACAAGAAGGCATACTCTTGTTACTGACTATGATTTGGGCCTTTCCTGTGAGACCAGATTTAGATTCCGAGGCTTCACTTGAGGTTTACAATATCCCTTGGACCTTCACATTGACGATGAAACACAGAAATAGCATCAGAATTAAAAACAAAAGGCATAAAGCCGACTTAAGTACAAGAGGACTGATTCTTCTTACTGTCTATTTTTTGAGCCTTTCATGTGAGCCCAGTTTTAGACTCCAAGGCTTCACTTCAGGTTTACTATGTCCCTTGGACATTCACATTGGCGATGAAACACAGAAATTGCATCGGAATTAAATTCAAAAAGCACATTGCCGACTTAAATACAAGAATACTGACCCTTCTTACTGTCTATGTTTTGAGCATTTCCTGTGAGACCAGTTTTAGGTTCCGATGGCTCACTTCAGGTTTATCATATGCCTTAGTCTGTCACATTGACGTTGAAACACCGAAATTGCATCGAAATTAAATACAAAATTCACAATGGCGACGTAAGTGCAAGAAGACTGACTCTTTTTTCTGCCTATGTTTTGAACCTTTCCTGTGAGACCAGTTTTGGATTTCGATGCTTCACCTCAGGTTTACAGTAGCACTTGGACCTTCACATTGACGATGAAACACAGAGATTGCATCGGAATTAAATACAAAAGGCAAAATGCCGACTTAAGTACAGAAAGACTGACTGTCCTTGTCTATGTTTTTAGCATTTCCTGTGAGACCAGTTTCAGATTCCGATGCTTCACATCAGGTTAACTGTATCCCTTGGACCTTCAAATTGCCGATGAAACACAGAAATTGCTACGAAATTAAATACAAAAGGCACAATGCCGACCTAAGTAGAAGAAGACTGACTCATCTTACTGACTATGTTTTGCTCCTTTTCTGAGAGACCAGTTTTAGGCTCCGACGCTTCACTTCATGTTTACTGCATCCCTTGGAACTTCACGTTGACGATGAAGCAGAGAGATTGCATCGGAATTTAATCCAAAAGGCACAATGCCCACTATGTACAAGCAGACTGACTCTTCTTACTGTCTATGGTTTCAGCCTTTCCTGTGTGACAAGTATTAGATTCCGATGCTTCACTTCAGCTTTATTGTATACCTAGGACCTTCACGTAGGCGATGAAACACAGAAATTGCATCGGAATTAAATACAAAAGGTACAATGCCGACTTAAGTACAAGGAGACTGACTCTTCTTGCTGTCTATGTTTTGAGCCTTTCCTGTGAGACCAGTTTTGGATTCCAATGCATCACTTCAGGTTTACTGTATCCCTTGGACATTCACATTGACCATGAAACACAGAAATTGCATCGGAATTAAATACAAAAGCCCAATACCGACTTAACAACATGAAGAGTTACTCATCCTACTGGCTATGCTTTGAGCCTTTACTGCGAGAACTGTTTTAGATTCAGAAGCTTCACTTCAGGTTTACTGTATCCCTTGGACCATCACATTGACAATGAAACACAGAAATTGCATCGTAATTAAATACAAATGCACAATGACGACTTAGGTACAAGAGGACTGACTCCTCTTACTGTCAATGATCTGATCCTTTCCTGTGAGACCAGTTTCAGAGTCCGATGCATCACTTAAGGTTTACTGTATCCCTTACACCTTCACATTAGCGATGAAACACAGAAATTGCATTGGAATTAAATATAAAAGGCACATAACCGACTTAAGTGGAAGAAGAGTGACTCTCCTTACTGTCAAAGATTTGACCCTTTCCGTGAGACCAGATTTAGATTCCGAAGCACAACTGCAGGTTTACTGTATCCCTTGAAGCTTAACATTGACGATGAAACATAGAAACTGCATCGTAATTAAATACAAAAGGCACAATGCCGACATAAGTACAAGATGAATGACTCACCTTACTGTCCATGTTTTGAGCCGTTTCTGTGAGACCAGTTTTAGATCCCGATGCTTCACTTAATGTTTACTGTATCCCTTCTTCCGTGACATTGACGAAGAAACACATAAATTGCATCGGAATTAAATACAAAAGGCACAATGCCGACTTAAGTACTAGGAGACTGACTCTTGTTACTGTCTATGTATTGGGCCTTTCCTATGAGACCAGTTTTAGATTCCGAAACTTCACTTCCGGTTTACTGTATCCCTTTGGCTTCACATTGACAAAGAAACACAGAAATTGCATCGGAATGCAATACAAAAGGCACTATGCTGACTCATGTAAATGAAGACTTACTCTTCTTACTGTATATGTCTTGAACCTTTCCTATGAGACCCGTTTTAGATTCCGATGCTTAACTGCAGGTTTACTGTATCCCTTGGACCTTCACATTAGCGATGAACACAGAAATTGCATCGGAACTAAATACAAAAGACACATTACAGACTTAAGGAGAAGAAGAATACTCTTCTTACTGTCTATGATTTGGGCCTTTTCTAAGAGACTAGTTTTAGATTCCGATGCTACACTTCTGGTTTACTGTATCCCTTGGCCTTCACATTGACGATGAAACACAGAAACTGCATCGGAACTAAATACTAAAGGCACGATGCCAACTTAAGTACAAGATGGCAGACCCTTGTTACTGTCTATGTTTGGGCCTGTCCTGTGAGACCAGTTTTAGATTCTGATGCTTCGCTTCAGGTTTATTGTATCGCTTGGACCTTCACATTGACGATGAAACACAGAAATTGCATCGGAATTAAATCCAAAGGCACAATGCCGACTTAAGTACTAGGAGACTGACTCTTCTTACTGTCTATGTGTTGAGCCTTTCCTGTGAGACCAATTTTAGATTCCGACACTTCACTTCAGGTTTACTGTCTCCCTTGGCCCTTACATTGACGATGAAACACAGAAATTACATCGAAATTAAATTCATAAGGCACAACGCCGACTCAAGTACATGAAGACTGACTCTTCTTACTGTCTATGTTTTGAGCCATTCCAGTGAGACCAGTATTAGATTCCGATGTATCACTTCAGGTTTACTAAATCCTTTGGACCTTCACATTGACGATGAAACACAGAGATTGTATCGGAATTAAATGCAAAATGCAAAATACCGACTTAAGAACAAGAAGACTGACTCTTCTTATGTGTATGTTTTAAGCATTTTCTGTGAGACCAGTTTTAGATTCCGATGCTTCACTTCAGGTTTACTGTATCCCTTCCACCTTCACATTGTCTATGAAACACAGACATTGCATCGGAATTAAATACAAAGGGCACAATGCTGACTTAAGTACAATAAGACTGAATCTTCTTACTGTCCATGGTGTGAGACTTTCCTGTGACACCAGATTTAGATTCCGATGTGTCACTTCAGGTTTATTGTAGCCGTTGGACCTTCACATTGACGATGAAACACAGAAAATTCATCGCAATTAAATACATAAGGCACAATACCGACTCAAGTATAAGAGGACTGACTCGTCTTACAGTCTATGCTTCGAGCCTCTCCTGTGAGACCAGTCTTATATTCAGAAGCTTCACTTCAGGTTTCCTGTATCCCTTGGACCATCACATTGACAATGAGACACAGAGATTGCATTGGAATTAAATACAAATGCACAATGACGAGTTAAGTACAAGGGGACTGACTCTTCCTACTGTCAATGTTTTGAAAATTTCTTGTGAGACCAGTTTTAGAGTCCGATGCAACACTTACGGTTTACTGTATCCCTTGGAACTTCATATTAGCGATGAAACACAGATAATGCATCGGACTTAAATACAAAAAGCACATTACCGTCATAAGTAGAAAAAGAGTGACTCTTCTTACTGACAAAGATTTTACCCTCTCTTGTGAGACGTGTTTTGGATTCCAATGCACAACTGCAGGTTTACTGTATCCCTTGAACCTTCACATTGACGATGAAACATAGAAATTGCATCGGAATTAAATACAAAAGGCACAGTGCCGACATAAGTACAAGAAGACCGACTCTTCTTACTGTCTATGCTTTGAGCCCCTCCTGTGAGACCATTACTACGTTCCGTTGCTTCACATCATGTTTACTGTGTCCCTCGGTCCTTCATATTGACGATGAATCACAGAAATTGCTTCGGAATGCATTACAAAAGGCAATATGCCGACTTAAGTACATGAAGACTTACTCTTCTTACTGTATATGCCTTGAAACTTTCCTGTGAGATCAGTTTTAGGTTCCGATGCTTCACTTCAGGTTTACTGTATCACTTTGACTTTCACATTGACTATGAAACACAGAACTTGCACCGGAATTATATACAAAAGGCACAATGCCGACTTAAGCACAAGAAGACTGAGTTGTCTAACTGTCTATGATTTGAGACTTTCCTGTGAGACCAGTTTTAGGTTCCGATTCTTTACTTCAGGTTAACTGTATCCGTTGGACCTTGACATTGACGATGGAACACAGAAATTGCATCAAAATTAAATACAAGAGGCACAATGCCGACTTAAGCTCAAGAAGAATGAGTCTTCTTACTGTCTATGTTGTGAGACTTTAGTGTGAGACCAGATTTAGATTCCGATGCTTCACTTCAGGTTAACTGTATTCCTTGGACATTGACATTGACGATGAATCACAGAAATTAAATCGAAATTAAATTCAAAAGGCACAATGCCGACTTAAGTACAAGAAGACTGACTCTTCTTACTGTCTATGTTTTGAGCCTTTCCAGTGAGACCAGTATTAGATTCCGATGTATCACTTCAGGTTTACTGTATCCCTTGGACCTTCACATTGACGATGAAACACAGAAATTGCATCGAAATTAAATAAAAAAGGCACAATGCCGACCTAAGTACAAGAAGACTGACTCTTCTTACTGTCTATGTTTTGAGCCTTTATTGTGAGACCAGTTTTAGATTCCGATGTTTTACTTCAGGTTTACTGTTCCCCTTGGACCTTCACATAGACGATGACCCAGAGATTGCATCGGAATTAAATTCAAAACGCACAATGCCGATTTAAGTACAAGAAGACTGACTCTTCTCAGTGTCTATGTTTTGAGCGTTTCCAATGAGTCCTGTTTTAGATGCCGATGCTACACTTCAGGTTTACAGTATTCCTTGGACCTTCACATAGACGATGAAACACACAGATTGCATCGGAATTATATACAAAAGGCACAATGAAGACCTACGTACAAGAAGACTTACTCTTCTTTGTGTCTATGTTTTCAGCAATTTCTGTGTGCCCAGTATTAGATTCCGTTCCTTCACTTCAGGTTTGCTGTATTCCTTGGACCTTCACTTTGACTATGAAACACAGAAATTGCATCGGATTTAAATACAAAAGGCACAATGCCGACATAAGTACAAGAAGACTGACTCTTGTTACTGTCTATGTTTTGGGCCTTTCCTGTGAGACCAGTTTTAGATTCCGATGCTTCACTTAAGGTTTACTGTATCACTTGGACCTTCATATTGACGATGAAACACAGAAATTGCATCGGAATTAAATACAAAAGGCACAATGCCGACATAAGTACTAGGAGACTGGCTGTTCTTCCTGACTATGTTTAGAGCCTCTCCTGTAAGGCAAGTTTCTGATTCCGATGCTTCACTTCAGGTTTACTATATCCATTGGACCTTCACAATGACGATGAAACACAGAAATTACATCGGAATGAAATACAAAAGGCACAATGCCGACTTAAGTACATGAAGACTTACTCTTCTGACTGTATATGTTGTGAGCCTTTCCTGTGAGACCTGTTTTAGATTCCGATGCTTCACTTCAGGTTTACTGTATCCCTTTGACCTTCACATTGGTTATGAAACACCGTAATTGCATCGGAGTTAAGTACTAAAAAACAATGCCGACTTAAACACTAGAACACTGACTCTTCTTACTGTCCATGTTCTGAGACTTTCCTGTGAGACCAGTTTTAGATTCCGATGCTTCATTTCAGGTTTAGTGTATCCCTTGGACCTTCACATTGACGTTGAAACACAGAAATTGCATCTGAACTAAATACAAAAGGCACAATGCCGACTTATGTACTAGAAGACTGACTCTTGTTACTGTCTATGCTTTGAGCCTTTCCTGTGCGACCACTTTTAGATTCCGATGCTAAACTTCAGGTTTACTGTATCCCTTGGACATTCACATTGACGATGAAACACAGAAATTGCATCTGAACTAAATACAAAAGGCACAATGCCGACTTAAGTACATGAAGACTGACCCTACTTACTGACTATGATTTGAGCCCTTCCTGTGAGACCAGTTTCAAATTCCGATGCTTCACTTCAGGTTTACTGTATCCCTTGGACCTTCTCATTGACGATGAAACACAAAAACTGCATCGAAATTAAATACAAAAGGCACATTGGCGACATAGGTACAAAAGAGTAATTCTTCTTACAGTCTACGATTTGACCCTTTCCTGTGAGACCAGTTTTAGATTCGGATGCTTCACTTCAGGTTTACTGTATCCCTTGGACCTTCTCATTGACGATGAAACACAGAAATTGCATCGATTTGAAATACAAAAGGCCCAATGCCGACAGAAGTACAACAAGACTGTCTCTTGTTACTGTCTATGTATTGAGCCTTACCTGTGAGACCAGTTCTTGATTCCGATGCCTCACTGTGGTTTTACTGTATCCCTTGGACCTTCACATTGACGATTGAACACAGAATTTGCATCGGAATGAAATACAAAAGGCACAATGCCGACCTAAGCCCAAGGAGACCGACTGTTCTTACTGTCAATGTTTTGAGCCTAACCTGTAAGACCAGATTTTGACTCCGATGCATCACGTCAGGTTTACTGTGTCCCTTGGACCTCCACATTGACGTTGAAACACAGAAATTGCATCGGAATTAATTGCAAAAGGCACAATGCCTACTTAAGAACTTGGAAACTGATTCTTCCAACTGTCTATGCTTTGAACCTTTTCTGTGAGACCAGTTTTAGATTCCGATGCTTCACTTCAGGTTTACTGTATCCCTTGGACCGTCACATTGTCGATGAAACACAGAAATTGCAACGGAATGAAATACAAAAGGCACAATGCCGACTTAAGCACATGAAGACTTACTCTTCTTACTGTATATGTTGTGAGCCTTACCTATGAGACCAGTTTTAGATACCGATGCTTCACTTCAGGTTTACTGTATCCCTTTGACCTCCACATTGACTATGAAACACAGAAATTGCATCGAAAGTAAAAACAAAAGGCACAATACCGTCTTAAGCACATGAGGACGGACTCTTCTTACTGTCTATGTTTTGAGACGTTCCTGTGAGACCAGTTTTAGATTCCGATGCTTCACATCAGGTTTACTGTATCCCTTGGACCTTCACATTGACGATGAAACACAGAAATTGCATGGAAATTAAATACAAAAAGGACAATTCCGACTTCAGTACAAGAAGCCTGTCTCTTCTTGGTGTCTATGTTTGAGCCTTTCCAGTGAGAACCGATTTAGATTCCCATGCTTCACATCAGGATTACTGTGTCCCTTGGACCTTCACATTGACGATGAAACACAGAAATTGTATCGGAATTAAATAAAAAAGGACCAATGACGATCTAAGTGCATGAAGACTGACTCTTCTTACTGTCTACGTTTTAAGCCTTTCCTGTGAGACCAGTTTTAGATTTCGATGCACAACCGCAGGGTTACTGTATGGATTGGACCTTCACATTGACGGTGAAACACAGAAATTGCATCGGAATTAAGTAAAAAGGGCACATTGTCGACTTAAGTACAAGAAGAGTAACTCTCCTTACTGACTACGATTTCACCATTCCCTGTGAGACCTGTTTTAGTTTACGATGCTTCACTTCAGGTTTACTGTGTCCTTTGGACCTTAATATTGACGATGAAACACAGAAATTGCATCGGAATTAAATAAAAAAGGCACAATGCCGACTTAAGTACAAGAAGACTGACTCTTCTTACTGTCTATGTTTTGAGCCTTTCATGTGATACCGGTTTAAAATTCCGATGCCTCACTTTAGTTTTACTGTATCGCTTGGACCTTCACATTGACGATTAAACTCAGAATTTGCATCGGAATTAAATATAAAGGGCACAATGCCGACTTAAGTACTAGGAGACTGACACTTCTAACTGTCTATGCTTTGAGCCTTTCCTGTGAGACCAGTTTTTAGATTCGAATGCTTCATTTCATGTTTACGGTATCCCTTTGAACTTCACATTGATTATGAAACACAGTAATTGCATCGTAATTAAATACAAAAGGCACTATGCCAACTTAAGCACAAGAAGACTGACTCGTCTCACTGTCTACGTTTTGAGACTTTCCTGTGAGACCAGTTTTGATTCCGATGATTCACATCAGGTTTACTGTATCCCTTAAACCTTCACATTAACGATGAAACACAGAAATTGCATTGAAATTAAATACCAAAGGTACAACGTCGACTACAGTACAAGAAGACCGACTGTTCTTACTGTCTATGTTTAGTGCCGTACCTGTGAGACCAGTTTTAGATTCCGGTGCTTCACTTCAGGTTTCCTGTATCCCTTCGACCTTCACATTCACGATGAAACACAGAAATTGCATCGGAATTAAATAAAAAAAGACCAATAACGACTTAAGTACATGAAGACTGACTCTTCTTACTGTCTATGCTTTGAGCCTTTCCTGTGTGACCAGTTTAAGATTCCGATGCTTCACTTCAGGTTTACTGTATCCCTTGGAGCTTCTCATTGACGATGAAACACAGAAGTTGCATCGAAATTAAATACAAAAGGCACAAAGCCGACTTATGTACTAGAAGACTGACTCTTGTTACTGTCTATGCTTTGAGCCTTTCCTGTGCGACCACTTTTAGATTCCGATGCTAAACTTCAGGTTTACTGTATCCCTTGGACATTCACATTGACGATGAAACACAGAAATTGCATAGAAATTAAATACAAAAGGCACAATTACGTCTTAGGTACAAGAGGACAAACTCTACTTAATGTCTATGGTTTGAGCCTTTCCTGTGAGACCGGTTTTAGATTCCGATGCACAACTGCAGACTAACTGTATGGCTTTGACCTACAGATTGACGGTGAAACACAGAAATTGCATCGGAATTAATTTACAAAGGGCACAATGCTGACATAAGTACTAGGAGACTGACTCTTCTAACTGTCTATGCTTTGAGCCTTTCCTATTTTCTGGCGGTGATCGTAGCGACAAACACTTGGCTGTAGAAATGGCTTACGAAGTCACCGCCACACTTTTAATAGCGGGCCGACCGGTCCGCTGGAACAGTGAACAGAAAGATGAAAGCCCAAACACTCATATTAAATAAAAGTCGGTACTTATCTTTTATTATTGAAGATACAGTAACACAGTAGTGAACTCGGTGTCTACAGAAATCTGTCTAGTTAGAGTCGGAGCGGCTAGGTCAGCGTCGGCTGACGACAAACAACAACTCTGCCGTGAGGAACACACAACTGACTAGCAAGTACACAATTCGGTGGCGAGTATACAACTGAGCGGCGAGTACAGAACTGTCCTAGCGCTCGCGACTCCAGCGCTTAAGAAGCCAGAAGCCAGCGGTGGCGCGCGCAGACTTGCGGCGATTTGCTGTCTCGCTGGCGCTGCTTATGCGGACGGCGTCCGGACTTTGATGCTGCCGACCTTTTGGCAGCGGGCTCGGGTGGCATTACTGGCTACGACATAACACTCCTCCCCCCCAAATCGCCGCACCGTCGTTGAATAATAACGTGGCGAGCGTCGACGGCGGGGGAGGGGTCTGGCCGCAGGCGTAGCAGAAGAGACCGGGGCGGAGACTGTTGTCGGTGGCATTCCCCGGTCCGCACCCCAGCATTGGCTGCGCGGGGCCTCGGGAAACACCGACTGAAAACCGAGGTCAGGGCGCACGCCTGTGACCACGGGCGCAGCTTCTGGTACTGGACGCGACGGGGCGTCGGGACCCATGAAGGGAGGCAGCGTCTCCGGACGCTGCGTCGACGGCTGCTGAGTGGGCGCCGGACAAGGCGCTGCGGTGTCAGACTCCTTGGGGGTGCCCAAGGAAAGCGGCTGCAGGACAGGCTGCACAGCCACCGCTTGGGAAGGCGGTCCGGCTGAGGGGTCGACATCCATTAGCTCCGAAGGCGGTGGCGACTGAAGAGGGACCGCAGGCGCCGGAGCGACCAGCTGGGGCGCTCCGGAGGAAGCTGCGCGGGAGGCATCAATGGGACGGGCTGTCGGCGTGGTAGTGGCGACGGCTGCTGCTGGTGCCCCGGGGGCGGCAGCGAAGTCGGAAGGCGCGGCTGGAACCCGCCGCGGACCAAATCTGTGGACAAAGAACGAGCGGCAGAATCCGGGCGGCCAGCGCGGCGCAACTGGTTCTGATGCCTCCTGTGCACCCCAGTAGCACCTTTAACAGTATAAAAACCGCGACCCTGGACACTTATCACGGTACCACGTTCCCAACGACGGCGACCATGATAAACTCTGAAAAAAACGGCGTCGTTGCGCTGAAAACGCGTGCGATGCTCATAAGCGGCGGGTCGATCCGGGGGATGCAACAACCGTAGTAGGGTGCGATGACGACGGCCGTGGAGAAGCTCCGCAGACGAAGGGCCGTCGCGTGGCGTGGTCCGGTACGACGACAGGAACGTGATAAGGGCCTGCTGACGAGAGTGCGTAGCACGAAGGCGGTCCATATGATCCTTGAACGTGCGTACAAAACGTTCCGCTGCACCATTCGATTGAGGGTGGAACGGCGGAGTAAGAACATGGCGAATGCCATTGGCAGAACAAAAACTTTCAAATTCAGCAGAGGTAAATTGTGGACCATTGTCAGACACTAAAACTTCTGGAAGACCCTCAATACAAAAAATTGAAGTCAACGCCTGTATAGTTTGTGCAGACGTTGTAGACTGCATGGCACAACAAACGGAAAATTACTAAATGGATCGATCACGATGAGCCAACGAGAATGCCAATATGGACCAGCGAAATCAATATGTACTCGCTGCCAGGGACCGGCAGGGCGTGCCCACTCAAAATAGCGTTGAGGCGGAGCAGCTTGGTGTTCGGCACACGTCGAACAATCTGTAGACATCTGCGTAATCTGCTTATCAATGCCGATCCATGTACAATGACGGCGGGCAAGCTGCTTGGTGCGGACCACTCCCCAATGACCTTGATGCAACAAGTCGAGGACCTTGGATTGGAGCACTTGGGGAACCACTACACGAAGCTGGTCATTCTCGGTGCGTAACAGCAAAACTCCATGCGAAACAGACAACAGATGACGTTGCGGATAATAGCGACGAACCACAGGATCCGAAATGTCCTTTGCCTTGGACGGCCAACCACGTTGAACAAAACGTAATAGTAAACTCAGATGAGGATCCGTAGCTGTCTCACGTGCCACCTGACGATAATCAATCGGAAAATCCCGGAGGGATTGATGCTCATCGGCGTCAATCTGATGGCAAGAGTCTTCAGAGGAATCGAAGACATCATCCGCAGCAATCGGCAATCTAGAAAGCGCGTCAGCGTTTGCATGCTGAGCTGTAGGGCGATACAGTATCTCATACTGGTATTGTGATAACAAAAGAGCCCAACGTTGTAGTCTCTGAGCTGTCCGCTGAGGAACTGGTTTAGACGGATGAAACAGTGACGTCAGGGGCTTGTGATCTGTGACTAAATAGAATGGTCTCCCATAGAGGTAGTGATGGAATTTTGTGACACCGAACACAATAGCCAACGCTTCCTTGTCCAATTGACTATAATTACACTGAGCTTTGTTGAGCAAATTAGATGCGAACGCAATAGGACGTTCGGTGTTACCGACTCGGTGAGACAACACAGCACCGAGGCCGAAAGAAGAGGCATCACAAGCTAACACCAGAGGCTTGTTAGGGTCGTAATGGACCAGACAACGATCATTCAATAAAGCCTCTTTAAGCTGCTGAAAGGCTGATTGTCAATCAGCTGACCACACAAACGGAACATTCTTACGGCGGAGACGATGCAACGGTGCAGCAATCTGTGATGCATTAGGTATAAACCTAATATAATACGTCAATTTGCCCAGAACTGCTTGCAATTCATGCAGATTGCGAGGGGCGGGCAAATCACGAATAGCTGCTAAATGTGACTGGGAGGGATGAATGCCTTGAGCATTAATAACATGTCCCAGATACTCCATCTCCGTAAGGAAAAATGAACATTTATCGATGTTGCAACGTAGGCCTGCCTAAGACAACACTTTAAACAAACACTCCAAATTACGGAAATGTTCAGCAGGCGTCCGACCGGATACAACAATATCGTCGAGATAGTTGCAACACGATGGCACATTAGCCAGAAGTTGTGACAAAAAACGCTGAAAAACAGCTGGAGCTGACGCACAACCAAAAGGCAAACGCAGAAAACGGAACAACCCCAACGACGTGTTTATGACAAAATACTGTTGTGATTGCTCGTCGAGGGGCAATTGCAAATATGCTTCACGGAGATCAATTTTGGAAAAGAAACGAGCCTCCCCTAACTTATCCATCAGCTCGTCCGGTCGAGGCAAAGGAAAAGAATCAATGACAGTCTGAGGATTAACTGTCGACTTAAAATCAGCACACAAACGTAACTTGCCAGACGGTTCCTTTATAATAACTAAGGGAGAAGCCCACTGGCTCGCTGAAACGGGTTGAATAACACCGTTGTTTTGCCAACGACGAAGTTCATCTTCTACAGGTGCCCGGAGGGCGTGAGGCACTGGACGAGCACGACAAAATCGAGGCTGAGCATTACCTTTTAACGTAATATGAGCGGCAAAGTTCGCAGCACAACCTAGTTCGTCTTTAAATATGTCACTGTATCGTTTACACAAATCGGTTATGCTGTCTTGAGGAACAACAACAGAATTAATTTGCAACACATTGTCTTGGATAGACAGGCCAAACAAGTCAAAACAGTCTAATCCGAAAATGTTTACACTGTCTGTAGCGCGGAGCACTGTGAATGAAACTGTTTTTGTATTGCCACGAAATGTGGCTGGCACGCTACATACACCTAACACAGGAATTTGTTCTCCACTATAAGTAGCCAAAGAATGTTTTGCCGCTGAAAGTTTAGGGCGGCCGATAGCCGCATACGTAGCACTATTTATGAGAGTCACAGACGCACCAGTGTCTAATTGAAAATTGAAGGTCTTATCCTGGATGCGTAGCTTCACAAATAGTTTATTACACTGCCTCTGGATCGGTGCAGTGGAGGCAGAAGACACAAAATCAGCGCGTTTAGCGCGTGGTCGCTGCTTACGACCACTCGTGGGTTGGGCGGGTGGAAAATTACGCTTGGGTCGCATAGCAGAGGGCTGGGTGGGTGGCTTATTGCGAACAAGTTTATTACCCACACGAACCGTGGAAGAGTCTTTAAACGCGACCTTCTGGACGGGCTGGCTTTGAAGAACATGAATATCCATGGGCTGGGCAGCACTAGAATTGTTCTTGCGTTTACGCAAACAAACAGTCTGGATGTGTCCTTTCCTTTGACAAAAGTGACAAACCGCGTTTCTTAACGGGCAACGTTCACGAGGATGAGCAAGAACACACTTAGGGCAAGACTTAACTTTATCATTTTGCACACGTGGCTGACGAATGTGTTTAACATGACGCGGCCGGCTAGTGTTTACAGTCTGACTCTGCCGGTGGAGCCGCGGGCGTGACAGAACTTGCTTAGCACAGGCAATTTGAGAAATACTTTGCTGATCTAACTCACACTCAGCATAGTCAAAAGTATCTTGGGCTTCAATGATGTTCATCACAGTCTCTAATGACGGGTCAGGCAACTTTAAGATAGCAGCACGAATACGAGAATCTGCAATGTTTTGAGTAATAGCGTCCCGTAACATGACATCACTGTAGGAAGCTCCACACACACAATTAAAGCGGCACTGACGGGTGACGCCCCGTAAATCTGTTAACCACTGTTTATTAGATTGATGTGGCAGTTTCTATAATCTGAAGAACTTGAATCTGGCTGCTGCCACATGAACTCGCGACTCGAAATACTCAGCAAGCTTGTTAACAACAACGTCATAGTGTAAAGCTTCTGGCTGGGTTTCCGGGAACAACTTACTAAGTAGTCGATAGATTTCCACGCCTGCAGTGGAAATTAAATAAAGCTGCCGCTCAGTACCTGTGATTTTGTAGACTGTCATGTGCGCCTGCAACTGCGCGAAATATTCTCGCCATTCTTCTCTGGATTCATCAAAAGCCCGGAACGGTGGTGCTGCCTGTGCTTGTTCCTTTTGTGTTGGAGGATTAGCCGCTTGTTTGGCGATTGCTTCCACCAGACTTTGTATTTGCTGACTCTGTAACAAGATCAACTGTTGTAATTCGGCAGACATAGTGAACACAAATTAAACCAGCCACCAAAATTTTATCTCTATAATTAGTATAACAACAACAGGTTGAACCAGCCCTGCACACGAGTTCGGAAGACCTCGTCGCCAGTTTTGTGGCGGTGTTCGTAGCGACAAACACTTGGCTGTAGAAATGGCTTACGAAGTCACCGCCACACTTTTAATAGCGGGCCGACCGGTCCGCTGGAACAGTGAACAGAAAGATGAAAGCCCAAACACTCATATTAAATAAAAGTCGGTACTTATCTTTTATTAATGAAGATACAGTAACACAGTAGTGAACTCGGTGTCTACAGAAATCTGTCTAGTACGAGTCGGAGCGGCTAGGTCAGCGTCGGCTGACGACAAACAACAACTCTGCCTTGAGGAACACACAACTGACTAGCAAGTACACAATTCGGTGGCGAGTATACAACTGAGCGGCGAATACAGAACTGTCCTAGCGCTCGCGACTCCAGCGCTTAAGAAGCCAGTAGCCAGCGGTGGCGCGCGCACACTTGCGGCGATTTGCTGTCTCGCTGGCGCTGCTTATGCGGACGGCGTCCGGACTTTGATGCTGCCGACCTTTTGGCAGCGGGCTCGGGTGGCATTACTGGCTAGGACATCACATCCTATGAGACCAGTTTTAGATTCCGATGCTTCACTTCAGGTTTACTGAATTCCTTGACCCTCACATTGACGATGAAACACAGGAACTGCAACGGAATGAAATACAAAAGGCACAATGCCGACTTCAGTACATGAAGATTTACTCTTCTTACTGTATATGCTTTGAGTCTTTCCTGTGAGACAAGTTTTAGATTCCGATGCTTCACTTCAGGTTCACTGTATACCTTGGACATTCACATTGACGATGAAACACAGAAATTTTATCGAAATTTAATACATAAGGCGCAATGCCGACTTCAGTACAAGAAGACTGACTCTTCTTACTGTATGGGTTTTGAGCGTTTCCTGTGTGACCAGTTTTAGATTCCGATGCTTCACTTCAGGTTAATTGTATCCCTTGAACTTTCTCATTGACGATGAAACACAGAAACTGCAACGGAATGAAATACAAAAGGCACAATGCCGACTTCAGTACATGAAGATTTACTCTTCTTACTGTATATGCTTTGAGCCTTTCCTGTGAGACAAGTTTTAGATTCCGATGCTTCACTTCGGGTTCACTGTATACCTTGGACATTCACATTGACGATGAAACACAAAAATTTCATCGAAATTTAATACATAAGGCGCAATGCCGACTTCAGTACAAGAAGACTGACTCTTCTTACTGTATGGGTTTTGAGCGTTTCCTGTGTGACCAGTTTTAGATTCCGATGCTTCACTTCAGGTTAATTGTATCCCTTGAACTTTCTCATTGACGATGAAACACAGGAAATGGATCGGAATTAGATACAAAAGGCACAATGCCGACTTATATACAAGAAGACTGACTCTTCTTACTGTCAATGTATTGATCCTTTCCTGTGAGACTAGTTTTAGATTCCCATGCTTCACTTCAGGTTTACCGTATCCCTTGGATATTTACATTGACGATGAAACACAGAAATTGCATTGGAATGAAATACAAAAGGCACAATGCCGACTTAAGTACATGAAGACCTACTTATCTTACTGTATATGTTTTTAGCCTTTCCTGTGAGACCACTTTTAGATTCAGATGCTTCACTTCAGGTTTACTGTATTAATTGGACCTTCACAATGACTATCAAACACAGAAATTGCAACGGAATTAAATACAAAAAGCACAAGGCCGACACAAGTACATGAATACTGACTCTTCTTACTGTCTATCTTTTGAGCCTTTCCTGTGCGACCTCTTTTAGAATCCAATGCTAAACTTCACGTTTACTGTATCCCTCGGACATTCACAGGGGCGATGAAACACAGTAATTGCATCGGAATTAAATACAAAAGGCACAATGTCGACTTGGGTACAAGAGGACAAACTCCACTTACTGTCTATCGTTTGAGCCTTTCCTGTGAGAACAGATTTAGATTCTGATGCACAACCGCATTTTTAGTGTATGGCTTGGACCTATACATTGACGTTGAAACACAGAAATTGGATCGGAATTAAATACAAATGGCACATTGTCGACATAAGTACAAAAGAGTAATTCTTCACACTGTCTAAGCTTAGACCCATTCCTGTGAGGCCAGTTTTAGATTCGGATGCTTCACTCCAGGTTTACTGTATCCCTTGGACCTTCTCATTGACGATCAAACACAGAAATTGCATCGAATTGAAATACAAAAGTCGCAATGCCGACAGAAGTACAACTAGACTGATTCTTGTTACTGTCTATGTATTGAGCCTTACCTGTGAGACCAGTTTTAGATTCCGATGCCTCACTGTAGTTTTTCTGTATCCCTTGGACCTTCACATTGACGATTAAACACAAAATTTGCATCGGAATGAAATACAAAAGGCACAATGGTGACTTAAGTACATGAAGACTCACTCTTCTTACTTTATATGTTGTGAGCCTTACCTATGAGACCAGTTTTAGATACCGATGCTTCACTTCAGGTTTGCTGTATCCATTTGACTTCCACATTGACTATGAAACACAGAAATTACATCGAAAGTAAATACAAAGGGCCCAATACCGTCTTAAGCACATGAGGACTGACTCTTATTACTGTCTATGCTTTGAGACGTTCCTGTGAGACCAGTTTTAGATTCCGATGCTTCACATCAGGTTTACTGTATCCCTTGGACCTTCACATTGACGATGAAACACAGAAATTGCATGGAAATCAAATACATAAAGCACAATGCCGACTTAAGTACAAGAAGCCTGACTCTTCTTAGTGTCTATGTTTTGAGCCTATCCAGTGAGACCCGATTTAGATTCCCATGATTCACATCACGTTTACTGTGTCCCTAGGACCTTCACATTGACGATGAAACACAGAAATTGCATCGGAATTAAATAAAAAAGACCAATGCTGACCTAAGTGCATGAAGACTGAGTCTTCTTACTGTCTACGTTTTAAGCCTTTCCTGTGAAACCAGTTTTAGATTCCGATGCTTCACTTCAAGTTTACTGTATCCCTTGGACCCTCACATTGACGATGAAACACATAAATTGCATCGGAACTAATTACAAAAGTCACAATGGCGACAGCAGTACAAGAAGACTGACTCTTGTTACTGTCTATGTTTTGAGCCTTTCCTGTGAAACCAGTTTTAGATTCCGATGCTTCTCTTCAGGTTTACTGTATCCCTTGGACATTCACATTGACGACGAAACACAGAAATTGCATCGGAATTAAATACAGAAGGCACATAGCCGACTTAAGTACAAGAAGACTGACTCTTCTTACTGTCTATGTTTTGAGCCATTCGTGTGAGAAAAGTTTTAGATTCCGGTGCTTCACCTCAGGTTTACTGTATCCCTTGGACTTTCATTTTGACGATGAAATACAGAAATTGCGTCGGAATTAAATACAAAACTCACAATGCCGACTTAAGTACAAGAAGACTGACCCCTCTTACTGTCTATGATTTGAGCTTTTCCTGTGACACCAGTTTTAGATTCTGATGCCTTACTCATTTTTACTGTAACCCGTGCACCTTCACATTGACGATGAAACACAGAAAGTGCTTCGGAATTGAATACAAAAGGTAAAAAGCCGACTTAAGTACAAGAATGCTGACTCTTCTTACTGTCTATATCTAGAGCCTTTCCTGTGGGTCCAGTTTTAGATTCCGATGCATCTCTTTAGGTTCACTGTATCGCTTGGACCTTCACTTTGACGATGGAACACAGAAATAGCATCGGAATTAAATACAAAAGGCACTATGCCGACTTAGGCACAAGTAGACTGACTCTTCTGACTGTCTTTGCTATGAGATGTTCCTGTGGGCTCGGTTTTTGATTCCGATGTTTCACTTCAATTTTACTGTATCCCCTGGACCTTCACATTGACGAAGAAACATAGAAATTGCATCGGAATTAAATACAAAAGGCGCAAGGCCGACAGAAGTACAAGAAGGCTGACTCTTGTTACTGTCTATGTTTTGAGCCTTTCCTGTGGGACCAGTTTTAGATTCCGATGCTTCACTTCAGGTTTACTGTATCCCTTGGACAGTCACATTGACGATGAAACACAGAAATTGCAACAGAATTAAATTCAAAAGACACAATTTCGACTTAGGAACAAGAGGACTGAATCTACTTACTGTCTATGGTGTGAGCCTTTCCTGGGAGACAGGTTTTAGATTCCGATGCACAGCTGCAGGTTCACTGTATCCCTTGGACCTTCACATTGACGTGGAAACACAGAAATTGGAACGGAATAAATTACAAAAGGCATAATGCCGACACAAGTACAAGAAGACCGACTCTTGCTACTGTCTATGTTTATTGCCTTCCTGTGAGACCAGTTTTAAATTCCGATGCTTCACATCAGGTAAACTGTAACCCTTTGACCTCCACATTGATTATGAATCACAGGAATTCCATCACAATTAAATACAAAAGGCACTATGCCAACTTAAGCACAAGATGACTGACTCGTCTTACTGTCTATGTTTTGAGGCTTTCCTGTGTCATTAGTTTTGATTCCGATGCTTCAATTCATGTTTACTGTATCCCTTGGACCATCACATTGACGATGAAACACAGAAATTGCATCGAAATTCAATACGAAAGGCACATATGCCGACTTAAGTACATGAGGACTTACTCTTAATACTTTATATGTTGTGAGCCTTACCTGTGAGTCCAGTTTTAGATACCGATGCTTCACTTCAGGTTTACTGTATCACTTTAACCCTCAAATTGACTATGACACTCAGAAATTGCATCGGAGTTAAATACAAAAGGCACAATGCCGACTTAAGCACAAGAAGACTGACTCTTCTTACTGTCTTTGTTTTGAGTCGTTCCTGTGAGACCAGTTTTAGATTCCGATGCTTCACTTCAATTTTACTGTATCCCTTGGACCTTCACATTGACGAAGAATCACAGAAATTGCATCGAAATTAAATACAAAAGGCACAATGCCGACTTCAGTACAAGAATACTGACACATTTTACTGTCTATGTTTTGTGCCTTTCCTGTGAGACCAGTTTTAGATTCCGATGTTTCACTTCAGGTTTACTGTGTCCCTTGGACGTTCACATTGACGATGAAACACAGAAATTGCATCAGAATTAAATACAAAAGGCACAATGCCGACTTAAGTACAAGAAGACTGACTCCTCTTACTCTCTATGTTTAGAGCCTTTCCTGTGAGACCGGTTTTAGTTTTCGATGCTTCTCTTGAGGTTTATTGTATCCCTTGAACCTTCACATAAACGATTAAACACAGAATTTGCATCGGAATTAAATACAAAGTGCACAATGCCGACTTAAGTACAAGGAGACTTACTCTTCCTACTGTCTATGCTTTGAGCCTTTCCTGTGAGACCAGTTTTTGATTCCGATGCTTCACTTCAGGTTTACAGTATCCCACGGACCTTCACATTGGCGATGAAACACAGAAATTGCATCGGAATGAAATACAAAAGGCACAATGCCGACTGAAGTGCATGAAGATATACTCTTCTTACTGTATATGCTTTGAGTCTTTCCTGTGAGACCAGTTTTAGATTCCGATGCTTCACTTCAGGTTTATTGTATCCCTTTGACCTTCACATTGTTTATGAAACAGAGAAATGGCATCGGAATTAATACAAAATTCACTATGCCAACTTAAGCACAAGAAGACTGACTCGTCCCACTGGCTATGTTTTGAGACTTTCCTGTGAGACCAGTCTTGATTCCGATGCTCCACTTCAGGTTTACTGTATCCCTTGGACCTTCACATTGACGATGAAGCACAGATATTGCATGGAAGTTAAATACAAAAGGCACAACGCTGACTTCAGCACAAGAAGACCGACTCTTCTTACTGTCTATGTTTTGGGCCTTTCTTGTGAGACCAGTTTTAGATTCCGACGCTTCACTTCACGATTACTGTATCCCTTGGACCTTCACATTGTCGATAAAACACAGAAATTGCATCGGAATGAAATACAAAAGGCACAATGCCGACTTAAGTACATAAGGACTCACTCTTCTTACTGTATATGTTGTGAGCCTTACCTGTGAGACCACTTTTATATTCCGATCCTTCACTTCAGGTTTAATGTATCCCTTGGACCATCACATAGACGATGAACCACAGAATTTGCATCGAAATTAAATACAAAACGCACAATGCCTATTTCAGTACAAGAAGTCTGACACTTCTTACTCTCTATGCTTTGAGCCCTTTATGTGGGACCAGTTTTAGATTCGGATGCCTCTCTTCTGGTTTACGGTATCCCTTGGACCTTCTCATTGACGACGAAACACAGAAATTGCATCAGAATTAAATACAAAAGTCACAATGCCGACTCAAGATCAAGAAGATTGACTCTTGTTACAGTCTATGATTTGAACCCTTCCTGTGAGACCAGTTTTAGATTCCAATGCTTCACTGCAGGTTTACAGTATCCCTTGGACCTTCACATTGACTGTGAAACAAAGTTATTGCATCGGAATTAAATTCAAAAGGCACAATGAAGACCTAAGCACAAGGAGACTGACGCTTATTACTGTCTATGCTTTGGGCCTTACCTGTGAGACCAGATTTAGTTTCCGATGCTTCACTTCAGGTTTACTGTGTCACTTGGACCTTCACATTGACGACGAAATAAGGATATTGCATCATAATTAAATACAAAAGGACCAATGAGGCCTTTAGTACATGAAGACTGACTCTACTTACTGTCTATGCTTTGAGCCGTTCCTGTGAGACCAGTTTTAGATTCCGATGTTTCACTTCAGGATAACTGTATCCCTTTGACCTCCACATTGTCGTTAAAACACATAAATTGCATTGGAATTAAATACAATAGGCACAATGCCGACCTAAACACAAGGAGACTGACTCCTCTTACTGTCTAAGTTTTGAGCCTTTCCTGTGAGACCAGATTTAGATTCCGATGCTTCACTTCAGGTTTACTGTGTCCCTTGGACCTTCACATTGACGATGAAACACAGAAATTGCATCGGAATTAAATACAAAAGGACCAATGCCGACTTAAGTACATGAAGACTGACCTCACTAACAGTCTATACTTTGAGCCTTTCCTGTGCGACCAGTTTTAGTCTCCGATGTTTCACTTCAGGTTCACTGTATCCCTTGGACCTTCACTTTGGCGATGAAACACAGAAATTGCATCGGAATTAAATACAAAAGGCACAGTGCAGACACAAGTACAAGTAGACTGACTCTTGTTACTGTCTATGTTTTGAGCCTTTCCTGTGAGACCAGTTTTTGATTCCGATCCTTCACTTCAGGTTTGCTGTATCCCTTGTACCTTCACATTGACGATGAAACACAGATATTGCATCGGAATTAAATACAAAAGGCTGACTCTTGTTACGGTCTATGTTTTGAGCCTTTCCTGAGAGACCAGTTTTTGATTCCGATCCTTCACTTCAGGTTTGCTGCATCCCTTGTTCCTTCACATTGACGATGAAACACAGAAATTGCATCGGAATTAAATACAAAGGGCACAATGCCGACTTAAGTACAAGAAGACTGACTCTTGTTACTGTCTATGATTTGAGCCGGTCCTTTGAGACCAGTTTTAGATTCCAATGCTTCACTTTATTATAATTGAATCACTTGGTCCTTCACATTGACGATGAAACACAGAAATTGCATCGGAATTAAGTACAAAAGGCACAATGCCGACTTAAGTACAAGTAGACTGACCCCTCTTACTGTCTATGTTTGAGCTTTTCCTGTGAGACCAGTTTTAGATTCCTATGCCCTACTTCATTTTTACTGTATCACTTGCACCTTCACATTCACGATGAAACACAGAAACTGCATCGGAATTAAATACAAAACGCACAATGCTGACTTAAGTATATGAAGACTGACTTTTCTTACTGTCTATGGTTTGAGCCATTCCTATGAGACAAGTTTTATATTCTGATGTTTCACTTCAGATTTAATGTATCCGTTGGACCTTCACATTGACGATGAAACACAGAAATTGCATCTGAATGAAATACAAAATTCACAATGCCGACTGAAGTGCATGAAGATTTACTCTTCTTACTGTATATGCTTTGAGTCTTTCCTGTGAGACCAGTTTTAGATTCCGATGCTTCACTTCAGGTTTATTGTATCCCATTGACTTTCACATTGTTTATGAAACACAGAAATGGCATCGGAATTAATACAAAATGCACTATGCCAACTTAAGCACAAGAAGACTGACTCGTCTCACTGGCTATGTTTTGAGACTTTCCTGTGAGACCAGTCTTGATTCCGATGCTCCACTTCAGGTTTACTGTATCCCTTGGACCTTCACATTGACGATGAAGCACAGATATTGCATGGAAGTTAAATACAAAAGGCACAATGCTGACTTCAGTACAAGAAGACCGACTCTTCTTACTGTCTATGTTTTGGGCCTTTCTTGTGAGACCAGTTTTAGATTCCGATGCTTCACTTCACGATTACTGTATCCCTTGGACCTTCACATTGTCGATGAAACACAGAAATTGCATCGGAATGAAATACAAAACGCACAATTCCGACTTAAGTACATAAGGACATACCCTTCTTACTGTATATGTTGTGAGCCTTATCTGTGAGACCACTTTTAGATTCCGATGCTTCACTTCAGGTTTACGGTATCCCTTTAACCTCCACATTGACTATGAAACACAGAAACTGCATCGGAATTAAATACAAAAGGCACATTGTTTTCTGAAGCACTAGAAGACTGACTCTTCTTACAGTCTATGTTTTGAGACTTTCCTGTGAGACCAGGTTTAGATTCCGGTGCGTCACTTCTGTTTAATGTATCCCTTGGACCATCACATAGACGATGAACCACAGAATTTGCATCGAAATTAAATACAAAACGCACAATGCCGATTTCAGTACAAGAAGTCTGACACTTCTTCCTCTCTATGCTTTGAGCCCTTTATGTGGGACCAGTTTTAGAATCGGATGCCTCTCTTCTGGTTTACGGTATCCCTTGGACCTTCTCATTGACGACGAAACACAGAAATTGCATCAGAATTAAATACAAAAGTCACAATGCCGACTCAAGTTCAAGAAGACTGACTCTTGTTACAGTCCATGATTCAAACCCTTCCTGTGGGTCCAGTTTTAGATTCCAATACTTCACTGCAGGTTTACAGTATCCCTTGGACCTTCACATTGACTATGAAACACAGATATTGCATCGGAATTAAATACAAAAGGCACAATGAAGACCTAAGCACAAGGAGACTGAAGCTTATTACTGTCTATGCTTTGAGCCTTACCTGTGAGACCAGATTTAGATTCCGATGCTTCGCTTCAGGTTTGCTATGTGACTTGGACCTTCACATTGACGATGAAATAAGGAAATTGCATCATAATTAAATACAAAAGGACCAATGAGGCCTTTAGTACATGAATACTGACTCTACTTACTGTCTATGCTTTGAGCCGTTCCTGTGAGACCAGATTTAGATTCCGATGCTTCACTTCAGGTTTACTGTGTCCCTTGGACATTCACATTGACGATGAATCACAGAAATTGCATCGGAATTAAATACAAAAGGACCAATGCCGACTCAAATTCAAGAAGACTGACTCTTGTTACAGTCTATGATTTGAACCCTTCCTGTGAGACCAGTTTTAGATTCCAATGCTTCACTGCAGGTTTACAGTATCCCTTGGACCTTCACATTGACTGTGAAACACAGATATTGCATCGGAATTAAATACAAAAGGCACAATGAAGACCTAAGCACAAGGAGACTGACGCTTATTACTGTCTATGCTTTGAGCCTTACCTGTGAGACCAGATTTAGTTTCCGATGCTTCACTTCAGGTTTACTGTGTCCCTTGGAACTTCACAATGACGATGAAACACAGAAATTGCATCGGAATTAAATACAAAAGGACCAATGCCGACTTAAGTACATGAAGACTGACCCCACTAACAGTCTATACTTTGAGCCTTTCCTGTGCGACCAGTTTTAGTCTCCGATGTTTCACTTCAGGTTCACTGTATCCCTTGGACCTTCACTTTGGCGATGAAACACAGAAATTGCATCGGAATTAAATATAAAAGGCTGACTCTTGTTACGGTCTATGTTTTGAGCCTTTCCTGAGAGACCAGTTTTTGATTCCGATCCTTCACTTCAGGTTTGCTGTATCCCTTGTTCCTTCACATTGACGATGAAACACAGAAATTGCATCGGAATTAAATACAAAGGGCACAATGCCGACTTAAGTACAAGAAGACTGACTCTTGTTACTGTCTATGTTTTGAGCCTTTCCTTTGAGACCAGTTTTAGATTCCAATGCATCACTTTATTATAACTGAATCACTTGGTCATCACATTGACGATGAAACACTAAAATTGCATCGGAATTAAGTACAAAAGCCACAATGCCGACTTAAGTACAAGTAGACTGACCCCTCTTACTGTCTATGTTTGAGCTTTTCCTGTGAGACCAGTTTTAGATTCCTATGCCCTACTTCACTTTTACTGTATCACTTGCACCTTCACATTCACGATGAAACACAGCAACTGCATCGGAATTAAATACAAAAGGCACAATGCTGACTTAAGTATATGAAGGCTGACTTTTCTTACTGTCTGTGGTTTGAGCCATTCCTGTGAGACAAGTTTTATATTCCGATCTTTCACTTCAGATTTACTGTATCCGTTGGAGCTTCACATTGACGAAGAAACACAGAAATTGCAGCGGAATTAAATACAAAAGGCACAATGCCGACTTAAGCACAAGAAGACTGACTCTTCTTACTGTCTTTGATTTGAGGCTTTCCTGTGAGACCAGTTTTAGATTCCGATGCCTCACTTCAGATTTGCTGTATCCCTTGGACCTTCACATTGACGATGAAGTACAGAAATTGCATCGGATTTAAATACAAAGGGCACAATGCCGACTTAAGTTTAAGAAGACTCACTCTTCTTACTGTCTATGCTTTGAGACTCTGCTGCGTGACCAGTTTTAGATTCCTATGCTTCACTTTAGGTTAACTGTATCCCTTGGACCTTCACATTGACAATGAAACACAGAAATTGCATCAGAATCACAGACAGAAGGAACTATGCCGACTTAAGTACAAGATGACTGACTCGTTCTTACTGTCTATGATTGGAGCCTTTCCTGTGAGACCTGTCTTTGTTTATGATGCTTCACTTCAGGTTTGCAGTATCCCTTGCACCTTCCCATTGACGATGAAACACAGAAATTGCATCGGAATTAAATACCAAAGCGCAATGCCGACAGAAGTACAAGAGGACTGACTCTTGTTCCTGTCTATGTTTGAGCCTTTCCTGTGAGACCAGTTTTAGATTCCGATGTCTCACTTCAGGTTTACCGTATCCCTTGGACATTCACATTGACGATGAAACACAGAAATTGCATCGGAATTAAATCCAAAAGGCACAATGCCGTCAAAAGTACAAGAAGACTGACTCTTCTTACTGTATACGTTTTGAGCCATTCCTGTGAGACTAGTTTTTGATTCCGATACTTCACTTCAGGTTTACTGTATCCCTTGGACCTTCACATTGACGATGAAACACAGAAATTGTATCGGAATGAAGTACAAACGCCACAACGCCGACCTAAGCATAAGGAGACTGACTATGAAACACAGATATTGCATCGGATTTAAATACAAAAGGCATAATGCCGACATAAGCACAAGAAGAATGACTCTTCTTACTGTCTACGTTAGAGCCTTTCCTGTGAGACTAGATTTAGATTCTGATGCTTCACTTCAGGTTGACTGTTTCCCTTGGAACTTCTCATTGACGATGAAACACATAAATTGCATCGGAATTAAATACAAAAGGCGCAATGCCGACAGAAGTACTAGTAGACTGCCTCTAGTTACTGTCTATGTTTTGAGCCTTTCCTGTGAGACCAGATTTAGATTCCGATGCATCACTTCAGGTTGACTGTATCCCTTGGACCTTCACATTGAGTATGAAACACAGAAATGTTATCGGTATTAAATACAAAAGGCACAATGCGGAATAAAGCACAAGGAGACTGACTCTTCTTACTGTCTACGATTTGAGCCTTTCCTGTGAGACCAGATTTAGATTCCGTTGCTTCACTTCAGGTTTACTGATTCCCTTGGACCTTCACATTGACGATGAAATACAGAAATTGCATCGGAATGAAATTCAAAAGGCACAATGCCGACTTAAGTACATGAGGATTTATTCTTCTTGCTGTATATGTTTTGAGCCTTTCCTGTGAGACCAGTTTTTGATTCCAATGCTTCACTTCAGGTTTACAGTATCCCTTGGACATTCACATTGATTATGAAACACAGAATTGCATCGGAATGAAATACAAAATGCACTATGCCAACTTAAGCACAAGAAGACTGACTCGTCTCACTATCTATGTTTTGTGACTTTCCTGTGAGACCAGTTTTTATTCCGAAGTTTAACTTCAGGTTTTTCTCTATCCCTTGGACCTTCACATTGACAATGAAACACAGAAATAGCATGTAAATTATATACAAAGGCACATTGCCGACTTCAGTACATGAGGACCGACACTTCTTACTGTCTATGATTTGAGCCTTTCCTGTGAGACCAGTTTTAGATTCCGATGCTTCACCTCACGATTACTGTATCCCTTGGACCTTCACATTGACGATGAAACACAGAAATCGCATCGGAATGATATACAAGGCACAATGCCGACTTACTCTTTTTACTGTATACGTTGTGAGCCTTACCTGTGAGACCAGTTTTAGATTCCGATGCTTCACCTCTGGTTTACTGCATCCCTTTCACCTCCACATTGACTCTGAAACACAGAAATTGCATCGGAATTAAATACAAATGGCACAATTCCGTGTTAAGCACAAGAAGATTAACTCTTATTACTGTCTATGTTTTGAGACGTTTTGTTAGACCAGTTTCAGATTCCGATGCTTCCCTTCAGGTTTACTGTATCCCTTGGAGCTTCACATAGACGATGAAACACAGATACCGCACCGAAATTAAATACATAAGGCACAATGCGGACTTCAGTACAAGAAGACTGACGCCTCTTACTGTCTATGTTTTGAGCCTATCCTGTGACACCAGTTTTAGATTCCGCTGCTTCACTTCAGGTTTACTGTATCCCTTGGACCTTCTCATTGACGATGAAACACAGAAATTGCAACGGAATTAGATACACTAGCGCAATGCCGACAGAAGTACAAGATGACTGACTCTTGTTTCTGTCTATGTATTGAGAATATCCTGTGAGACCAGTTTTAGATGCTGATGATTCACTTCAGGTTTACTGTATCGCTTGGACATTCACATTGACGACGAAACACAGAAATTGCATCGGAATTAAATAGAAAAGGCACAATGCCGACACAAGTACAAGAAGACTAACCATTCTTACTGTCTATGATTTGAACCTTTCTTGTGAGCCCAGTATTACATTCTGATGATTCACTTCACGTTTACTGTATCCCTTGCACCTTCACATTGACGATGAAACACAGAAAGTTCATCGGATTTAAATACAAAAGGCACAATGCCGGCTTAAGTACAAGGAGGCTGACTCTTCTTACTGTCTATGATTTGAACCTTGCCTGTGGGACCAGTTATAGATTCCGATGATTTATTTCAGGTTTACTGTATCCCTTGGACTTTCACATTGACGATGAAACACAGCAATTGCATCTGAATTAAATGCAAAAGGCACAATGCCGACATAAGTAGAAGAAGACTGACTCCTCTTACTGTCTATGATTTGAACTTTTCCTGTGAGTTCAGTTTCAGATTCCGATGCATTACATCATTTTTACTGTATCCCTTGCACCTGCACATTGACGATGAAACACAGAAAGTGCATCGGATTTAAATACAAAAGTCACAATGCCGACTTATATACTAGAGGACTGACTCTTAATACTGCCAATGTATTGAGCTTTTCCTGTGAGACCAGTTTTACATTCCGATGCTTCTTTTCAGTTTTACTGTATCCCTTGGACCTTCACATTGGCAATGAAACAGAGGTATTGCATCCGAATTAAATACAAATGGCACAATGTCGACCTAAGCACAACGAGACTGCCCCTACTTACTATCTATGTTTTGTGCCTAACCTGTCAGATCAGATTTAGATTCCGTTGCAACACTTCAGGTTTACTGTGTCCCTTGTACCTTCACATTGACGATGAAACACTGAAATTGCATCAGAATTAAATACAGAAGGCACCATGCCAACTTACGCACAAGAAGACTGACTCGTCTCACTGTCTATGTTTTGAGACTTTCCTGTGAGACCAGTTTTTATTCCGATGCTCCACTTCTGGCTTTTCTGTATCCCTTTCACCTTCAAATTGACGATGAAACTCACAAATTGCATGGAAATTAAATAGAAAGGCACAATGCCGACTTCAGTACAAGAAAACCGACTCTTCTTAATGTCTATGTTTTGAGCCTTTCCTGTGAGTCCAGTTTTAGATTCCGATGCTTTACTTCACTATTACTGTATCCCTTGGACCTTCACATTGACTATGAATCACAGAAATTGCATTGGAATTAAATACAAAAGAACCGAAGCCGACATAAGTACATGAAGTCAGACACTACTTACTGTCTACGTTTTGAGCCTTTCCTGTGAGACCAGTTTTAGATTCCGATGCTTTACTTCACGATTACTGTATCCCTTGGACCTTCACATTGACGATGAAACACAGAAATTGCATCGGAATGATATACAAAAGGCACAATGCCGACATAAGGACACGAAGACTTACTCTTTTTACTGTTTATGTTGTGAGCCTTACCTGTGAGACCAGTTTTAGATTCCGATGCTTCACTTCAGGTTTACTGTATCCCTTTGACCTCCACATTGACTCTGAAACACAGAAATTGCATCGGAATTAAATACACTGGGCACAATGCCGTCTTAAGCACAAGAAGACTAACTCTTATTACTGTCTATGTTTTGAGACGTTTTGTGAGACCAGTTTCAGATTCTGATGCTTCACTTCAGGTTTACTGTATCCCTTGGACCTTCACATTAACGATGAAACACAGAAACTGCACAGAAATTAAATACAAAAGGCACAATGCGGACTTCAGTACTAGAAGACTGACTCCTCTTACTGTCTATGTTTTGAGCCTATCCTGTGAGACCAGTTTTAGATTCCGCTGGTTCACTTCAGGTTTACAGAATCCCTTGGACCTTTTCATTGACGATGAAACACAGAAATTGCATCGGAATTAGATACAACAGTGCAATGCCGACAGAAGTACAAAATGACTGACTCTTGTTACTGTCTATGTTTTGAGCCTTTCCTGTGAGACCAGTTTTAGATGCTGATGATTCACTTCAGGTTTACTGTATCGCTTGGACATACACATTGACGACGAAACACAGAAATTGCATCGGAATTAAATAGAAAAGGCACAATGCCGACACAAGTACAAGAAGACTAACCCTTCTTACTGTCTATGATTTGAACCTTTCTTGTGAGCCTTGTATTACATTCTGATGATTCACTTCACGTTTACTGTATCCCTTGGACCTTCACATTGACGACGAAACACAGAAAGTGCATCGGATTTAAATACAAAAGGCACAATGCCGACTTAAGTACAAGAAGACTGACTCTTCTTACTGTCTATGTTATGAACCTATCCAGTGAGACAAGTTTTATATTCCGATGCTTCACTTCAGTTTTACTGTATCCCTTGGACCTTCACATTGACGATGAAACAAAGAAATTGCATCGGAATTAAATGCAAAAGGCACAATGCCGACAAAAGTAAAAGAAGACTGACTACTCTTATTGTCTATGATTTGAACTTTTCCTGTGGGACCAGTTTTAGATTCCGATGCCTTACTACATTTTTACCGTACCGCTTGCAATTTCACTTTGACGATGAAACACAGAAAGTGCATCGGAATTAAATTCAAAAGGACCAATGCCGACTTAAGTACAAGAAGAGTGACTCTTCTTACTAAGTATGTATAGGGCCATTCCTGTGAGACCAGTTTTTGATTCCGATGCTTCACTTCAGGTTTACTATATCCCTTGGACATTCACACTGACGATGAGACACAAAAATTGTTTCGCAATGAAATGCAAAAGGCACAATGCCAACTTAAGTACATGATGTCTTACTCTTCATACTATTAATGTTTTTAGCCTTTTCTGTGAGACCAATTTTAGATTCCGATGCTTCACTTCAGGTTTACTATATCCCTTGGACATTCACATTGATTATGGAACACAGAAATTGCATCGGAATTAAATACGAAAGCACTATGCCAACTTAAGAACAAGAAGACTGACTCGTCTCACTATCAATGCTTTGAGACGTTCCTGTGAGACCAGTTTTTATTCCGATGTTTCACTTCACGTTTCTCTGTATCCCTTGGACCTTCACGTTGACGATGAAACACAGAAATTGCATCGGAATGATATACAAAAGGCACTATGCCGACTTAAGTACAAGATGAATGACTCTTCTTACTGTCTATTATTTGAGGCCTTCATGTGAGACCAGGCTTAGTTACCGATGCTTCACTTCAGGTTTACTGTATCCCTTGCACCTTCACATTGACGATGAAACACAGAATTTGAATCGGAATTAAAATACAATTGTCACAATGCCGACTTAAGTACAAGAGGACTGATTCTACTTTCTGTCTATGATTTGAACCTTTCCTGTGAGACCAGTTTTAGATTTCGATGCTTCCCTTCAGGTATACTTTACCCTTTGGACATTCACATTGACGATGAAACACAGAAAGTTCATCGGATTTAAATACAAAAGGCACAATGCCGGCTTAAGTACAAGGAGACTGACTCTTCTTACTGTCTATGATTTGAACCTTGCCTGTGGGACCAGTTATAGATTCCGATGATTTATTTCAGGTTTACTGTATCCCTTGGACTTTGACATTGACGATGAAACACAGCAATTGAATCTGAATTAAATGCAAAGGGCACAATGCCGACATAAGTAAAAGAAGACTGACTCCTCTTACTGTCTATGATTTGAACTTTTCCTGTGAGACCGGTTTCAGATTCCGATGCATTACATCATTTTTACTGTATCCCTTGCACCTGCACATTGACGATGAAACACAGAAAGTGCATCGGAATTAAATACAAAAGGACCAATGCCGACTTAAGTACAAAAAGACTGACTCTTCTTACTGTCTATGATTTGAACCTTTCCTGTGAGACCAGTTTTAGATTCCGATGCTTCACTTCAGTTTTACTGTGTCTCTTGGACCTTCACATTGACGATGAAACACAGAAACTGCATCGGATTTGAATACAAAAGTCACAATGCCGACTTATAAGCTAGAGGACTGAATCTTCATACTGCCAATGGATTGAGCTTTTCCTGTGAGACCAGTTTTACATTCCGATGCTTCTTTTCAGGTTTACTGTATCCCTTGGACCATCACAGTGGCGATGAAACACAGGTATTGCATTCGAATTAAATACAAGAGGCTCAATGCCGAGTTAAGTACAAGAAGACTGACTCTTCTTACTGTCTACGTATTGAGCCTCTCCTGTGAGATCAGTTTTTTATTTCGATGCCTTACTTCAATTTTACTGTTTCCCTTGCACCTCCACATTGAGATGAAGCACAGAAACAGCATCGGAATTATATACAAAATGCTCAATGCCCACTTAAGGACAAGAAGACTGACTCTTCTTACTGTCAATGAATTGAAACTTTCGTGTGAGACCAATTTTCGATTCCGATTCTTCACCTCAGGTTTACTGTATCCCTTGGACCCCCACGATGACTATGAAACACAGAAATTGCTTCGGTATTGAATACAACAGCCACAATGTCGACCTAAGCACAACGAGACTGCCCCTACTTACTGTCTGTGTTTTGTGCCTAACCTGTGAGATCAGATTTAGATTCCGTTGCATCACTTCAGGTTTACTGTGTCCCTTGGACCTTCACATTGACGATGAAACACTGAAATTGCATCAGAATTAAATACAAAAGGCACCATGCCAACTTACGCACAAGAAGACTGACTCGTCTCACTGTCTATGTTTTGAGACTTTCCTGTGAGACCAGTTTTTATTCCGATGCTCCACTTCTGGTTTTTCTGTATCCCTTTCACCTTCAAATTGACGATGAAACTCAGAAATTGCATGGAAATTAAATACAAAGCACAATGCCGACTTCAGTACAAGAAAACCGACTCTTCTTAACGTCTATGTTTTGAGCCTTTCCTGTGAGTCCAGTTTTAGATTCCGATGCTTTACTTCACTATTACTGTATCCCTTGGACCTTCACATTGACGATGAAACACAGAAATTGCATCGGAATGATATACAAAAGGCACAATGCCGACTTAAGGACACGAAGACTTACTCTTTTTACTGTTTATGTTGTGAGCCTTACCTGTAAGACCAGTTTTAGATTCTGATGCTTCACTTCAGGTTTACTGTATCCCTTTGACCTCCACATTGACTCTGAAACACAGAAATTGCATCGGAATTAAATACACAGGGCACAATGCCGTCTTAAGCACAAGAAGACCAACTCTTATTACTGTCTATGTTTTGAGACGTTTTGTGAGACCAGTTTCAGATTCTGATGGCTCACTTCAGGTTTACTGTACCCCTTGGACCTTCACATTGACGATGAAACACAGAAACTGCACAGAAATTAAATACAAAAGGCACAATGCGGACTTCAGTACTAGAAGACTGACTCCTCTTACTGTCTATGTTTTGAGCCTATCCTGTGAGACCAGTTTTAGATTCCGCAGGTTCACTTTAGGTTTACTGAATCCCTTGGACCTTTTCATTGACGATGAAACACAGAAATTGCATCGGAATAAGATACAACAGTGCAATGCCGACAGAAGTACAAAATGACTGACTCTTGTTACTGTCTGTGTTTTGAGCCTTTCCTGTGAGACCAGTTTTAGATGCTGATGATTCACTTCAGGTTTACTGTATCGCTTGGACATTCACATTGACGACGAAACACAGAAATTGCATCGGAATTAAATGCAAAAGGCACAATGCCGACACAAGTACAAGAAGACTAACCCTTCTTACTGTCTTTGATTTGAACCTTTCTTGTGAGCCTTGTATTACATTCTGATGATTCACTTCACGTTTACTGTATCCCTTGGACCTTCACATTGACGACGAAACACAGAATGTGCATCGGAATTAAATGCAAAAGGCACAAAGCCGACATAAGTAAAAGAAGACTGACTTCTCTTACTGTCTATGATTTGAGCTTTTCCTGTGGGACCAGTTTTAGATTCCGATGCCTTACTTCATTTTTAACGTACCGCTTGCAATTTCACTTTGACGATGAAACACAGAAAGTGCATCGGAATTAAATTCAAAAGGACCAATGCCGACTTAAGTACAAGAAGACTGACTCTTCTAACTGTCTACGATTTGAACCTTTCCTGTGAGACAAGTTTTAGATTCCGATGCTTCACTTCAGTTTTATTGTATCCCTTGGACGTTCAGATTGAAGATGAAACACAGAAATTGCATCGGAATTAAATACAAGAGGCTCAATGCCGACTTAAGTACAAGAAGACTGACTCTTCTTACTAACTATGTATAGGGCCATTCCTGTGAGACCAGTTTTTGATTCCGATGCTTCACTTCAGGTTTACTGTATCCCTTGGACATTCACACTGACGATGAGACACAAACATTGTTTCGCAATGAAATGCAAAAGGCACAATGCCAACTTAAGAGCATGATGTCTTACTCTTCTTACTATTAATGTTTTTAGCCTTTTCTGTGAGACCAATTTTAGATTCCGATGCTTCACTTCAGGTTTACTATATCCCTTGAACATTCACATTGATTATGGAACACAGAAATTGCATCGGAATTAAATACGAAAGCACTATGCCAACTTAAGAACTAGAAGACTGACTCGTCTCACTATCAATGCTTTGAGATCTTCCTGTGAGACCAGTTTTTATTCCGATGTTTCACTTCAGGTGTCTCTGTATCCCTTGGACCTTCACGTTGACGATGAAACACAGAAATTGCATCGGAATGATATACAAAAGGCACTATGCCGACTTAAGTACAAGATGAATGACTCTTCTTACTGTCTATTATTTGAGCCCTTCATGTGAGACCAGGCTTAGTTACCGATGCTTCACATCAGGTTTACTGTATCCCTTGCACCTTCACATTGACGATGAAACACAGAATTTGAATCGGAATTAAAATACAATTGTCACAATGCCGTCTTAAGTACAAGAGGACTGATTCTACTTTCTGTCTATGATTTGAACCTTTCCTGTGAGACCAGTTTTAGATTTCGATGCTTCCCTTCAGGTATACTTTACCCTTTGGACATTCACATTGACGATGAAACACAGAAAGTTCATCGGATTTAAATACAAAAGGCACAATGCCGGCTTAAGTACAAGGAGACTGACTCTTCTTACTGTCTATGATTTGAACCTTGCCTGTGGGACCAGTTATAGATTCCGATGATTTATTTCAGGTTTACTGTATCCCTTGGACTTTCACATTGACGACGAAACACAGCAATTGCATCTTAATTAAATGCAAAAGGCACAATGCCGACATAAGTAAAAGAAGACTGACTCCTCTTACTGTCTATGATTTCAACTTTTCCTGTGAGACCAGTTTTAGATTCCGATGCATTACATCATCTTTACTGTATCCCATGCACCTGCACATTGACGATGAAACACAGAAAGTGCATCGGAATTAAATACAAAAGGCACCATGTCAACTTACGCACAAGAAGACTGACTCGTCTCACTGTCTATGTTTTGAGCTATTCCTGTGAGACCAGTTTTAGATGCTGATGATTCACTTCAGGTTTACTGTATCCCTTGGACATTCACGTTGACGACGAAACACAGAAATTGCATCGGAATTAAGTAGAAAAGGCACAATGCCGACACAAGTACAAGAAGACTAACCCTTCTTACTGTCTATGCTTTGAACCTTTCCTGTGAGACCAGTATTACACTCTGATGATTCACTTCACGTTTACTGTATTCCTTGGACCTTCACATTGACTATGAATCACAGAAATAGCATTGGAATTAAATACAAAGGAACCAAAGCCGACATAAGTACATGAAGACAGACACTACTTACTGTCTACATTTTGAGCCTTTCCTGTGAGACCAGTTTTAGGTTCCGATGTTTCACTTCAGTTTCACTGTATCCCTTGCACCTTCACATTGTCGATGAAACACAGAGATTGCATCGGAATTAAATGCAAAAGGCTCAATGCCGACACATGTACGAGTTGACTGACTCTTGTCGCTGTCTATGTTTTGAGTCTTTCCTGTGAGACCAGTTTTAGATTCCGATGCTTCACTTCAGGTTTACTGTATCCCTTGGACCTTCACATCGACGATGATACACAGAATTTGCACTGGAATTAAATACAAAGGGCACAATGCCGACTTAAGTACAAGAAGACTGACACTTGTTAGTGTCTATGTTTTGAACCTTTCCTGCGAGCCCAGTTTTAGATTCCGATGCTTCACTTCAGGTATACTGTTCCCTTTGGACATTCACATTGACGATGAAACACAGAAAGTGCATCGGATTTAAATACAAAAGGCACAATGCCGGCTTAAGTACAAGGAGACTGACTCTTCTTACTACCTATGATTTGAACCTTTCCTGTGAGACCAGTTATAGATTCCGATGATTTATTTCAGGTTTACTGTATCCCTTGGACTTTCACATTGACGACGAAACACAGCAATTGCATCTTAATTAAATGCAAAAGGCACAATGCCGACATAAGTAAAAGAAGACTGACTCCTCTTACTGTCTATGATTTCAACTTCTCCTGTGAGACCAGTTTTAGATTCCGATGCATTACATCATCTTTACTGTATCCCATGCACCTGCACATTGACGATGAAACACAGAAAGTGCAGCGGAATTAAATACAAAAGGACCAATGCCGACTTAAGTACAAAAAGACTGACTCTTCTTACTGTCTATGAATTGAACCTTTCCTGTGAGACCAGTTTTAGATTCCGATGCTTCACTTCAGTTTTACTGTATCTCTTGGACCTTCACATTGACTATGAAACACAGAAACTGCATCGGATTTGAATACAAAAGTCACAATGCCGACTTATATACTAGAGGACTGAATCTTCATACTGCCAATGTATTGAGCTTTTCCTGTGAGACCAGTTTTAGATTCCGATGCTTCACTTCAGTTTTACTGTATCCCTTGGACCTTCAGATTGGGGATGAAACACAGAAATTGCATCGGAATTAAGTACAAGAGGCTCAATGCCGACTTAAGTACAAGAAGACTGACTCTTCTTACTAACTATGTATAGAGCCATTCCTGTGAGACCAGTTTTTGATACCGATGCTTCACTTTAGGTTTACTGTATCCCTTGGACATTCACACTAACGATGAGACACAGAAATTGTTTCGCAATGAAATGCAAAAGGCACAATGCCAACTTGAGTACATGATGTCTTACTCTTCTTACTATTTATGTTTTTAGCCTTTCCTGTGAGACCAATTTTAGATTCCGATGCTTCACTTCAGGTTTACTGTATCCCTTGGACATTCACATTGATTATGAAACACAGAAATTGCATCGGAATTAAATACGAAAGCACTATGCCAACTTAAGAACAAGAAGACTGACTCGTCTCACTATCAATGTTTTGAGACCTTCCTGTGAGACCAGTTTTTATTCCGTTGTTTCACTTCAGGTTTCTCTGTATCCCTTAGACCTTCACGTTGACGATGAAACACAGAAATTGCATCGGAATGATATACAAAAGGCACTATGCCGACTTAAGTACAAGATGAATGACTCTTCTTACTGTCTATGATTTGAGCCTTTCATGTGAGACCAGGCTTAGTTACCGATGTTTCACTTCAGGTTTACTGTACCCCTTGGACCTTCACATTGACGATGAAACACAGAATTTGAATCGGAATTAAAATACAATTGTCACAATGCCGACTTAAGTACAAGAGGACTGATTCTACTTTCTGTGTGTGATTTGAACCTTTCCTGTTTGACCAGTTATAGATTCCGATGATTTACTTCAGGTTTACTGTATCCCTTGGACTTTCACATTGACGATGAAACACAGCAATTGCATCTGAATTAAATGCAAACGGCACAATGCCGACATAAGTAAAAGAAGACGGACTCCTCTTACTGTCTATGATTTGAACTTTTCCTGTGAGACCAGTTTTAGATTCCGATGCGTTACATAATTTTTACTGTATCCCATGCACTTGCACATTGACGATGAAACACAGAAAGTGCATCGGAATTAAATACAAAAAGACCAATGCCGACTTAAGTACAAAAAGACTGACTCTTCTTACTGTCTATTATTTGAACCTTTTCTGTGAGACCAGTTTTAGATTCCGATGCTTCGCTTCAGTTTTACTGTATCTCTTGGACCTTCACATTGACGATGAAACACAGAAACTGCATCGGATTTGGATACAAAAGTCACAATGCCGACTTATATACTAGAGGACTGAATCTTCATACTGCCAATGGATTGAGCTTTTCCTGTGAGACCAGTTTTACATTCCGATGCTTCTTTTCAGGTTTACTGTATCCCTTGGACCTTCACAGTGGCGATGAAACACAGGTATTGCATTCGAATTAAATACAAGAGGCTCAATGCCGACCTAAGTACAAGATGACTGACTCTTCTTACTGTCTACGTATTGAGCCTTTCCTGTGAGACCAGTTTTTGATATCCATGCCATACTTCAATTTTACTGTATCCCTTACACCACCACATTGAGATGAAACACAGAAACAGCATCGGAATTAAATACAAAATGCTCAATGCCCACTTAAGGACAAGAAGACTGACTCTTCTTACTGTCAATGAATTGAATCTTTCGTGTGAGACCAATTTTCGATTCCGATTCTGCACCTCAGGTTTACTGTATCCCTTGGACCCCACGATGACTATGAAACACAGAAATTGCTTCGGTATTGAATACAACAGGCACAATGCCGACCTATGCACAACGAGACTGCCCCTACTTACTGTCTATGTTATGTGCCTAACCTGAGAGATCAGATTTAGATTCCGTTGCATCACTTCAGGTTTACTGTGTCCCTTGGACCTTCACATTGACGATGAAACACTGAAATTGCATCAGAATTAAATACAAAAGGCACCATGCCAACTTACCCACAAGAAGACTGACTCGTCTCACTATCTACGTTTTGAGACTTTCCTGTGAGACCAGTTTTTATTCCGATGCTTCACTTCTGGTTTTTCTGTATCCCTTTCACATTCAAATTGACGATGAAACTCAGAAATTTCATGGAAATTATATACAAAGGCACAATGCCGACTTCAGTACAAGAAAACCGACTCTTCTTACTATCTATTTATTGAGCTTTTCCCTTGAGACCAGTTTTAGATTCCGATGCTTTACTTCACGATTACTGTATCCCTTGGACCTACACATTGACGGTGAAACACAGAAATTGCATCGGAATTAAGGGGCTCCGGAAAGGCCCAAAATCATGAAAAGTTCAATTTTTACTTTTTAGCGTTTGTTGAATCTGCAGACTATTACCATTTAATAGATTTATAATTATTTCTGTTTCGAATACGACAACTATTTTCAAATTAATTTTGAAATTTGTTCTACATGGGCGTGACCCGCTGTGGCGCTGTTAAACTGCTGTCAAATGGTGTTATTATTAACGTCCGTGTTCATCAGTTACATTTTAGTGATGTGAGATAAAGTATGTGTTGTGGCTAAGCTGTGATGGTTCAATATATATCGCTGGAGTGATTGTCGATTGTTTCATGTTTATTTACTCTGTCATTGTCTCGAAAATATTCGTAATTAATTCTGTTTCTTGAGTCTCTGTTTTGTTGAAGTATAAGAATGAGTAAAAGTAAAGTTATTAGAAATCCTCCGAAGGCTTTTAAGAAAAGGAGAAATGTTGGAAAGCCAAAGGTATGTGTTATTACTGTAAACAATAAAGACAATAACCAAGTTATTGAACCTAACCTCTCAAGTACACCTGCCCATAGCAGTCAAATTAGGAAAGAAAATACTTCACAGAAGAAGCTTGGTTCAATGAGTGAAAACTGTGAATGTTTTATGGTCGAATCGGATGTGAATGAAATATTTGATATGTCGGTTCTCAAAGGAATTATTTCATACTGTGTAAGATGTATTCATTGTAGTGAAGTTGGTCTGGAACTCTCCATAATAAAGCACGTAGGACTTGCTAGTGAAATACAACTGAAATGTGATAAGTGTTCATACATGACCACCTTTTGGAACAGTGTTGCAGTAACTGCAACTGAAGAAAATGATAGCACAATCTACGAACACAACAACGAGCGATGCTTGCTTTAGACAAGGGACGCCTTCGGGCTGCAGACAGGGCTGTAAAGAGTCTAGAAATACAAGCAAGAGTAAACGGGAGGAGGAACAAGAGGAATCTGGAGTGGGAGTTTGCAGAGGATGAAGATAATCCATCCAATGGACCTGGAATAAACTAAAAAGTTAATCCAATCTTTGTCGCTCGATTTCCTAAACTTTTACTTTCTCATACTAATTACATGTTTTCTAAGGATCTTCCAAACATATTTGTTTACACAGTACCATCTGCATAATTTAACACAGCCTTTTTCCAAAATACTGTATATTTTTGAATACATAACTAAAAAATTCCAAAAATGTTGTGAATTTTCATTACAATTAAAAAAAATCATCTTTAATAACTGAACTAAAATATTGTAAAATCCCTGTGATAAGTTGTAGCCCATATTCCAATAAATAATCTATAAAAAGTTCAACTTCCTACCTCAAATACTTTGTGAGGAAAGATGTAATTTATAAGTATTATTTTAACATTGCAAGTTTAGGGCGTTCCGGAGCCACTTAAATACAAAAGGAACAATGCCGACTTAAGTACAAGAGGACTGACTCTACTTGCTGTCTATGTTTGAGCCTTTCCTGTGAGACGAGTCCTAGATTCTGATGCTCAACTTCAGGTATACTGCATCCCTTGAATCTTCACTTTGACGATGAAACACAGAAATTGAATGGGAATTAAATCCAAAAGGCACATTGCGACTTAAGTACAAGAGGACTGACTCCTCTTACTGTCTATGGTTTGAGCCTTTCCTGTGTCATCAGTTTTAGATTCCAATGCACCACCGCAGGTTTACTGTATCCCTTGGAAATTCACATTGAGGATGAAACTCAAATATTGCATCGGAATTAAATACAAGAGGCACAATTCCGACTTAAGTAAAAGAAGTCTGACTCATCCAACCGTTTATGTTTTGAGTCTTTACTGTGAAACCTGTTTTACATTCCGATGCTTCACTTCAGGTTTACTGTATCCCTTGGACCTTCACATTGCCGATGAAACACAGAAATTGCATCGGAATTAAATACAAAAGGCCCAATGCCGACTTAAGTGCAAGAAGAGTGACTCTACATACTGACAATGTTTTGAGCCTTTCCTGGGATGCCACATTTCAGATTCCGATGCTTCACTTACGGTTTACTGTATCCCTAGGACCTTCACATTGACGATGAAACACAGAAATTGCATCGGCATTAAATACAAAATGCACAATGCCGACTTAAGTACAAAAAGACTGACTCTTCTTACTGTCTATGTTTTGAGCCTCTCCAGTGAGACCGGTTTTAGATTCCGATGCTTCACTTCCGGTTTACTATATCCCTTGGACCTTCACATTGACGATGAAACACAGAATTTGCATCGCAATTATATACAAAAAACACAACGCCGTCTTAAGTACAAGAAGACTGACACTTCTTACTCCCTATGCTTTGAGAATTTCCTGTGATACCAGTTTTAGATTCCGATGCTTCACTTCAGGTTTACTGTATCCCTTGGATCTTCACATTGACGATGAAACACAAAAATTGCATAGGAATAAAATACAAAATTCACAATGCCAACTTCAGTACAAGTGGACTGTCACTTCCTACAGTCTATGATTTGAGCCTTTCCTGTGAAAACAGTTTTAGATTCCGATGCTTCCCATCAGGTTTACTGAATCCCTTGGAACCTCACATTGACGATGAAACACAAAAATTGAATTGAAATTAAATACAAAATGCACAATGCTGACGTAAGCACAAGAAGACTGACTCTTCCTACTGCCTATGTTTTGAGCCTCCCCAGTGAGACCAGTTTTAGAATCCGATGCTGTACTTCCGGTTTACTGTATCCCTTGAACCTTGACATTGACGATGAAAGACAGAAATTGCATCAGAATTAAATACAGAAGGCACAATACCGACATAAGTGCAAGAAAAATGACTCTAATTACTGCCAATAATTTGAGCCTTTCCTGTGAGACCAGTTTTAGCTTATGATGATTCACTTCAGGTTTCCTGTATCCCTTGGATCTTCACATTGACGATGAAACACAGAAATTTCATCTGAATTAAAAACAAAAGGCACATGCCGACTTATTTACAAGAAGACTGACTTTTCTTACTGTCTATGTTTTGAGCCTTATCCGTGAGACCACTATTAGAATCCGGTGGTTCAATTTAGGTGTACTGCATCCCTTGGACCTTCACATTGACGATGAATCACAGAAATTGCATCGGAATTAAGTACAAAACGTACACTGCCGACTTCAGTACAAGAAGACTGACTCTTCTTACTGTCTATGTTTTGAAACTTCCCCGTGAGGCCAGTTTTAGATTCCGATGCTTAACATCAGGTTAACTGTATGCTTTGGACCTTCACATTGACGATGAAACACAGACATTGCATCGGAATTAAATACAAAACGCACAATTCCGACTTAAGTACAAGAAGACTGTCTCTTCTGACCGTTTATGTTTGAGTCTTTCCTGTGAGACCAGTTTTAGTTTCCGGTGCTTCAGTTCAGGTTTACTGTATCCCTTGGACCTTCAGATTGACGATGAAACACAGAAATTGCATCGGAATTAAATACAAAAGGCACAATGCTGACGTAAGTACAAGATGACTTACTTTTCTTACTGTCTATGTTTTGAGCCTTTCCTGTGAGGCCAGTTTTGGTTTCCGATGCTTTACTTCAGGTTTACTGTATCCCCTGGACATCCACATTGACGATGAAACACAGGATTTGCATCGGAATTAAATACAAGAGGCACAATGCCTACTTAACTAGAAGAAGAGTGCCTTTTTTTACTGTCTATGTTTTGAGGCTTTCCTCTAAGACCAGTTTTAGATTCCGATGCTACACATCAGGTTTACTGAATCCCTTGGACCTTCACATTGACGATGAAACACAGAAATTTTATTAAAATTAAATACAAAAGGCACAATGCCGACTTAAGTACAAGAAGACTGACTGTTCTTACAGTCTGTGCTAGGAGCCTTTCCTGTGAGTCCAGTTTTAGATTCGGCTGCGTCACTGCAGATGTACTGTATCCCTTGGACCTTCACATTGACGATGAAACACAGAAATTGCATCGGAATTAAATACAAAAGGCAAAATACCGATTCATGTATAAGATGACTGACTCATCTTACTGTCTTTGCTTTGAGCCTTTTATGTGAGACCTGTTTTACATTACAATGCTTCGCTTCAGGTCGACTGTATCCCTTGTACCTTCACATTGACGACGATACACAGAACTTGCATCGCATTATATACAAAAGGCACAATGGCGACTTAAGTAAAAGAAGACTGCCTCTACTTACTGTCTATGTCTCGAGCCTTTCCTGTGAGTCCAGTTTTAGATTCCGATGCCTCCCTTTAGGTTTACTGTGCCCTTGGACCTTCACTTTGACGTTGAAACACAGAAATTGCATCGGAATTAAATACAAAAGGGCCACTGCTGACTAAAGTACTTGAATACTGACTCTTCTTACTGTCTATGTTTGAGCGTTTCCTGTGAGACAAGTAATAGATTCCGATGCTTCACTTCAGGTTTACTGTATCCCTTGGCCCTTCACATTGACGATGAAACACAGAAATTGCATCGGAATTAAAAACAAAATGCCGTAATGCCCACACAAGTACAATAATACTGACTGTTGTTACTGTCTATGTTATGAGCCTTGCCTGTGAGACCAGTTTTAGATTCCGATGCTTCACTTCAGGTTTGCTGTATCCCTTGGATCTTCATATTGACGATGAAACACAGAAATTGGATCGGAATTTAAAATAAATGACGACTTAGGTACAAGAGATCTGACTCTACCTACTCTCTATCATTTGTCACTTTTCTGTGAGACCAGTTTTAGATTTCGATGCACAACTGCAGGTTTACTATATCCCTTGAACCTTCAGATTGACGATGATACACAGAAATTGCATCGGAATTAAAATCAGAAGGCACAATGCCGACTTAAGTACAAGAAGACTGACTCTTGTTACTGTCTATGTACTGAGCTTTACCTGTGCGACCAGTTTTAGATTCAAATAATTCCTTTAAAGTGTAGTGTGCCTCTGGGACTTTCACATTGACGATGAAACACAGAAATTCCATCAAAATTAAATACAAAATGCACAATGCCGGCTTAGGTACAATTAGACTGACTCTTCTTTCCGCCTATGTTTTGAGCCTTTTTTGTGAGACCAGTTTTAGATCCCGATGCTTCACTTCAGGTTTATTGTATCTCTTGGACCTATACAAACACGATGAAACACAGAAAGTGCATCGGAAATAAATACAAAAGGCACAATGCCGACACAAGTACAAGAAGACTGACTCTTCTTACTGTCTATGGTTTGAGCCATTCCTGCAAGACGAGATTTATATTCCGATCTTTCACTTCAGATTTACTGTATCCCTTGGACCTTCACATTGTCGATGAAACACAAATATTGCATGGGAATTAAATACAATAGGACCAATGCCGACTTTAGTACATGAACACTGACTCTTCTTACTGTCTATGTTTTGAGGCTTTCCTGTTAGACCAGTTTTAGATTCCAATGCTTCCCTTCAGGTTTACAGTATCCGTTGGACCGTCACATTGACGATGAAACACAGAAATTGAATTGAATTAAATACAAAAGGCACAAGGCCAACTTAAGTACAAGAAGACTGACTCATCTTACTGTCTATGTTTTAGCGTTTCCAGTGAGACCTGTTTTAGATTCCGATGCTTCACTTTAGGTTTACTGTATCCCTTAAGCCTTCACATTGACGATGATACACAGAATTTGCATCGGTTTTAAATACAAAGTGCATAATGCCGACTTGAGTACAAGAGGACTGATTCTACTTTCTGTCTATGATTTGATCCTTTCCTGTGAGACCAGTTTTAGTTTCCGATGCTTCACTTTAGGCATACTGTATCCCTTGGACCTTCACATTGACAATGAAACACAGAAAATGCAACGGAATTAAATACAAAAGCACAATGGCAACTTGAGTACAAGAAGACTGACTCCTCTTACTGTCTATGTTTTGAGCCTTTCCTGAGTGACCAGTTTTAGATTCCGATGCACCATTTGAGGTTTACTATTCTCCTTGTACTTTCACATTGACAATGAAACACAGAAATTGCATCGGAATTAAATACAAAAGGCCGAAAGCAGACTTAAGTACTAGTAGACTGACTCTTCTTACTGTCTATGATTTGAGCTTTTCCTGTGAGACCAGTTTTAAATTCCGATGTTTTACTTCAGGTTTAGTGTATCCCTTGCACCTTCAAAATGACGATGAAACACAGATATTGCATCGGAATTAAATACAAAAGGCACAATGCTGGCTTAAGTATAAGAAGACTGACACTTCTTACTGTATATGATTTGAGCCATTCCTGTGAGACCAGTTTTAGGTTGCGATGTAATTTCCGTGCTTAATCGTCAATGTCATACAGTAAACCTGAAGTGAAGCATCGGAATCTAATCCTGGTCTCACAGGAAAGGCTCAAAACGTAGGAAGTAAGAAGATTCAGTCCTCTTGTACTTAAGTCGTCATTTTGCCTTTTGTATTTAATTCCGATAAAAATTCTGTGTTTCATTGTCAATGTGAAGGTTCAAGGGATCCGGTGTACCTAACGTGAAGCAGCGGAATCTAAAACTGGACTCACAGGAAAGGCTCATATCATAGACAGTAAGTTGAGTCAGTAATGTTGTACTTAAGTCGGCATGGTGCCTTTTGTATTTAATTCCGATGCAATTGCTGTGTTTCAACGTCAATGTGAAGGTCCAAGTAATACAGTAAATATGCAGTGAAGCATCGGAATCAAAAACTGGTCTCACAGGAAAGGTTCAAAATTTAGACAGTAAGAAGAGTCAGTCTTCTTGTACTTAAGTCGGCATTGTGCCTTTTGAATTTCATTGCGATGCAATTACAGTGTTTCGTCGTCAGTGTGAAGGTCCAAGTGATACAGTAAATATGAAGTGAAGCATCGGTATCTAAAACTGGTCTCACAGGAAAGGCTCACACCATAGACAGTCCCGGCGAGGTCAGGGAGTTTCTCTGCCTCGTGATGACTGGGTGTTGCGTGTTGTCCTTAGGCTAGTTAGGGTTGAGTAGTTCTAAGTTCTAGGGGACTGATGTCCATAGATGCTATGTCCCATAGTGCTCAGAGCCATTTGAAACACTTTGAGCCATAGACAGTAAGATGAGTCACTCTTCTTGTACTTAATACGGCATTGTGCCTTTTGTATTTAATTCCGATGCAATTTCGGTGTTTCATCGTCAATGTGAAGGTCCAAATGGTACATTAATCTAAAGTGAAGCATCGGAATCTGAAACATGTCTCACAGGAAAGGCCCAATACTTAGACAGTAAGAAGAGTCAGTCATCTTGGACTTGAGTCGGCATTGTGCATTTTGTATTTAATTATGATGCAATTTCTGCAGTTCATCGTCAATGTGAATGTCCAAAGAATACAGTGAAAAAGAAGTGAAACATCAAAATTAAAAACTGGTCTCTCAGGAAAAGCTCAATACATATACAGTAACAAGAGTCAATCCTGTTTTACTTAAGCCGGCATTGTGCCTTTTGTATTTAATTCCGATGCTAATTCTGTGTTTCATCATCAATATGAAGGTCCAAGGAATACAGTAAACCCTAAGTGATGCATCGGAATCAAACACTGCCCTCCCAGGAAAGACTCGTAACATCGAGAGTAAGAAGAGTAAATCATCTTGTACTTAAGTCGACATTATGGCTTTTGTATGTAATTCCGATGCAATTGCTGTGCTTCATTATCAATGTGAAGGTCTGAGGGATACAGTAAACCTGAAGTTGAGCAACGGAATCTAAAACTGGTCTCACAAGAAAGGCTCAAAACATAGACAGTAAGAAGAATCAGCCCAATTGTACATAAGCAGGCATTGTGCCTTTTTATTTAATTCGATGCGATTTCTGTGTTTCATCATCAATGTGAAGATCCAAGGGATATACTGAACCTCAAGTGAAGTTTCGGAATCTAAAACTGGTCTCACAGGATAGGCTCAAAACATAGACAGTAAGAAGAGTCAGTCTTCTTGTACTTAAGTCGTCAATGTGCCTTTTGTATTTAATTCCGATGCAATTTCTGTGTTTCATCGTCAATGTGAAAGTCCCATTGATACAGTAAACCTGAAGTGAAGCATCGGAATCAAACACTGGTCTCCCAGGAAAGGCTCACACCATATACAGTAACAAGTGTCAATCTTCTTGCACTTGAGTCGACATTGTGGCTTTTGTATATAATTCCGATGAAATTTCTGTGTTTCATCATCAATCTGAAGGTCCAAGGGATACAGTATACCTGAAATTAGGCATCGGAATCTAAAACTGGTCTCACAGGAATGGCTCACAACGTAGACAATAAGAAGACCAGTCCTATTGTACTTATGTCGTCATTTTGCCATTTGTATTAAATTCCGATGTAATTTCTGTGCTTCACCGTCAATGTGAAGGTCCAAGGAATACTGTAAACCTGAAATGAAGCATCGGAATCAGATTCCGATCTCACAGGAAAGGCTCAAAACACAGACAGTAGGACGTGTCAGTCTTCTTGTTCATAATTCGGCACTGTGTCTTTTGTATTTAATTCCATTGCAATTTCTGTGATTCATCGTCAATGTAAAGGTCCAAGGGATACGGTAAAACTTACGTGTAACATCCGAATCTAAAACTTGTCTCACACTAAACGCTAATAACATAGACAGTGAGTAGAGTTAGTCGCCTTGTACTTAGGTCGGCATTGTTCCTTTTGTATTTAATTCCGATGCAATTTCTATATTTCATCGTCAATGTGAAGGTCCAAGGGATACAGTAAATCTGAAGTGAAGTAACGGAATCAAAAACTGGTCTCACAGGAAAGGATCAAATTATAGACAATAAGAAGAGTCAGTCTTCTTGTACTTAAGTCGGCATTGTGCCTTTTGGATTGAATTGCGATGCAATTACAGTTTTTCGTCGTCAATGTGAAGGTCCAAATCTTAGAGTAAACATTAAGTGAAACATCGGAATCTAAAACTGGTCTCACAGGAAAGGCTCAAATCATAGACAGTAAGTAGAGCCAGTCCTTTTGTACTTACGTCGGCATTGTGCCTTTTGTATGTAACTCCAATGCAATTTCTGTGTTCTTCGTCAATGTGAAGGTCCAAGGGACATAGTAAACCGGAAGAGAAGCATCGGAATCTAAAACTGGTCTCACAGGATAGTGTCAAATCATAGTCAGTAAGAAGAGTCACCCTTCTTGCACTGAGTGGGCATTGTGCTTTTCGTATTTAATTTCGATGCAATTTCCGGGTTTCATCGCCAATGAGAAGGTCCAAGGGATACAGTAAACCAGAAGTAAAGCATCGGAATCTGAAACTGGACTCACAGGAAAGGCTGAAAACATAGACAGTAAGAAGAGACAGTCTTCTTGTACTTCAGATGGCATTGTGTTTTGAATTTAATTGCGATGCAATTACAGAGTTTCGTCGTCTATGTGAATGTTCAAGTGATACAGTAAACATTAAGTGAAGCATCGTAATCTAAAACTGGTCTCACAGGAAAGGCTCAAATCATAGACACTAAGAATAGTCAGTCATCTTGTACTTACACCGGCTTTGTGCCTTTGTATTTAATTCCGATGCAATCTCTGTGTTTCATTGTCAATGTGAAGGTCCAAGGGATCCGGTGAACCTAACGTGAAGCAGCGGAATCTAAAACTGGACTCACAGGAAAGGCTCATATCATAGACAGTAAGTTGAGTCAGTCCTGTTGTACTTAAGTCGGCATTGTGCCTTTTGTATTTAATTCCGATGCAATTTCTGTGTTTCATCGTCAATGTGATGGTCCAAGGGATCCAGTAAACCCGCAGTTGTACATAGATATCTAAAACCGGACTTACAGGAAAGGCTCAAAACATAGAGAGTAAGAAGAGTCAGTCTTCGTGTACTTAGGTCGCCATTGTGCTTTTGTATTTTTTTCCGATGCAATTTCTGTGTTTCATCGTCAATGTGAAGGTCCAAGGGATACAGTAAAATTGAAGTGAAGCTTCGGAATCTCAAACTGGTCTCTCTGGAAAGGCTCAAAGCATTGACAGTAAGAAAGGTCAGTCCTCTTGTACTTAAGTCAGCATTGTGCCTTTTGAATTTAATTCCGATGCACATTCTATGTTTCATCGTCTATGTGAAGGTCCAAGTGATGCAGTAAACATTAAGTGAAGCACCGGAATCTAAAACGGGTCTCAGAGGAAAGGCTCAAATCATACACAGTAAGTAGAGGCAGTCCTCTTGTACTTAAGTCGTCATTGTGCCGTTTGTATTTAATTCCGATGCAATTTCTGTGTTTAATCGTCAATGCGTAGGTCCGAGTGATACTGTAAGCCTGAAGTGAAGCATCGGAATCTAAAACTGGTCTCACAGGAAAGGCTCAAATCAAAGACACTAAGAATAGTCAGTCATCTTGTACTTACGCCGGCTTTGTGCCTTTGTATTTAATTCCGATGCAATCTCTGTGTTTCATTGTCAATGTGAAGGTCCAAGGGATCCGGTGAACCTAACGTGAAGCAGCGGAATCTAAAACTGGACTCACAAGAAAGGCTCATATCATAGACAGTAAGTTGAGTCAGTCCTGTTGTACTTAAGTCGGCATTGTGCCTTTTGTATTTAATTCCGATGCAATTTCTGTATTTCATCGTCAATCTGAAGGTCCGAAGGACACAGTAAACCTGTAGTGAAACATCGGAATCTGACACTTGACTCACAGGAAAGGCTCAAACATGGACAGTAAAAAGAGTAAGTATTCTTGTACTTAATTCGGCATTGTGCCTTTTGCATTTAATTCCGATGCAATTTCCGTGCTTTATCGTCAATGTCATACAGTAAACGTGATGTGAAGCATCGGAATCTAAACCTGGTCTCACAGGAAAAGCTCAAAACGTAGACACTTTGAAGTGTCAGTCTTCTTGTACTTAAGTCGGCAGTGTGCCTTTTGTAATTAATTCCAATGCTATTGCAGTTTCATTCGTAAATGTGAAGCTCCAAGCGTTACAGTAAACCTGAAGTGAAGCATCGGAATCTCAAACTGGTCTCACAGGAATGGCCCAAAACATAATCAGTAACAAGAGTCATTCATCTTGTACTTCAGATGTCATTGTGCCTTTTGTATTTAATTCCAATGCAGTTTCTGTGTTTCTTCGGTGATGTGAAGGTCCAAGAGATACAGTTAATCTGAAGCGAAGCATCGGAATCAAAAACTGGTCTCACAGGAATGGTTCAAAATTTAGACAGTAAGAGGAGTCAGTCTTCTTGTACTTAAGTCGGCATTGTGCCTTTTGTATTTAATTCCGATGCCATTTCTGTGTTTCACCGTCAATGTGAAGGTCCAAGGGATACAGTAAACCTGAAGTGGAGCATCGGAATCAAAAACAGGTCTCACAGAAAGGGCTCAAAACATAGACTACAAGAAGAGTCACTCTTCTTGTACTTAAGTCGGCATTGTGCCTTTTGTATTTAATTCCGATGCAATATCTGTGATTCATCGTCAATGTGACGGTCCAAGGGTTACGGTAAACATGAAGTGAAACATCGGAATGAAAATCTGGTCTCACAGGAAGGGCTCAAAGCATAGACAGTAAGAAGAGTCAGTCTTCTTGAAGTTAAGTCGGCATTGTGTCTTATGTATTTAATTCCGATGCTATTTCTGTGTTTCATCGTCAATGTGAACGTCAAAGGCATACGGCAAACTTTACGTGAAGCAGCGGAAACTAAAACTGGTCTCACAGGAAAGGCTCAAATCATAGACAGTAAGGAAAGTCAGTCTTCTTGTACTTAATTCGGCATTGCGCCTTTTGAATTTAATACCGATACAATTACAGAGTTTCGTCGTCAGTGTGAAGGTCCAAGTGATACAGTAATCATTAAGTAAAGCCTCAGAATCTAAAACTGGTCTCACAGGAAAGGCTCAAATCATAGACAGTAAGTAGAGTCAGTCGTCTTGTACTTAAGTCGGCATTGTGCCTTTTGTATCTAATTCCGATGCGATTTCTGTGTTTCATCGTCAATGTGAAGGTCCAAGGGATACAGTAAACATGAAGTGAAGCATCGGAATCAAAAACTGGTGTTTTAGGGAAGGCTCAAAACATAGTCAATAAGATGAGTCAGTCTTCTTGTACTTAGGTCTGCATTGTGCCATTTGTATATTATTTCGATTCAACTTCTGTGATTCATCGTCAATGTGACAGTCCGAGGGATACAGTGAACTTGAAGTGAAGCATCGGAATCTAAATCTGGTCTAACAGGAAAGGCTCAAATCATAGACAGTAAGAAGAGTCACTCTTCTTGTACCTAGGTCGGCATTGTGCCTTTTGTAGTTAATTCTGATGCAATTTCTGTGATTCATCGTCAGTGTGAAGGTCCAAGGGATACACTAAACCTGAAGTGAAGCACCGGAATCAAAAACTGATCACACATGGAAGGCTCAAATCATAGACGGTAGGAAGAGTCCGTCATCTTGTACTTAAGTCGGCATTGTGCCCCTTGAATTTAAATCCGATGCAATTTCTGTGTCTCATAGTCAATGTGAAGCTCCAAGTGATACAGTAAACAGTAAGTCAAGCGTCGGAATCTAAATCTGGTCTCAGAGGAAAGGCTCATAACATACACAGTAAGAAGAGTCAGTCTTCCTGTACTTAGTTCGACAATGGGCCTTTTGTATTTTATGCCGATGCAATGTCTGTGTTTGATCATCAATGTGAAGGTCCAAGGGCTACAGTACACCTGAAGTGAAGCATCGGAATCTATGACTGGTCTCACAAGAAAGGCTCAAAACATGGACAGTAACTCATTCCGATCAAATTACTGTGTTTCATCGTCAATGTAAAGTTCCAAGTGACACAGTATGATTTAAGTAAAGCATCGGAATCTAAAACTCATTCCGATCAAATTACTGTGTTTCATCGTCAATGTAAAGTTCCAAGTGACACAGTATGATTTAAGTAAAGCATCGGAATCTAAAACTGGTCTCAGAGGAAACGCTCAAAGCAGAGACAGTAAGAAAAGTCAGTCTTCTTTTACTGAAGTCGGCATTGTGCCTTTTGTATTTAATTCCGACTCAATTTCTGTGTTTCATCGTCAATGTGAAGGTCCAAGGGACACAGTAAACCTGAAGTGAAACATCTGAATCTAAAACTGGTCTCATAGGAAAGACTCAAATCATAGACTTTAAGAAGAGGCAGTCTCCTTGTACTTAAGTCGGCATTGTGCGTTTCGTATTTAATTTCGAAGCAATTTCTGTGTTTCATCGTCAATGTGAAGGTACATGGGATACCGTAAACTTGAAGTGAAGCATCGGAATCAAACACTGGTCTCCCAGGAAAGGCTCACACCATAGACAGTAACAAGTGTCAATCTTCTTGCACTTGAGTCGACATTGTGGCTTTTGTATTTAATTCCGATGCAATTTCTGTGGTTCATCGTCAATGTGAAGGTCCAAGTGTCGCAGTTAACCTGAAGTCAAGCATCGTAATCTAAAACTGGTCTCACAGGAAAGGCCCAAAACATAGCCGGTAACAAGAGTCAGACATCTTGTACTTAAGTCGGCATTGTGGCTTTTGTATTTAATTTCGATGCAATTTCTGTGGTTCATCGTCAATGTGAAGGTCCAAGGGTCGCAGTTAAACTGAAGTGAAGCATCGGAATCTAAAACTGGTCTTACAGGAAAGGTTCCAACCAAACACAGTAATAATAGTTGGTTTTCTTGTACTGAAGTCGGCATTGTGCGTTTTGTATTTAATTCTGATCGAATATCTGCGTTTCATCGTCAATGTGAAGGTAAAAGGGATACAGGAAAACCTGAAATGAAGCATCATTATCAAAAACTGGTCTCACAGGCAAGGCTCAAACATAGACAGTAAGAAGAGTCAGTCTTCTTGAATTTATGTCTTCATTTTGCCTTTAGTATTTAATTCCAATGCAATTTCTGTGTTTCTTCGTCTATGTGAAGGTCCAAGCGATACAGTAAACTTGAAGTGAAGCATCGGAATCTAAAACTGGTCTCACAGGAAAGGCTCGAAACATGGACAGTAGAAAGAGTCAGTTTTCTTGTAGTGAAGTCGGCATTGTGTCATTTGTATTTAATTCCGATGCAATTTCTGTGTTTCATCGTAAATGTGAAGGTGCAAGGGATACGGTAATACTTACGTGAAGCGTCGGAATATAATCTGGTCTCACAGGAAAGGCTCAAATCATAGACAGTGTGTAGAGTCAGTCCCCTTGTACTTAAGACGGCATTGTGCCTTTCGTATTTAATTCCGTCGCAATTTCTGTGTTTCATCTTCAATGAGAGGGTCCGAGGGATACAGTAAACGTGATGTGAAGCATCGGAATCTAAAACTGGTTTCACAGGAAAAGCTCAAAACATGGATAGTAAAAAGAGTCAGTCTACTTGTACCAAAGTCGCCATTGTATCTTTTGTATTTAATTCCGATGCAATTTCTTGTTTCATCGTAAATGTGAAGGTGCAAGGGATATGGTAATCCTTACGTGAAGCATCGGATTCTTATCTGGTCTCACAGGAAAGGATCAAATCATAGACAGTAAGTAGAGTATGTCCTCTTGTACTTAAGACGGCATTGCGCCTTTTGTATTTAATTCCGATGCAATTTCTGTGTTCCATGGTCAATGTGAAGGTTTAAGGAATACAGTAAACCTGAAGTGAAGCATTGCAATCTAAAACTTGTCTCACAGGAAAGGCTCAAAACATAGACAGTAGGAAGAGTCAGCCTTCCTGTACTTAAGTCGGCATTGTGCTATTGTATCTAATTCCGATGCAATTTCTGTGTTTCATTATCAATGCGAACGTCCAAGGGATACAGTTATCCAGAAATAAAGCTTCTTAATCTAAAACTGGTTTCACAGGAAATGTTCAAAACAAAGACGGTAAGAAGAGTCCGTCATCTTGTCGGCTTTGTGAAATTTGTTCTTAATTCCGATGCAATTTCTGTGTTTCTTCGTCAATGTGAAGGTCAAGGGGTACAGTAAACCCGAAGTGAAGCATCGGAAACTGAAACTGGGCTCACAGAAAAGGATCAAAGCATAGACAGTAAGAAAAGACACTCTTCTTGTACTTAAGTCGGCATTGTGCCTTTTGTATTTACTTCCGCTGCAATTTCTGTGTTTCATCGTCAACGCGAAGGTCCAAGGGACACTGTAAACCTGAAGTGAAGCATCGGAATCTAAAACTGGTCTCACAGGAGAGATTCAAAGTATAGATATTAAGAAGAGTCAGTCTTCTTGTACTTTAGACGTCATTGTGCCTTTTGTATTTAATCGATACAGTTTCTGTGTTTCACCATCAATGTGAAGGTCCAAGGGATACAGTATACCTGAAGTGAAGCATCGGAATCCGAAACCTGTCACACAGGAAAGGATCCAAACATAGACAGTAAGAAATATCAATCTTCTTGTACTTAAGTCGGCATTGTGCTTTTTGTATTTTATTCCGATGCAATTTCTGTGTTTCATCGTCAATGTGATGGTCGAAGGGATACTGTAAATGGGAAGTGAAGCATTAGAATCAAAAATAGGTCTCACAGAAAAGGCTCATAACATAGAAAGTAAGAACAGTCAGTCCCCTTGTACGTATGTCGGCATTGTGCATTTTGTATTTAATTCAGATCAATATCTGTGTTTCATCGTCAATGTGAAGGTCCAAGGGATACAGTAATCCTGAAGTAAAGCATCTTAATCTAAAACTGGTTACACACGAAATGTTGAAGACATAGACTGTTAGAAGAGTCAGTCTTCCTGATAGTAAGTCGGCATTGTGACTTTTCTATTTAATACCGCTGCTATTTCTGTGTTTCATCATCAATGTGAAGGTCCTAGGGATATAGTAAACCTGAAGTGAAGCATCGGAATCTGAATCTGGTCCCACAGGAAAGGCTCAAAACATATACAGTAAGAAAAATCAGTCTACTTGTACTTAAGTCGGCATTATGCCTTATGTATGTAATTCTGATGCATCATCTGGGTTTCATCGTCAATGTGAAGGTCCAAGGGATTCTGTAAACCTGAAGTGAAGCATCGGAAAGAGAAACTGGTCTCACAGGAAAGGCTCAAAACATAGACAGTAAGAAATGTAAGTCTACTTTTTTTTTTAATTCTGATGCAATTTCTGTGTTCCATCGACAATGTGAAGGTACGAGGAATACAGTAAACCTGAAGTGAAGCTTTGGAATCAAAGATTGGTCTCACAGGAGAGGCTCAAACATAGACAATACGAAGAGTCCGTCTTTGTGAACTGAAGTCGGCATTGTGCCCTTTGTATTTAAATCCTATGCAATTTCTGTGTTTCATCGACAATGTGAAAGTCAAAAGAATACAGTAAACCTGAAGTCAAGTATCGGAACTTTACACTGGTCTCACAGAAAAGGCTCAAAACATAGACAGTAAGAGGAGCCAGTCTTCTTGTACTTCAGTCGGCATTGTGCCATTTTATTTAATTCGATGCAATTTCTGTGTTTCATAGTCAATGTGAAAGGCCCAAGGATTACAGTAAACCTGAAGTGAAGCATCGGAATCTAAAACTGGTCCCACAGCAAGGGCTCAAAACATAGACAGTATGAAGAGTCGGTCTTCTTGTACTTATGTCGGCATCGTGCCTTTTGTATTTAATTGTAATTGAATATCTGCGTTTCTTCGTCAATGTGAAGATAAATGGGATACAGTAAACCTGATATGAAGCTTCGTAATCAAAAACTGGTCTCACAGGAAAATCTCAAAACATAGACAGTTACAAGTGTCAATCATCTTGTACTTAAGTCGGCATTGTGGCTTTTATATTTAATTCTGATGCAATTTCTGTGTTTAATCATCAATGTGAAGGTCCAAGGGACACAGGATATCGAATGAGAAGTATCGGAAACTAAAACAGGTCTCACAGAAAAGGCTCAATACATAGACAGTAAGAAGAGTCAGTCTTCTTGTACTTAAGTCGGCATTCTGCCTTTTGTTCTTAATTCCGAAGCAATATCTGTGTTTCATCGTCAATGTGAAGTTCCAAGGGATTCAGTAAACCTGAAGTGTATCATCGTAATCTAAAACTGGTCCCATATTAAAGGCTCAAAACATAGACAGTTGGAAGAGCCAGACTTCTTCTACTTAAGTCTGCATTGTGAATTTTTATTTAATTCGATGCAAATTCTCTGCTCCTTCACAGATGTGAAGGTATATGGGATACAGTAAACCAGGAGTGAAGCATCGGAATCTAAAACTTGTCTCACGGCAAGGGCTCAAAACATAGACAGTAAGAAGAATCAGTCTTCTTCTACTTAAGTCGTCATTGTGCCTTCTGTATTTCACTCCGATGCAATCTCTGTGTTTCATCGTCAATGTGAAGGTCCAAGGGATACAGTAAACATGAGTGAAGCAACGGAATCAAACACTGGTCTCAAAGGCAAGGGTCAAAATAAGACAGTAACAAGAGTCAATCTTCTTGTACTTAAGTCGGCATTGTGTCTTTTGTAATTAATTCCGGTGTAATTACTTTGTTTCATCATCAATGTCAACGTTTACGGGACACAGTAAACCTCAAGGGAAGCTTCGGAATCTAAAACTGGTCTCCCAGGAAAGGCTCAAAACATAGACAGTAAGAAGAGTCAGTCTTCGTGTACTTAAGTCGGCATTATGCTTTTGTATTTAATTGCGATGCCATTTCTGTGTATCATCGTCATTGTGAAGGTCCACGGGATAGAGCAAAACCTGAAGTGAAGAATCGGAATGCAAAACTGGTCTCACAAAAGAGGCTCAAAAAATAGACAGTAAGAAGAGTCTGTCTTCTTGCACTTAAGTCATCAATGTGACCTTTTTTTCATTCCGATGCAATTTCTGTGTTTCATCGTCAACGTGAAGGTCACGGAAAACAGTGAACCTGAAGTGAAGCATCGGAATCTAAAACTGGTCTCACAGGAAAGTTTCAAAACATAGACAGTTAGAAGAATCAGTCTTCTTGTACTTAAGTCGGCATTATGCCTTTTGTATTTAATTCGATACAATTTCTGTGTTACATCATCAATGTGAAGGTCCAAGGGACAAGGTATATCGAATGTGGAGTATCGGAAACTAAAACATGTCTCACAGAAAAGGCCCAATACATAGACAGTAAGAAGAGTCAGTCTTCTTGTACTTAAGTCGGAATTGTGCCTTTTGTATTTATTTCTGATGCAATTTCTGTGCCTCATCGACAATGTGAAGGTACAAGGGATGCAGTAACCCGGAAGTGAAGCATCGGAATCTAAGATTGGTCTCACAGGATAGGCTCAAATCATAGACAGTAAGAAGAGTAATTCTTCTTGAACTTAGGTCGGCATTATGCCTTTTGTATTAAATTCCGATGCCATTTCTGTGTTTCAACGTTAATGTGAAGGACCAAGTGATACAGTTAACCTGAAGTGAAGCATCAGAAACTAAAACTGGTCTCACAGAAAAGCCTCAAAACATAGACAGCAAAAAGAGTCACTCTTCTTGTACTTAAGTCGGCAATGTGCCTTTTGTATTTAATTCCGTTGCAATTTCTGTATTCATCGTTTATGTGAAGGTCCAAGGGATACAGTAAACCTGAAGTGAAGCATCGGAATCTAAAACTGGTCTCTCAGGAAAGGCTCAAACCATGGACAGTAATAAGTGCCAGGCTTCTTGTACTTCAGTTGGCATTGTGCCTTTTTATTTAATTCGATGCAATTTCCGTGTTTCATCGTCTATCTGAAGGTCCAAGGGATACAGTAAACCTGAAGTGAAGCATCGGTATCTAAATCTGGCCTTACAGGAAAATCTCAAAGCATAGACAGTAAGAAGAGTCAGTCTTCTTGTAGTTAAGTCGGCATTGTGCCTTTTGTACTTAATTCCGATGCTATTTCCGTGTTTCATCGTCAATTTGAAGGTCCAAGTGATACAGTAAACCTGAAGTGAAGCATCGGAATCTAAAACTGGTCTCACGGGACAGGCTCAAAAGATAGACAGTAAGAAGAGGCAGTCTTCTTGTACATAAGTCTGCACTCTGCCCTTTGTATTTCATTCCGATGCAATTTCTGTGTTTCATCGTGATTGTGAATATTTTAATTAAGTAGATACAATTTCTGTGTTTAACCATCAATGTGAAGGTCCAAGGGATACAGTAAACCTACAGTTGTGCATCGGAATCTAAATCTAGTCTCACAGGAAAGACTTAAAACAGAGTCAGTAAGAAGAATCATTGTTGTTGTACTTAAGTTTTCAATGTGTCTTTTCTATTTAATTTCGTCGTAATTTCGTGTTTTATCGCAATGCGAAGGTCCAAACGATACAGTTATCCTGAAGTGAAGCATCGGAATCTAAAACCTGTCTCACAGGAAAGGCTCAAAACATAGAGAGTAAAAAGAGTCCGTCTTCTTGTACTTAGGTCGGCATTGTGCTTTTGTATTTAATTCCGATGCAATTTCGGTGTTTCATCATCAATGTAAAAGTCTAAGGGATACAGCAGACCTGAATTGAAGCATCGGAATCCAAAACCGGTCTCACAGGAAAGGCTCAAAACATAGACAGTAAAAAGAGTCCGTCTTCTTGTACTTAGGTCGGCATTGTGCTTTTGTATTTAATTCCGATGCAATTTCGGTGTTTCATCATCAATGTAAAAGTCTAAGGGATACAGTAGACCTGAATTGAAGCATCGGAATCTAAAACTGGTCTCACAGGAAAGGATCAAAACAAAGACAGTAAGAATAGTCAGTCTTCTTGTACTTAAGTCTGCAATCTGCCCTTTGTATTTCATTCCGATGCAATTTCTGTGTCTCATCGTGAATGTAAAGTCCAAGGGATACAGTAAACCCACAGTTGTGCATCGGAATCTAAATCTGGTCTCACAGGAAAGACTTAAAACAGAGTCAGTAAGAAGGGTCAATGTCGTTGTACTTAAGATTTAATTGAGCATTTTGTATTTAATTCCGATGCAATTTCTGTGTTTCGTCGCCAAAGTGAAGGTCCAAGTGATACAGTAAACCGGTAGTGAAGCATCGGAATCAGAATCTGGTCTCGCAGGAAAGGCTCAAAACTTAACAGTAAGACGAGTTCTTCTTCTTGTATTTCGGTCGTTTTTGTGCTCTTTGTTCTTAATTCCGATGCAATTTCTGTGTGTCATCGTCAATGCGAAGGTCCAAGGGATATAGTAAACGTGAAGTGAAGCATCGGAAACTAAAACTGGTCTCACGGAAAACGCACAAAACGTAGACAGTAAGAAGAGTCCTTTTTCGTGTACTTTAGTCGGCATTGTGCCTTCTGTATTTAATTCCGATGCAATTTCTGTGTTTAATCGTCAATGAGAAGGTCCAAGGGACACAGTAAACATGAAATGAAGCATCGGAATCAATAATTGGTCTCACAGGAAAGGCTCAAATCAAAGACAGTAAGAAGAGTCAGTCTTCTTGTACTTCAATCGTCATTGTGCCCTATGTATTTAATTCCGATGCAATTTCTATGTTTCGTCGACATTGTGAATGTCCAAGTGATACAGTAAACCTGAAGTGTAGCATCGGAATCAGAAACTGGTCTCACAGGAAAGGCTCAAAACATAGACAGTAAGAGGTATCAGTCTTCTAGTACTTAAGTCGGCATTGTGCCTTTTGTATTTAATTCCTATGCAATTTCTGTGATTCTTCGTCAATGTGAACGTCCAAGGTATACTGTAAACCTGAAGTGAAGCATCGGAAACTAAATCTGGTCACACAGAAAAGGCTCGAACATAGACAGTAAGAAGAGTCAGTCTTCTTGTACTTAAGGGGCTCCGGAACGTCCTATACTTGCAATGTTAAAATAACGCTTATAAATTACATCTTTCCTCACAAAGTATTTGAGGTAGGAAGTTGAACTTTTTACAGATTATTTATTGGAATATGGGCTACAACTTAGCAAAGGGATTTTACAAAATTTATGTTCAGTTATTAAAGATGAATTTTTTTCAATTGTAATGAAAATTCACAATGTTTTTTTGCAATTTTTTATTTATATATTCAAAAATATGCAGTTCTTTGGAAAAAGGTTGTGTTAAATACTGCAGAAGGCACTGTGTAACATTTACTGACAGTTTGAAACAAATATGTTTGGAAGATCCTTAGAAAACATGTAATTAGTGTGAGAAAATAAAAGTTTTGGGAATCGAGCGACAAAGATAGGATTAACTTTTTAGTGCATTCCAGGTCCATAGGATGGATTATCTTCATCCTCTGCAAAATCCTCCTCCAGCTTCCTCTTGTTCCTCCTCCTGTTTACTCTTCCTTGTATTTCTAGACTCTCTACAGCCCTGTCTGCAGCCCAAAGGCGTTCCTTGACTAAAGCAAGCATCGCTCGTTGTTGTGTTCGTAGATTTTGCTACCATTTTCATCAGCTGGAGTTACTGCAACACTGTTCCAAAACGTAGTCATGTATGAACATTTATCACATTTCAGTTGTATGTCACTAGCAAGTCCTACATGCTTTATTATGGAGAGTTCGAGACCAACTTCACTACAATGATTACATCTTACACAGTTTGAAAAAATTCCTTTGAGAACCGACATATCAAATATTTCATTCACATCCGATTCGCACATAAAACAATCATAGATTTCACTCATTGAACCAAGCTTCTTCTGTGATGTATAATCTTTCCCACTTTGACTGCTATGGGCAGGTGTACTTGAGAGGTTAGGTTCACTCACTTGGTTATCGCCTTTATTGTTTACTGTAACAACACATACCTATGGCTTTCCAACATTTCTCCTTTTCTTAAATGCCTTCAGAGGATTTCTAATAACTTTACTTTTATTCATTATTATACTTCAACAAAACAGAGACTCTAGAAAAAGGATTAATAACGAACATTTTCGAGAAAACGACTGAGTAAACAAACATGAAACAATCGACAATCACACCAGCCATATATATTGAATCATCACAGGTTAGCCACAACACATACTTTATCTCACATCACTAAAATGCACCTGATGAACACGGACGTTAATAATAACACCATTTGACAGCAGTTTAACAGCGCCACAGTGGGTCACGCCCATGATTTTGAGCCTATCTGGAGCCCCTTAAGTCGACATTGTGCCTTTTGTATTTAATTCCGATGCAATTTCTGTGTTTCATCGTCAATTTGAAGGTCCAAGGGACACAGTAAACCTGAAGTGAAGTATCGGATTCTAAAACTGATCTCACGGGAAAGGCTCAAACCGTAGGCAGGAAGAAGAGTCAGTCTTCTTGTAATTAAGTCAGCATTGTGCTTTTGAATTTAATTCTGATGCAAATTCTGTGTTTCATCGTCAATGTGAAGGTAAAAGGGATACAGTAAACATGAAGTGAAGCATCGGAATCAAACACTGGCCTCCCAGGGAAGGCTCAAAACATAGACAGGAACCAGAGTCATTCGTCTTGTTCTTAAGTCGACATTGTGCCTTTTGTATTTAATTCCAATGCAACTTCTGTGTTTCATGATCAATGTAAAAGTCCATGGGATACAGTAAACCTGAAGTTGGGCATCGGAATCTAAAACTGGTCTCACAGGATAGGCTCAAAATATAGATAGTAAGAAGAGTCAGTCTCCTTGTACTTGGCATTGTGGCTTTTGTATTTAATTCCGATGTAATTTCCGTGTTTCATCGTGTATGTGAAGGTCCTAGGGATACAGTAAACCTGAAGTGAGACATCGCAATCTAAAACTGGTCTCACAAGAAAGGCTCAAACCATAGACATTTAGAGGAGTCAGTCTTCTTGTACTTAAGTCGTCATTGTGCCCTTTTCATTTAATTCCGATGCAATTTCTGTGTTTCGTTGCCAATGTGAAGGCCCAAGTGATATAGAAAACTGAAGTGAAGCATTGGATTCAAAATCTGGTCTCACAGGAAAGGATCAAACTTACACAGAAAGAAGAGTCCGTCTTCTAGTACTTCAGACTTCACTGTGCTCTTTGTTCTTAATTCTGATGCAATTACTGTGTTCCATCGTGAATGGGAAGGGGCAAGGGATACAGTAAACCGGCAGTTGCGCATGGGAATCTAAAACTGGTCTCACAGGAAGGACTTAAAACATAAACAGTAAGAAGTGTCAAAGTTGTTATACTTAAGTCGTCATTGTGACTTTTGTATTTCATTCCGTTGCAATTTCTGTGTTTCACCGTCAATGTGAAGGTCCAAGGTATATAGTAAACCTGAAGTGATGTCTTAGAATCAAAACCTTGTCTCACAGGAAAGGCTCAAACATAGACAGTAAGTAAAGTCAGTCCTTTTGTACTTAAGTCGCCATTGTGCCTTTTTATTTAATTCCGATGCTATTTCTGCGTTTTATTCTCAATGTGAAGGTCCACGAGATTCAGTAAACCTGAAGTTAAGCATCGGAATCTAAATCTGGCCTCGCAGGAAAGGCTCAAAACATAGACAGTAAGAAGAGTCCGTCTTCTTGTACTTAGGTCGGCATTGTGCCCTTTGTATTTAGCTCCGATGCAATTTCTGTGTTTCGTCGCCAAAGTGAAGGTCCAAGTGATACAGTAAACCGGAAGTGAAGCATCGGAATCAGAATCTGGTCTCGCAGGAAAGGCTCAAAACTTAACAGTAAGACGAGTTCTTCTTCTTGTATTTCGGTCGTTTTTGTGCTCTTTGTTCTTAATTCCGATGCAATTTCTGTGTGTCATCGTCAATGCGAAGGTCCAAGGGATATAGTAAACGTGAAGTGAAGCATCGGAAACTAAAACTGGTCTCACGGAAAACGCACAAAACGTAGACAGTAAGAAGAGTCCTTTTTCGTGTACTTTAGTCGGCATTGTGCCTTCTGTATTTAATTCCGATGCAATTTCTGTGTTTAATCGTCAATGAGAAGGTCCAAGGGACACAGTAAACATGAAATGAAGCATCGGAATCAATAATTGGTCTCACAGGAAAGGCTCAAATCAAAGACAGTAAGAAGAGTCAGTCTTCTTGTACTTCAATCGTCATTGTGCCCTATGTATTTAATTCCGATGCAATTTCTATGTTTCGTCGACATTGTGAATGTCCAAGTGATACAGTAAACCTGAAGTGTAGCATCGGAATCAGAAACTGGTCTCACAGGAAAGGCTCAAAACATAGACAGTAAGAGGTATCAGTCTTCTAGTACTTAAGTCGGCATTGTGCCTTTTGTATTTAATTCCTATGCAATTTCTGTGATTCTTCGTCAATGTGAACGTCCAAGGTATACTGTAAACCTGAAGTGAAGCATCGGAAACTAAATCTGGTCACACAGAAAAGGCTCGAACATAGACAGTAAGAAGAGTCAGTCTTCTTGTACTTAAGGGGCTCCGGAACGTCCTATACTTGCAATGTTAAAATAACGCTTATAAATTACATCTTTCCTCACAAAGTATTTGAGGTAGGAAGTTGAACTTTTTACAGATTATTTATTGGAATATGGGCTACAACTTAGCAAAGGGATTTTACAAAATTTATGTTCAGTTATTAAAGATGAATTTTTTTCAATTGTAATGAAAATTCACAATGTTTTTTTGCAATTTTTTATTTATATATTCAAAAATATGCAGTTCTTTGGAAAAAGGTTGTGTTAAATACTGCAGAAGGCACTGTGTAACATTTACTGACAGTTTGAAACAAATATGTTTGGAAGATCCTTAGAAAACATGTAATTAGTGTGAGAAAATAAAAGTTTTGGGAATCGAGCGACAAAGATAGGATTAACTTTTTAGTGCATTCCAGGTCCATAGGATGGATTATCTTCATCCTCTGCAAAATCCTCCTCCAGCTTCCTCTTGTTCCTCCTCCTGTTTACTCTTCCTTGTATTTCTAGACTCTCTACAGCCCTGTCTGCAGCCCAAAGGCGTTCCTTGACTAAAGCAAGCATCGCTCGTTGTTGTGTTCGTAGATTTTGCTACCATTTTCATCAGCTGGAGTTACTGCAACACTGTTCCAAAACGTAGTCATGTATGAACATTTATCACATTTCAGTTGTATGTCACTAGCAAGTCCTACATGCTTTATTATGGAGAGTTCGAGACCAACTTCACTACAATGATTACATCTTACACAGTTTGAAAAAATTCCTTTGAGAACCGACATATCAAATATTTCATTCACATCCGATTCGCACATAAAACAATCATAGATTTCACTCATTGAACCAAGCTTCTTCTGTGATGTATAATCTTTCCCACTTTGACTGCTATGGGCAGGTGTACTTGAGAGGTTAGGTTCACTCACTTGGTTATCGCCTTTATTGTTTACTGTAACAACACATACCTATGGCTTTCCAACATTTCTCCTTTTCTTAAAAGCCTTCAGAGGATTTCTAATAACTTTACTTTTATTCATTATTATACTTCAACAAAACAGAGACTCTAGAAAAAGGATTAATAACGAACATTTTCGAGAAAACGACTGAGTAAACAAACATGAAACAATCGACAATCACACCAGCCATATATATTGAATCATCACAGGTTAGCCACAACACATACTTTATCTCACATCACTAAAATGCACCTGATGAACACGGACGTTAATAATAACACCATTTGACAGCAGTTTAACAGCGCCACAGTGGGTCACGCCCATGATTTTGAGCCTATCTGGAGCCCCTTAAGTCGACATTGTGCCTTTTGTATTTAATTCCGATGCAATTTCTGTGTTTCATCGTCAATTTGAAGGTCCAAGGGACACAGTAAACCTGAAGTGAAGTATCGGAATCTAAAACTGATCTCACGGGAAAGGCTCAAACCGTAGGCAGGAAGAAGAGTCAGTCTTCTTGTAATTAAGTCAGCATTGTGCTTTTGAATTTAATTCTGATGCAAATTCTGTGTTTCATCGTCAATGTGAAGGTAAAAGGGATACAGTAAACATGAAGTGAAGCATCGGAATCAAACACTGGCCTCCCAGGGAAGGCTCAAAACATAGACAGGAACCAGAGTCATTCGTCTTGTTCTTAAGTCGACATTGTGCCTTTTGTATTTAATTCCAATGCAACTTCTGTGTTTCATGATCAATGTAAAAGTCCATGGGATACAGTAAACCTGAAGTTGGGCATCGGAATCTAAAACTGGTCTCACAGGATAGGCTCAAAATATAGATAGTAAGAAGAGTCAGTCTCCTTGTACTTGGCATTGTGGCTTTTGTATTTAATTCCGATGTAATTTCCGTGTTTCATCGTGTATGTGAAGGTCCTAGGGATACAGTAAACCTGAAGTGAGACATCGCAATCTAAAACTGGTCTCACAAGAAAGGCTCAAACCATAGACATTTAGAGGAGTCAGTCTTCTTGTACTTAAGTCGTCATTGTGCCCTTTTCATTTAATTCCGATGCAATTTCTGTGTTTCGTTGCCAATGTGAAGGCCCAAGTGATATAGAAAACTGAAGTGAAGCATTGGATTCAAAATCTGGTCTCACAGGAAAGGATCAAACTTACACAGAAAGAAGAGTCCGTCTTCTAGTACTTCAGACTTCACTGTGCTCTTTGTTCTTAATTCTGATGCAATTACTGTGTTCCATCGTGAATGGGAAGGGGCAAGGGATACAGTAAACCGGCAGTTGCGCATGGGAATCTAAAACTGGTCTCACAGGAAGGACTTAAAACATAAACAGTAAGAAGAGTCAAAGTTGTTATACTTAAGTCGTCATTGTGACTTTTGTATTTCATTCCGTTGCAATTTCTGTGTTTCACCGTCAATGTGAAGGTCCAAGGTATATAGTAAACCTGAAGTGATGTCTTAGAATCAAAACCTTGTCTCACAGGAAAGGCTCAAACATAGACAGTAAGTAAAGTCAGTCCTTTTGTACTTAAGTCGCCATTGTGCCTTTTTATTTAATTCCGATGCTATTTCTGCGTTTCATTCTCAATGTGAAGGTCCACGAGATTCAGTAAACCTGAAGTTAAGCATCGGAATCTAAATCTGGCCTCACAGGAAAGGCTCAAAACATAGACAGTAAGAAGAGTCCGTCTTCTTGTACTTAGGTCGGCATTGTGCCCTTTGTATTTAGCTCCGATGCAATTTCTGTGTTTCGTCGCCAAAGTGAAGGTCCAAGTGATACAGTAAACCGGAAGTGAAGCATCGGAATCAGAATCTGGTCTCGCAGGAAAGGCTCAAAACTTAACAGTAAGACGAGTTCTTCTTCTTGTATTTCGGTCGTTTTTGTGCTCTTTGATCTTAATTCCGATGCAATTTCTGTGTGTCATCGTCAATGCGAAGGTCCAAGGGATATAGTAAACGTGAAGTGAAGCATCGGAAACTAAAACTTGTCTCACGGAAAACGCACAAAACGTAGACAGTAAGAAGAGTCCTTTTTCGTGTACTTTAGTCGGCATTGTGCCTTCTGTATTTAATTCCGATGCAATTTCTGTGTTTAATCGTCAATGAGAAGGTCCAAGGGACACAGTAAACATGAAATGAAGCATCGGAATCAATAATTGGTCTCACAGGAAAGGCTCAAATCAAAGACAGTAAGAAGAGTCAGTCTTCTTGTACTTCAATCGTCATTGTGCCCTATGTATTTAATTCCGATGCAATTTCTATGTTTCGTCGACATTGTGAATGTCCAAGTGATACAGTAAACCTGAAGTGTAGCATCGGAATCAGAAACTGGTCTCACAGGAAAGGCTCAAAACATAGACAGTAAGAGGTATCAGTCTTGTAGTACTTAAGTCGGCATTGTGCCTTTTGTATTTAATTCCTATGCAATTTCTGTGATTCTTCGTCAATGTGAACGTCCAAGGTATACTGTAAACCTGAAGTGAAGCATCGGAAACTAAATCTGGTCACACAGAAAAGGCTCGAACATAGACAGTAAGAAGAGTCAGTCTTCTTGTACTTAAGGGGCTCCGGAACGTCCTATACTTGCAATGTTAAAGTAACGCTTATAAATTACATCTTTCCTCACAAAGTATTTGAGGTAGGATGTTAAACTTTTTACAGATTATTTATTGGAATATGGGCTACAACTTAGCAAAGGGATTTTACAAAATTTATGTTCAGTTATTAAAGATGAATTTTTTTCAATTGTAATGAAAATTCACAATGTTTTTTTGCAATTTTTTATTTATATATTCAAAAATATGCAGTTCTTTGGAAAAAGGTTGTGTTAAATACTGCAGAAAGGCACTGTGTAACATTTACTGACAGTTTGAAACAAATATGTTTGGAAGATCCTTAGAAAACATGTAATTAGTGTGAGAAAATAAAAGTTTTGGGAATCGAGCGACAAAGATAGGATTAACTTTTTAGTGCATTCCAGGTCCATAGGATGGATTATCTTCATCCTCTGCAAAATCCTCCTCCAGCTTCCTCTTGTTCCTCCTCCTGTTTACTCTTCCTTGTATTTCTAGACTCTCTACAGCCCTGTCTGCAGCCCAAAGGCGTTCCTTGACTAAAGCAAGCATCGCTCGTTGTTGTGTTCGTAGATTTTGCTACCATTTTCATCAGCTGGAGTTACTGCAACACTGTTCCAAAACGTAGTCATGTATGAACATTTATCACATTTCAGTTGTATGTCACTAGCAAGTCCTACATGCTTTATTATGGAGAGTTCGAGACCAACTTCACTACAATGGTTACATCTTACACAGTTTGAAAAAATTCCTTTGAGAACCGACATATCAAATATTTCATTCACATCCGATTCGCACATAAAACAATCATAGATTTCACTCATTGAACCAAGCTTCTTCTGTGATGTATAATCTTTCCCACTTTGACTGCTATGGGCAGGTGTACTTGAGAGGTTAGGTTCACTCACTTGGTTATCGCCTTTATTGTTTACTGTAACAACACATACCTATGGCTTTCCAACATTTCTCCTTTTCTTAAAAGCCTTCAGAGGATTTCTAATAACTTCACTTTTATTCATTATTATACTTCAACAAAACAGAGACTCTAGAAAAAGGATTAATAACGAACATTTTCGAGAAAACGACTGAGTAAACAAACATGAAACAATCGACAATCACACCAGCCATATATATTGAATCATCACAGGTTAGCCACAACACATACTTTATCTCACATCACTAAAATGCACCTGATGAACACGGACGTTAATAATAACACCATTTGACAGCAGTTTAACAGCGCCACAGTGGGTCACGCCCATGATTTTGAGCCTATCTGGAGCCCCTTAAGTCGACATTGTGCCTTTTGTATTTAATTCCGATGCAATTTCTGTGTTTCATCGTCAATTTGAAGGTCCAAGGGACACAGTAAACCTGAAGTGAAGTATCGGAATCTAAAACTGATCTCACGGGAAAGGCTCAAACCGTAGGCAGGAAGAAGAGTCAGTCTTCTTGTAATTAAGTCAGCATTGTGCTTTTGAATTTAATTCTGATGCAAATTCTGTGTTTCATCGTCAATGTGAAGGTAAAAGGGATACAGTAAACATGAAGTGAAGCATCGGAATCAAACACTGGCCTCCCAGGGAAGGCTCAAAACATAGACAGGAACCAGAGTCATTCGTCTTGTTCTTAAGTCGACATTGTGCCTTTTGTATTTAATTCCAATGCAACTTCTGTGTTTCATGATCAATGTAAAAGTCCATGGGATACAGTAAACCTGAAGTTGGGCATCGGAATCTAAAACTGGTCTCACAGGATAGGCTCAAAATATAGATAGTAAGAAGAGTCAGTCTCCTTGTACTTGGCATTGTGGCTTTTGTATTTAATTCCGATGTAATTTCCGTGTTTCATCGTGTATGTGAAGGTCCTAGGGATACAGTAAACCTGAAGTGAGACATCGCAATCTAAAACTGGTCTCACAAGAAAGGCTCAAACCATAGACATTTAGAGGAGTCAGTCTTCTTGTACTTAAGTCGTCATTGTGCCCTTTTCATTTAATTCCGATGCAATTTCTGTGTTTCGTTGCCAATGTGAAGGCCCAAGTGATATAGAAAACTGAAGTGAAGCATTGGATTCAAAATCTGGTCTCACAGGAAAGGATCAAACTTACACAGAAAGAAGAGTCCGTCTTCTAGTACTTCAGACTTCACTGTGCTCTTTGTTCTTAATTCTGATGCAATTACTGTGTTCCATCGTGAATGGGAAGGGGCAAGGGATACAGTAAACCGGCAGTTGCGCATGGGAATCTAAAACTGGTCTCACAGGAAGGACTTAAAACATAAACAGTAAGAAGAGTCAAAGTTGTTATACTTAAGTCGTCATTGTGACTTTTGTATTTCATTCCGTTGCAATTTCTGTGTTTCACCGTCAATGTGAAGGTCCAAGGTATATAGTAAACCTGAAGTGATGTCTTAGAATCAAAACCTTGTCTCACAGGAAAGGCTCAAACATAGACAGTAAGTAAAGTCAGTCCTTTTGTACTTAAGTCGCCATTGTGCCTTTTTATTTAATTCCGATGCTATTTCTGCGTTTCATTCTCAATGTGAAGGTCCACGAGATTCAGTAAACCTGAAGTTAAGCATCGGAATCTAAATCTGGCCTCACAGGAAAGGCTCAAAACATAGACAGTAAGAAGAGTCCGTCTTCTTGTACTTAGGTCGGCATTGTGCCCTTTGTATTTAGCTCCGATGCAATTTCTGTGTTTCGTCGCCAAAGTGAAGGTCCAAGTGATACAGTAAACCGGAAGTGAAGCATCGGAATCAGAATCTGGTCTCGCAGGAAAGGCTCAAAACTTAACAGTAAGACGAGTTCTTCTTCTTGTATTTCGGTCGTTTTTGTGCTCTTTGATCTTAATTCCGATGCAATTTCTGTGTGTCATCGTCAATGCGAAGGTCCAAGGGATATAGTAAACGTGAAGTGAAGCATCGGAAACTAAAACTTGTCTCACGGAAAACGCACAAAACGTAGACAGTAAGAAGAGTCCTTTTTCGTGTACTTTAGTCGGCATTGTGCCTTCTGTATTTAATTCCGATGCAATTTCTGTGTTTAATCGTCAATGAGAAGGTCCAAGGGACACAGTAAACATGAAATGAAGCATCGGAATCAATAATTGGTCTCACAGGAAAGGCTCAAATCAAAGACAGTAAGAAGAGTCAGTCTTCTTGTACTTCAATCGTCATTGTGCCCTATGTATTTAATTCCGATGCAATTTCTATGTTTCGTCGACATTGTGAATGTCCAAGTGATACAGTAAACCTGAAGTGTAGCATCGGAATCAGAAACTGGTCTCACAGGAAAGGCTCAAAACATAGACAGTAAGAGGTATCAGTCTTCTAGTACTTAAGTCGGCATTGTGCCTTTTGTATTTAATTCCTATGCAATTTCTGTGATTCTTCGTCAATGTGAACGTCCAAGGTATACTGTAAACCTGAAGTGAAGCATCGGAAACTAAATCTGGTCACACAGAAAAGGCTCCAACATAGACAGTAAGAAGAGTCAGTCTTCTTGTACTTAAGGGGCTCCGGAACGTCCTATACTTGCAATGTTAAAGTAACGCTTATAAATTACATCTTTCCTCACAAAGTATTTGAGGTAGGATGTTGAACTTTTTACAGATTATTTATTGGAATATGGGCTACAACTTAGCAAAGGGATTTTACAAAATTTATGTTCAGTTATTAAAGATGAATTTTTTTCAATTGTAATGAAAATTCACAATGTTTTTTTGCAATTTTTTATTTATATATTCAAAAATATGCAGTTCTTTGGAAAAAGGTTGTGTTAAATACTGCAGAAAGGCACTGTGTAACATTTACTGACAGTTTGAAACAAATATGTTTGGAAGATCCTTAGAAAACATGTAATTAGTGTGAGAAAATAAAAGTTTTGGGAATCGAGCGACAAAGATAGGATTAACTTTTTAGTGCATTCCAGGTCCATAGGATGGATTATCTTCATCCTCTGCAAAATCCTCCTCCAGCTTCCTCTTGTTCCTCCTCCTGTTTACTCTTCCTTGTATTTCTAGACTCTCTACAGCCCTGTCTGCAGCCCAAAGGCGTTCCTTGACTAAAGCAAGCATCGCTCGTTGTTGTGTTCGTAGATTTTGCTACCATTTTCATCAGCTGGAGTTACTGCAACACTGTTCCAAAACGTAGTCATGTATGAACATTTATCACATTTCAGTTGTATGTCACTAGCAAGTCCTACATGCTTTATTATGGAGAGTTCGAGACCAACTTCACTACAATGATTACATCTTACACAGTTTGAAAAAATTCCTTTGAGAACCGACATATCAAATATTTCATTCACATCCGATTCGCACATAAAACAATCATAGATTTCACTCATTGAACCAAGCTTCTTCTGTGATGTATAATCTTTCCCACTTTGACTGCTATGGGCAGGTGTACTTGAGAGGTTAGGTTCACTCACTTGGTTATCGCCTTTATTGTTTACTGTAACAACACATACCTATGGCTTTCCAACATTTCTCCTTTTCTTAAAAGCCTTCAGAGGATTTCTAATAACTTTACTTTTATTCATTATTATACTTCAACAAAACAGAGACTCTAGAAAAAGGATTAATAACGAACATTTTCGAGAAAACGACTGAGTAAACAAACATGAAACAATCGACAATCACACCAGCCATATATATTGAATCATCACAGGTTAGCCACAACACATACTTTATCTCACATCACTAAAATGCACCTGATGAACACGGACGTTAATAATAACACCATTTGACAGCAGTTTAACAGCGCCACAGTGGGTCACGCCCATGATTTTGAGCCTATCTGGAGCCCCTTAAGTCGACATTGTGCCTTTTGTATTTAATTCCGATGCAATTTCTGTGTTTCATCGTCAATTTGAAGGTCCAAGGGACACAGTAAACCTGAAGTGAAGTATCGGAATCTAAAACTGATCTCACGGGAAAGGCTCAAACCGTAGGCAGGAAGAAGAGTCAGTCTTCTTGTAATTAAGTCAGCATTGTGCTTTTGAATTTAATTCTGATGCAAATTCTGTGTTTCATCGTCAATGTGAAGGTAAAAGGGATACAGTAAACATGAAGTGAAGCATCGGAATCAAACACTGGCCTCCCAGGGAAGGCTCAAAACATAGACAGGAACCAGAGTCATTCGTCTTGTTCTTAAGTCGACATTGTGCCTTTTGTATTTAATTCCAATGCAACTTCTGTGTTTCATGATCAATGTAAAAGTCCATGGGATACAGTAAACCTGAAGTTGGGCATCGGAATCTAAAACTGGTCTCACAGGATAGGCTCAAAATATAGATAGTAAGAAGAGTCAGTCTCCTTGTACTTGGCATTGTGGCTTTTGTATTTAATTCCGATGTAATTTCCGTGTTTCATCGTGTATGTGAAGGTCCTAGGGATACAGTAAACCTGAAGTGAGACATCGCAATCTAAAACTGGTCTCACAAGAAAGGCTCAAACCATAGACATTTAGAGGAGTCAGTCTTCTTGTACTTAAGTCGTCATTGTGCCCTTTTCATTTAATTCCGATGCAATTTCTGTGTTTCGTTGCCAATGTGAAGGCCCAAGTGATATAGAAAACTGAAGTGAAGCATTGGATTCAAAATCTGGTCTCACAGGAAAGGATCAAACTTACACAGAAAGAAGAGTCCGTCTTCTAGTACTTCAGACTTCACTGTGCTCTTTGTTCTTAATTCTGATGCAATTACTGTGTTCCATCGTGAATGGGAAGGGGCAAGGGATACAGTAAACCGGCAGTTGCGCATGGGAATCTAAAACTGGTCTCACAGGAAGGACTTAAAACATAAACAGTAAGAAGAGTCAAAGTTGTTATACTTAAGTCGTCATTGTGACTTTTGTATTTCATTCCGTTGCAATTTCTGTGTTTCACCGTCAATGTGAAGGTCCAAGGTATATAGTAAACCTGAAGTGATGTCTTAGAATCAAAACCTTGTCTCACAGGAAAGGCTCAAACATAGACAGTAAGTAAAGTCAGTCCTTTTGTACTTAAGTCGCCATTGTGCCTTTTTATTTAATTCCGATGCTATTTCTGCGTTTCATTCTCAATGTGAAGGTCCACGAGATTCAGTAAACCTGAAGTTAAGCATCGGAATCTAAATCTGGCCTCACAGGAAAGGCTCAAAACATAGACAGTAAGAAGAGTCCGTCTTCTTGTACTTAGGTCGGCATTGTGCCCTTTGTATTTAGCTCCGATGCAATTTCTGTGTTTCGTCGCCAAAGTGAAGGTCCAAGTGATACAGTAAACCGGAAGTGAAGCATCGGAATCAGAATCTGGTCTCGCAGGAAAGGCTCAAAACTTAACAGTAAGACGAGTTCTTCTTCTTGTATTTCGGTCGTTTTTGTGCTCTTTGATCTTAATTCCGATGCAATTTCTGTGTGTCATCGTCAATGCGAAGGTCCAAGGGATATAGTAAACGTGAAGTGAAGCATCGGAAACTAAAACTTGTCTCACGGAAAACGCACAAAACGTAGACAGTAAGAAGAGTCCTTTTTCGTGTACTTTAGTCGGCATTGTGCCTTCTGTATTTAATTCCGATGCAATTTCTGTGTTTAATCGTCAATGAGAAGGTCCAAGGGACACAGTAAACATGAAATGAAGCATCGGAATCAATAATTGGTCTCACAGGAAAGGCTCAAATCAAAGACAGTAAGAAGAGTCAGTCTTCTTGTACTTCAATCGTCATTGTGCCCTATGTATTTAATTCCGATGCAATTTCTATGTTTCGTCGACATTGTGAATGTCCAAGTGATACAGTAAACCTGAAGTGTAGCATCGGAATCAGAAACTGGTCTCACAGGAAAGGCTCAAAACATAGACAGTAAGAGGTATCAGTCTTCTAGTACTTAAGTCGGCATTGTGCCTTTTGTATTTAATTCCTATGCAATTTCTGTGATTCTTCGTCAATGTGAACGTCCAAGGTATACTGTAAACCTGAAGTGAAGCATCGGAAACTAAATCTGGTCACACAGAAAAGGCTCCAACATAGACAGTAAGAAGAGTCAGTCTTCTTGTACTTAAGGGGCTCCGGAACGTCCTATACTTGCAATGTTAAAGTAACGCTTATAAATTACATCTTTCCTCACAAAGTATTTGAGGTAGGATGTTGAACTTTTTACAGATTATTTATTGGAATATGGGCTACAACTTAGCAAAGGGATTTTACAAAATTTATGTTCAGTTATTAAAGATGAATTTTTTTCAATTGTAATGAAAATTCACAATGTTTTTTTGCAATTTTTTATTTATATATTCAAAAATATGCAGTTCTTTGGAAAAAGGTTGTGTTAAATACTGCAGAAAGGCACTGTGTAACATTTACTGACAGTTTGAAACAAATATGTTTGGAAGATCCTTAGAAAACATGTAATTAGTGTGAGAAAATAAAAGTTTTGGGAATCGAGCGACAAAGATAGGATTAACTTTTTAGTGCATTCCAGGTCCATAGGATGGATTATCTTCATCCTCTGCAAAATCCTCCTCCAGCTTCCTCTTGTTCCTCCTCCTGTTTACTCTTCCTTGTATTTCTAGACTCTCTACAGCCCTGTCTGCAGCCCAAAGGCGTTCCTTGACTAAAGCAAGCATCGCTCGTTGTTGTGTTCGTAGATTTTGCTACCATTTTCATCAGCTGGAGTTACTGCAACACTGTTCCAAAACGTAGTCATGTATGAACATTTATCACATTTCAGTTGTATGTCACTAGCAAGTCCTACATGCTTTATTATGGAGAGTTCGAGACCAACTTCACTACAATGATTACATCTTACACAGTTTGAAAAAATTCCTTTGAGAACCGGCATATCAAATATTTCATTCACATCCGATTCGCACATAAAACAATCATAGATTTCACTCATTGAACCAAGCTTCTTCTGTGAAGTATAATCTTTCCCACTTTGACTGCTATGGGCAGGTGTACTTGAGAGGTTAGGTTCACTCACTTGGTTATCGCCTTTATTGTTTACTGTAACAACACATACCTATGGCTTTCCAACATTCCTCCTTTTCTTAAAAGCCTTCAGAGGATTTCTAATAACTTTACTTTTATTCATTATTATACTTCAACAAAACAGAGACTCTAGAAAAAGGATTAATAACGAACATTTTCGAGAAAACGACTGAGTAAACAAACATGAAATAATCGACAATCACACCAGCCATATATATTGAATCATCACAGGTTAGCCACAACACATACCTTATCTCACATCACTAAAATGCACCTGATGAACACGGACGTTAATAATAACACCATTTGACAGCAGTTTAACAGCGCCACAGTGGGTCACGCCCATGATTTTGAGCCTATCTGGAGCCCCTTAAGTCGACATTGTGCCTTTTGTATTTAATTCCGATGCAATTTCTGTGTTTCATCGTCAATTTGAAGGTCCAAGGGACACAGTAAACCTGAAGTGAAGTATCGGAATCTAAAACTGATCTCACGGGAAAGGCTCAAACCGTAGGCAGGAAGAAGAGTCAGTCTTCTTGTAGTTAAGTCAGCATTGTGCTTTTGAATTTAATTCTGATGCAAATTCTGTGTTTCATCGTCAATGTGAAGGTAAAAGGGATACAGTAAACATGAAGTGAAGCATCGGAATCAAACACTGGTCTCCATGGGAAGGCTCAAAACATAGACAGGAACCAGAGTCATTCGTCTTGTTCTTAAGTCGACATTGTGCCTTTTGTATTTAATTCCAATGCAACTTCTGTGTTTCATGATCAATGTAAAAGTCCATGGGATACAGTAAACCTGAAGTTGGGCATCGGAATCCAAAACTGGTCTCACAGGATAGGCTCAAAATATAGATAGTAAGAAGAGTCAGTCTCCTTGTACTTGGCATTGTGGCTTTTGTATTTAATTCCGATGTAATTTCCGTGTTTCATCGTGTATGTGAAGGTCCTAGGGATACAGTAAACCTGAAGTGAGACATCGCAATCTAAAACTAGTCTCACAAGAAAGGCTCAAACCACAGACATTTAGAGCAGTCAGTCTTCTTGTACTTAAGTTGTCATTGTGCCCTTTTCATTTAATTCCGATGCAATTTCTGTGTTTCGTTGCCAATGTGAAGGCCCAAGTGATATAGAAAACTGAAGTGAAGCATTGGATTCAAAATCTGGTCTCACAGGAAAGGATCAAAACTTAGACAGAAAGAAGAGTCCGTCTTCTAGTACTTCAGACTTCACTGTGCTCTTTGTTCTTAATTCTGATGCAATTACTGTGTTCCATCGTGAATGGGAAGGGGCAAGGGATACAGTAAACCGGCAGTTGCGCATGGGAATCTAAAACTGGTCTCACAGGAAGGACTTAAAACACAAACAGTAAGAAGAGTCAAAGTTGTTATACTTAAGTCGTCATTGTGACTTTTGTATTTCATTCCGTTGCAATTTCTGTGTTTCACCGTCAATGTGAAGGTCCAAGGTATATAGTATACCTGAAGTGATGTCTTAGAATCAAAACCTGGTCTCACAGGAAAGGCTCAAACATAGACAGTAAGTAAAGTCAGTCCTTTTGTACTTAAGTCGCCATTGTGCCTTTTTATTTAATTCCGATGCTATTTCTGCGTTTCATTCTCAATGTGAAGGTCCACGAGATACAGTAAACCTGAAGTTAAGCATCGGAATCTAAATCTGGCCTCACAGGAAAGGCTCAAAACATAGACAATAAGAAGAGTCAGTCTTCTTGTACTTAGGTCGGCATTGTGCCCTTTGTATTTAGCTCCGATGCAATTTCTGTGTTTCGTCGCCAAAGTGAAGGTCCAAGTGATACAGTAAACCGGAAGTGAAGCATCGGAATCAGAATCTGGTCTCGCAGGAAAGGCTCAAAACTTAACAGTAAGACGAGTTCTTCTTCTTGTATTTCGGTCGTTTTTGTGCTCTTTGTTCTTAATTCCGATGCAATTTCTGTGTGTAATCGTCAATGCGAAGGTCCAAGGGATATAGTAAACGTGAAGTGAAGCATCGGAACCTAAAACTTGTCTCACGGAAAACGCACGAAACGTAGACAGTAAGAAGAGTCCTTTTTCGTGTACTTTAGTCGGTATTGTGCCTTCTGTATTTAATTCCGATGCAATTTCTGTGTTTAATCGTCAATGAGAAGGTCCAAGGGACACAGTAAACATGAAATGAAGCATCGGAATCAATAATTGGTCTCACAGGAAAGGCTCAAATCAAAGACAGTTAGAAGAGTCAGTCTTCTTGTACTTCAATCGTCATTGTGCCCTATGTATTTAATTCCGATGCAATTTCTATGTTTCGTCGACATTGTGAATGTCCAAGTGATACAGTAAACCTGAAGTGTAGCATCGGAATCAGAAACTGGTCTCACAGGAAAGGCTCAAAACATAGACAGTAAGAGGAATCAGTCTTCTAGTACTTAAGTCGGCATTGTGCCTTTTGTATTTCATTCCGATGCTATTTCTGTGTTTCATCGTCAATGTGAAGGTCCAAGGGATACAGTAAACCTGAAGTGAAGCATCGGTATCTAATACTGGTCTCACAGGAAGGGCTCAGAGCATAGACAATAAGAAGAGTCAGTCTTCTTATACTTAAGACGGAATTGCGCCTTATTTATTTAATTCCGATGCAATTTCTGTGTTTCATCGTCAATTTTAAGCTCCAAGGGTTACAGTAATTCTGAAGTGAAGCATCGGAATCTAAAACTGGACTCACATGAAAGGCTCAAGGCATAGACAGTAAGAAGAGACAGTCTTCTTGTACTTAAGTCGGCATTGTGCTTTTTGTATATAATTCCGATGCAGTTTCTGTGTTCCATCGACAATGTGAAGGTCCAAGGGGTAGAGTAAACCTGAAGTGTAGTATCGGAATCTAAAATTGTTCACACAGGAGAGGCCCAAAACGTAGATAGTAAGAAGAGTCAGGCTTCTTCTACTTAACTCGGCCTTGTGGCTATTGTATTTAATTCCGATGCAATTTCTGTGTTTCTGCGTCAATGTGAAGGTCCAAGGGGTACAGTAAACCTGAAGTGAAGCATCGGAATCTAAAATTGATTACACAGAAAAGGCTCAATACATAGACAGTTAGAAGGGTCAGTCATCTTGTTCTTAAGACGGAATTGTGCCTGTTGTATTTGATTCCGATGCAATATCTGGGTTATATCGTCAATTTGAAGGTCCAAGGGATGCAGTTCAACTGAAGTGCAGTATCGGAATGAAAAACTGGTCTCACAGGAAAGGCTGGAAATATAGACAGTAAGAAGAGTGAGTCTTCTTGTACTAATGTCGGCATTGTGGCAATTGTATTTATTTCCGATGCAATTTCTGTGTTTCTTCGCCAATGATAAGGTCCAAGGGGTACAGTAAACCAGAAGTGAAGCATCGGAATCTAAAATTGGTCACGCAGGAAAGGCTCAAATCATAGAGAGTAAGATGAGTCTGTTTTCTTGTAATTAAGTCTGCATTGTGCCTTTTGTATTTAATTCGGATGCAATTTCTGTGTTTTTTCGTCAATGTGAAGGTCCAAGATTTACGGGAAACCTGAAGTGAAGAAACGGAATCTAAAACTGGTCTCTCAGGTAAGGCTCAAAACATAGAGTGTAAGTGGAGTCAGTCTTCTTGTGCTAATGTCGGCATTGTGCCTTTTGTATTTAATTCAAATGCCATTTCTGTGTTTCATCGTCAATGTGAAACAACAGGAGATACAGTAGACCTGAGGTGAAGCATCGGTATCTAAAACTGGTCTCACTGGAAAGGCTCAAAACATAGACAGTAGGAAGAGTCAGTCTTCTAGTACTTAAGTCGGCATTGTGCGCTTCGTATATCGTTCCGATGCAATATCTGTGTTTCATCGTACATTTTAAGGTCCAAGGGATACAGTAAATCTGAAGTGAAGCATCGGAATCTAAAACTGGTTTCACAGGTAAGGCACAAAGCATAGACGGTAAGAAGAGTCAGTCTTCTCGTACTTAAGTCGGCATTGTGCCTTTTGTATTTAATTCCGATGCAATTTCTGTGTTTCATCGTCAATGTGAAGGTCCAAGGTATACAAAAAACCTGAGGTGGAGCATCGGAATCTAAAACTGGTCTCAAAGGAAAGGCTCAAATCATAGACTGTAAGAAGAATTAGTCTTCTTGACCTTAAATCGGCATTGTGCCTATTGCATTTAATACGGATCAAAATCTGTGTTTCATCGTCAATTTGAAACAAAAGGAGATACAGTAAACCTGAAGTAAAACATCGGTATCTAAAACTGGTCTCAATGGAGAGGCTCAAAACATAGACAGTAGGAAGAGTCAGTCTTCATGAACTTAAGTCGGCTTTGTGCCCTTTGTATTTAATTCCGATGCAATTTCTGTGTTTCATCGTCAATGTGAAGGTCCAAGGGATAGAGTAAACCTGCAGTGAAGCATCGGAATCTAAAACTGCTCTCACAGGAAGGGCTCAAAACATAGACAGTAAGAGGAGTCAGTCTTCTCGTACTTAAGTCGGCATTGTGCCGTTTGTATTTAATTCCGATGCAATTTCTGTGTTTCATCGTCAGTGTGAAGGTCCAAGGTATACAATAAACCTGAGGTGGAGCATCGGAATCTAAAACTGGTCTCACAGGAGCGGCTCAAGGCATAGACGGAAAGAAGAGTCGATCTTCTTGTACTTAAGTCGGCATTGTTCCTTTTGTATTTAATTCCCATGCAATTCCTTTTTTTCGTCGTCAATGTTAAGGTCCAAGGGATACAGTAAACGTGAAATGAAGCGTCGGAATCTAAAACTGGTCTCAAAGGAAAGGCTCAAAGCATAGACTGTAAGAAGAGTTAGTCTTCTTGACCTTAAATCGGCATTGTGCCTATTGCATTTAATTCGGATCAAAATCTGTGTTTCATCGTCAATTTGAAGCTCCAAGGGGTACTGTAAACCTGAAGTGAAGCATCGGAATCTAAAACTGGTCTCACAGGAAAGGCTCAAAACATAGACAGTGAGTAGAGTCAGTCTTCTTGTACTAAAGTCGGCATTGTGCCTTTCGTATTTTATACCAATGCAATTTCTGTTTTTCATCGTCAATGTGAAGGTCCAAGGGATACAGCATTCCTGAAGTGTAGCATCGGTATCTAAAATTGGTCTCACTGGAGAGGCCCAAAACATGGACAGTGGGAAGGGTCAGTCTTCTTGTCCCTAAGTCGTCATTGTGCCCTTTGTATTTAATTCTGTTGCAATATCTGTGTTTCATCGTCCATGTGAAGGTACAAGGGAAGCAGTAAACCAGAAGTGAAGCATCGGAATCTAAAACCGGTCTCACAGGAAAGGCTCATAACAGAGACAGTAAGAAGAGTCAGTCATCTTGTGCTTAAGTCGTCATTGTGCCTTTAGTATTTAAATCCGATGCAATTTCTGTGTTTCATTGTCAATGTGAAGGTCGATGGGATACAGTCAACATGAAGTGAAGCATCGGTATCTTAAACGTGTCTCACAGGAAGGGCTCAGAGCACAGACAGTAAGAAGAGACAGTCTTCTAATACTTAAGACGGCATTATGGTTTTTGCATTTGATTCCGATGCAATTTCTGTGTTTCATCGTCAATGTGAAGGTCCAAGGGATACAGTAAACCTGAAGCGACGGATCGGAATCTAAAACTAGTCTCACATGAAAGGCTCAAAACATAGACAGTAAGAAGAATCAGTCTTTTTGCACTTATGTCGGCATTGTGGCTATTGTATTTAATTCCGATGCACTCTCTGTGTTTCTTCGTCAATGTGAAGATCCAAGGGGTACAGTAAACCTGAAGTGAAGCATCGGAACCTAAAATTAGTCAGACAGGAAAGGCACAAAGCATAGACAGTAAGAAGGTCCGTCATCCTGTACTTTAGTCGGCATTGTGCCCTTTGTATTTAATTCCGATGCAATTACCATGTTTCATCATCAATGTGAAGGTCCAAGGGATACAGTAGAACTGAAGTGAAGCATCGGAATCTAAAACTAGTCTCACAGGAAAGGCTCAAAACATAGACAGTGAGAAGAGCCAGTCTTCTTGCACTTAAGTCGGCATTGTGTCATTTGTATATAATTCCGATGCAATTTCTTAGTTTCATCGTTAATGTGACGCTCGAACTGATACAGTACACCTGAAGTGAAGCATCAGAATCTAAAACTAGACTCACAGAAAAGGCTCAAAACATAGACAGGGAGAAGAGCCAGTCTTCTTGTACTTAAGTCGGTATTGTGTCATTTGTATATAATTCCGATGCAATTTCTTAGTTTCATCGTCAATGCGAAGCTCGTACTGATACAGTACACCTGAAGTGAAGGATCACAATCTAAAACTGGTCTCACTGGAAAATCTCAAAACATAGACAGTGGGAAGAGTCAGTCTTCTTGTACTTAAGTCGGCATTGTGCCCCTTGTGTATAATTCCGATGCAATATCTGCGTTTCATCGTACATGTGAAGCTCTAAGGGATACAGTAAACCTGAAGAAAGCATCGGAATCCAATTCTGGACCCACAGATAAGGCTCAAAACATAGACAGTAGGAAGAGGCAGTCTACTTGTACTTAAGTCTGCATTGTGGCCTTTGTATTTATTTCCGATGCAATTTCTATGTTTCATCGTCCATGTGAAGGTCCAAGGGATACAGGAAACCTGAAGTGAAACATCGGAATATAAGACAGGTCTCACAGGAAGGGCTCAAGGCATAGACAGTAAGAAGAGTCAGGCTTCGTGTACTTAGGTCTGCATTGTGCTTTTGTATTTTATTCCGATGCAATTTCTGTGTTTCATTGTCAATGTGAAGGTCGATGGGATACTGTCAACCTGAAGTGAGGCATCGGTATCTTAAACTTTTCTCACAGGAAGGGCTCAGAGCATAGACAGTAAAAAGAGTCAGTCTTCTTGTACTTAATACGGCATTATGCCTTCTGTATTTAATTCCGATGCAATTTCTGTCCTTCACCGTCAATGTGAAGGTCCAAGGGATACAGTAAACCAGAATGTGACGGATCGGTATCTAAAACTAGTCTCACATGATAGGCTCAAAACATGGACTGTAAGAAGAATCAGTCTTCTTGTACTTACGTCGGCATTGTGGCTAATGTATTTAATTCCGATGCACTTTCTGTGTTTCTTCGTCAATGTGAACGTCCAAGGGGTACAGTAAACCTGAAGTGAAGCATCGGAATTTAAAATTAGTCAGACAGGAAAAGCTCAAAACATAGACAGTAAGAAGGTCCGTCTTCTTGTACATAAGTCGGCTTGTGCCCTTTGTGCTTAATTCCGATGCAATCCCTGTGCTTCATCGTCAATTTGAAGGTCCAAGGGATACAGTAAAACTGAAGTGAAGCATCCGAATCTAAAACTAGTCCCACAGGAAAGGCTCAAAACATAGGCAGTGAGAAGAGCCAGTCTTCTTGTACTTAAGTCGGCATTGTGTCTTTTGTATATAATTCCGTTGCAATTTCTGAGTTTCATCGTCAATGTGATGCTCGAACTGATACAGTACACCTGAAGTGAATCATCAGAATCTAAAACTGGTCTCACTGGAAAGGCTCAAAACATACACAGTAGGAAGAGTCAGTCTTCTTGTACTTAAGTCGACATTGTGCTTTTCTATTTAGTTCCGATACAATTTCTGTTTTTCATCGTCAATGTGATGTTCCAAGGGATACAGTAAACCTGAGGTTAAGCATCGGTATCTAAAACTGGTCTCTTAGGAAAGGCTCAAAACATAGACAGAAAGAAGAATCAGTCTCCTTGTTCTTAAGTCTGCATTGTGCCCTTTATATTTAATTGCGATGCAATTTCTGTGTTTCATCGTCCATGTGAAGGTCCAAGGGATACAGTAAAACCGAAGTGAAACATCGGAATCTAAAACAGGGGTCACAGGAAACTCTGAAAGCGTAGACAGTGGGAAGAGTCTGTCTTCTTGTACTTAAGTCAGCATTGTGCTTTTATATTTAATTCCGATAAAACTTCTGTGTTTCTTCGTCAATGTGATGGTCCAAGGGCAACAGTAAACCGGAATTGAAGTTTCGGAGTCTAAAACTGGTCTCACAGGAAAGGCTCAAATCACAGACAGTTAGAAGAATCAGTCTTCTTGTGCTTAAGTCAGCATTGTGCATTTTGTATTGAATTCCGATGTTATTTCTGTCTTTTATCTTCAATGTGAAGATCGAAGGGATACAAGAATCCTGAAGTGAAGAATTGGAATCTAAAACTGGTCTCACAGGAAAGGCTCAATACATAGACAGTAAGTAGAGTCAGACTTCTTGTACTTAAGTGGCCATTGTGCCTTTTGTATTTAATTCCAATGCAATTTTTGGGTTTCATCGTCGATGTGAAGGTTGATGGGATACAATCAACCTTAAGTGAAGCATTGGTATCTAATGCTGGTCTCACAGGAAGGGCTCAGAGCACAGACATTGAGAAGAGACCTGTCTTCTTATAGTTACGACGGCATTGTGATTTTGTATTTAATTCCGATTCAAATTCTGTGTTTCATCGTCATAGTGAAGGTCCAAGGGATACAGGATACTTGAAGTGAAGCATCGGAATCTAAAACTGGTCTCACAGGAAAGGCTCAAAACATAGCCAGTAGGTAGAGTCAGTCTTCTTGTACTTAAATCGACATCGTGCCTTTTGTATTTATTTCCGATATAATTTCTGTGTTTCATTGTAAATGTGAAAGTCGATGGGATACAGTATTCCTGAAGCTTAGCATCGGTATCTAAAATTGGTCTCACTGGAAACGCTCAAATCATAGACAGTGGGATGGGTCAGTCTTCTTGTCCTTAAGTCGGCATTGTGGCCTTTGTATATATTTCCGTTGCAATATCTGTGTGTCATCGTCCATGTGAAGGTACAAGGGGAGCAGTAAACCAGAAGTGAAGCATCGGAATATAAAACTGGTCTCACAGGAAAGGCTCATAACATAGACAGTAAGAAGAGTCAAGCATCTTGTGCTTAAGTCGGATTTGTGCCTTTTGTATATAATTCCGATGCAACATCTGTGTTTCATCGTCAGTGTGAAGGTCCAAGGGATATAGTAAACCTGAAATGAAGCATCGGAATCTTAAACTGGTCTCACAGGGAAGACTCAAAACATAGTAAGATGAGTCAGTCTTCTTGTACTTAAGTCGGCATTGAGCTTTTTGTATTTAATTCCGTCGCAATTTCTGTGTTTCATCGCCAATGCGAAGGTCCAAGCGATACAGTAAACATGATGTGAGGCATGGGAATCTAAATCTGGTCCCACAGGAAGGGGCCAGAACATAGAATGTAAGAAAAGTCAGACTTCTTGTACTTAGGTCGGCATTGTGCCTTTTGTATTTAATTCCGATTCAATTTCTGTGTAACTTTGCCAATGTGAAAGTCCATGGGATACAGAAAACCTGAAGTGAAGCATCGGAATGTAAAACTGGTCCCACAGGATGGGCTCAAAACATAGACAGTAAGAAGAGTCAGTCGTCCTGTACTTAATTTGGCATTGTGCATTTTTTATTTAATTGCGATGCAATTCCTGTGTTTCATCGTCAATGTGAAGCTCCAAGGGTTACAATAATCCTGAAGTGAAGCATCGGAATCTAAAACTGGTCTCACATGTAAGGCTCAAGGCATAGACAGTAAGAAGAGTCTGTCTTCTTGTACTTAAGTCGGCATTGTGCACTTTGTATATAATTACGATGCTGCCTCAGTGTTTCTTCGTCAATGTGAAGGTCCAAGGGGTACAGTAAACCTGAAGTGAAGCATCCGAATCTAAAACTAGTCCCACAGGAAAGGCTCAAAACATAGGCAGTGAGAAGAGCCAGTCTTCTTGTACTTAAGTCGGCATTGTGTCTTTTGTATATAATTCCGTTGCAATTTCTGAGTTTCATCGTCAATGTGACGCTCGAACTCATACAGTACACCTGAAGTGAAGCATCAGAATCTAAAACTGGTCTCACTGGAAAGGCTCAAAACATACACAGTAGGAAGAGTCAGTCTTCTTGTACTTAAGTCGACATTGTGCTTTTCTATTTAGTTCCGATACAATTTCTGTTTTTCATCGTCAATGTGATGTTCCAAGGGATACAGTAAACCTGAGGTTAAGCATCGGTATCTAAAACTGGTCTCTTAGGAAAGGCTCAAAACATAGACAGAAAGAAGAATCAGTCTCCTTGTTCTTAAGTCTGCATTGTGCCCTTTATATTTAATTGCGATGCAATTTCTGTGTTTCATCGTCCATGTGAAGGTCCAAGGGATACAGTAAAACCGAAGTGAAACATCTGAATCTAAAACAGGGGTCACAGGAAACTCTGAAAGCGTAGACCGTGGGAAGAGTCAGTCTTCTTGTACTTAAGTCAGCATTGTGCTTTTGTATTTAATTCCGATGTTATTTCTGTCTTTTATCTTCAATGTGAAGATCGAAGGGATACAAGAGTCCTGAAGTGAAGCATTGGAATCTAAAACTGGTCTCACAGCAAAGGCTCAAAACATAGACAGTAAGTAGAGTCAGACTTCTTGTACTTAAGTCGGAATTGTGCCTTTTGTATTTAATTCCAATGCAATTTCTGTGTTTCATCGTCGATGTGAAGGTTGAAGGGATACAGTCAACCTTAAGTGAAGCATTGGAATCTAATTCTGGTCTCACAGGAAGGGCTCAGAGCACAGACATTGAAAAGAGACCTGTCTTCTTTTAGTTAAGACGGCATTGTGAATTTTGTATTTAATTCCGATTCAATTTCTGTGTTTCATCGTCATAGTGAAGGTCCAAGGGATACAGGAAACTTGAAGTGAAGCATCGGAATCTAAAACTGGTCTCACAGGAAACGCTCAAAACATAGACAGTAAGTAGAGTCAGCCTTCTTGTACTTAAGTCGGCATTGTGCCTTTTGTATTTAATTCCAATGCAATGTCTGTGTTTCATCGTCAATGTGAAGCTCGAAGCGATACAGTATACCTGAAGTGAAGCATGGGTATCTAAAACTGGTCTCACAGTAAAGGTTCAAAACATAGACATTAGGAAGAGTCAGACTCCTTGTACTTAAATCGACATTGTGCCTTTTGTATTTATTTCCGATATAATTTCTGTGTTTCATTGTAAATGTGAAGGTCGATGGGATACAGTCAACCTGAAGTGAAGCATTGGTATCTAAAGCTGGTCTCACAGGAAGGGCTCAGAACATAGACAATGAGATGAGACTGTCTTCTTATAGTTAAGACAGCATTGTGACTTTTCTATTTAATTACGATGGAATTTCTGTGTTTCATCATCAATGTGAAGGTCCAAGGGGTACTGTAAAGCTGAGGTTATGCATCGGAATCCAAAATTGGTCACACAGGAAAGACTCAAATCAAAGACATTAAGAAGGTTCGTCTTCTTGTACATAACTCAGCAATCTGTGTTTCTCATCGTCAATGTGAAGGTCCAAGGGATACTGTAAACCTAAAGTGAAGCATCGGAATACAAAACTAATCTCACACTGAAGGCTCAAAAAATAGACAGTAAGTAGAGGCATTCTTCTTGTACTTATGTCGGCATTGTGCCCTTTGTATTTAATTCCAATGCTAATTCTCTGCTTCATCGTCTAAGTGAAGCTCCAAGCGATACAGTAAACCTGATGTGAAGCATTGGAATCTAAAACTGGTCTCACTCGAAAGGCTCAAAACATAGACAGTAGGAAGAGTCAGTCTTCTTGTACTTAAGTCGGCATTGTGCCTTTTGTATTGAATTCCAATGCAATTTCTGTGTTTCATCGTCAATGTGAAGGTCCTAGGTATACAATAAACCTGAAGTGAAGCATCGGAATCTATCACTGGTCTAACAGGAAAACCTCAAAACATAGTCAGTAAATAGGGTCAGTCCTCTTGTACTAATGTCGACATTGTGCTTTATGTATATCATTACGATGAAAGTTCTGTGTTTCATCGTCAATGTGAAGGTCGATGGGATACAGAAAACTTGAAGTAAAGCATCGGTATCTAAAACTGGTCTCACAGGAAGGGGTCAGAGCATAGACATTAAGAAGAGCCAGTCTTCTTATACTTACGACGGGATTGTGCATTTTGTATTTAATTCCGATGCAATTTCTGTGTTTCTTCGTCGGTGTGATGGTCCAAGGGATACAGTAAACCTGAAGTGAAGCATCGGAAACCAAAACTAGTCTCACATGAAAAGCT